>NC_056625.2:105706452-106031452 GCF_002870075.4 Lactuca sativa | reverse complement strand
CGAATATGTGCATATTGCTGTCTATATGTCATAATGTGAAGAGCAAAAATTATATGCCACTGCTACCTCCTCCGTAGTTCTCAAATAGATGGGCCTGTTGGTTTTTCCCTTCATCAGAAATATTGTACAAACTAGGTAGGCCCAAATTCAGATATCATCTATTTGAGGTTAGAGAAATGCAAAAAAAAAAAGGTGTCTAAAACCCACTTCCTGCCATTTTTGAAAGGAGGTATTGTTTAAAAAATATTGGTGATGGGGGTTGGGTCGAGGGGGTTGGTGAAGGATCATAAGGATTAAAAACATAATAAATAATAATGAATAATCAAAAACTAATTTTGATTAATAATTCTCACAAAGAAAAAATGCATAAGGCCATAACTTTTACAAGAACCCTAGCTTATATACTATGAATTACACAAAATATGAAAATCCTTACAAATCAGGGATTTAAACAAAACTATATAAGATAAGGTCCTAATCACAAAGATATCATATCTGCGTAGTGCATAAGAAAAGCTTCACGTTGGTGGTGATTTATACAGCGTGTGAGACGTTGTCTAATGATCAACATGAAGTGTATTTGACTCATCAGATTATAAGGTTCGACCTTATAATCTCACCCAATATGATGATTTAAAAACTTAATCCAACTTAAAAGACTCACAAAACACTTTGGCAGCTTCCTAGATCTCTGGCTTAACCCATTTATAATAATCCATTTCAAGATCTTCCATTCTCTTGTTCAGCTTAAAGGGGATAAACCAATGATAACTATCTGCAAGTTCTTTTTCCATATATATCATTAAAATATGAAACAAATGCTTAGTGGGAGCCTTTGGGATGTCTTCTGATTGCTGAAAGAACATATGACCATTTCCATCTACATAGAAAATTCCATGCACTGGATCTTTGATAAAGAGATGCTAAAGAGGAGGAAATCCTACTTGTAAAGGAGTTATTGATGTAGACAAATCCAAAAGGCACGAGAAACGAAACGTGTTTTGATCTCCTCCTTCGAATCCCTGATAGAACAGATGGAGGCTTTGGTGTTGAAGATGAACCTAAATCTTGAGGAGGAATCATGTTGAGATTCTTGACTTTGTTTATCATCACCGTCAATGCCAGCTTCAGCTCCTGTGCGTATATTCCCTTGTGGATTTGATGATATTAGAAATTTCAAGCCACTCACTGTAGCCATAATTCACAAGGTCGGACACAAGAATCCTCTGAGGGTATTCAACCTTGTCATCTTTTTCTAGTAAGATGCACTTTCAAGATTCTTTAGCCTTTGGGTTTAGTACACCTCAATTTTATTATAGGATATGGAGAGATTCTCCTTGCAAACACATTAATGTATTCGGAGAGATTTATATTTGTGTTAATCTCTTTCATCTTCCTTTTCTTCACAACTTCATTGTCGAAGCATTTTAGCACCACCTTTTACATATCCATATCTCCTTCAACAGTAACCATTTGGTCAATTAGTTTGGCATCATGCTCAAGAATAGTTTTATTGCGTAAGGTATGATTATGTTCAACATTAATAACTCCCACTTCTTCCACTGAAAGACCCCACTCCTTAATTTTTCGGAGAGAAGAATAGTCTTGGGGCGTTTGACAGGTGGAACCGAAGAAGAAGTTGTAGTCTTCCTTTTTGTGAACAAGGGTTGATCGTCATCAGACTTAATGTCACTTGTAGTGTGACATTCCCCCAGATGTTGAGACTCCCCCTCAGCGTGTTGGTCCCTCTTAGCTTTAGAACTATCATGTTTCCCATGATCTAGCATAATTGTAGAAATAAGAGCATCACGAGCAAACACTAAATCACCTAAGAAGGAAAGATCCAGAAACCTTTCAATATCATTAGGAGCCTCATAATTCTCCTCTTTTTTGACATCTTCTTTAGGGAAATGAGGAGAATGTTCAGCAGTGGCCGTGCATGTGGCATGGGGTAAGGTGAATAGATGTGGAGGGCGTAGTTGAGGAGGTAGAGGTGGTGGTGGATATAAGGAAGGTGGTAGTGGTGGTGGTGGTGGATGTGAAGGAGGAGGTGGATGTGAGAATGTATAGTATAGTTTGTAGTGAAGTTATTCTATCGAAGTCTTATAGTCATAATGTCGAAGGTTGTCTTATTGTCTATATTGAAGATTAAGTACCTTTGATATATCTATGTATTTTAGACAGCATGTTTGTTTGTAACCCTCTGATAGTCGAAGTCTCTCTATACTTTTTGTATTTATGTTGAAGGTACTATATATACTATTGTAGCATAGGTTAGAGATTACACTTTTAAATACTTCTCAGAATACTTTCTACGCCTTGTAACTATTGTTGCTTCCAGACATAATATGAGCTAAACCATATTTATTTACTTATTGTGTTCATATACTTTATGAAATCATATCTTGATTGAATTCTTGAACCATCAAGTGACATCAGAGGAGGAATCATCAAAGCATTTGGAGAATTTCTTTTTTCAATTTCATCCATTGATTCAATTTTTCAGAATTCAAAAACTTCCACATTTGATAAACTTTTTTCTTCAAACAAAATTTGAGGTTGTACGATTCTACAATCGAGATTCAATCAATCTCATTTGATTTCAATCTAATTCATTTTTATCATTCTATCTAAATAAATTGGTGGCTAACATGAATGTTAACACAATGATGAATTTTACAAATCTTCTTGGATCTTCCAAAAAAACCCCAATGTTACTTCCATAGTATTACGATCAATGGGCTAATCATATGGAAGATTACCTAAATGGAATCGATGAAGATATATGGCGTCCAATCAGAGATGGTCCATTTTGTGCAACTACAGTTGATTTAGTTGGTACAACTACTCAAAATGAAAACATTATTGTAACACGATTGAAGAAAGAAGTGGATAACAAAAGGTGCATCTGTAAATTGAGAGGAGTAATTCCTCCAGTCGTTTACAACTATATTAGAGGTTGTAAAACTCCACAAGAGATCTGAAATACTTTAAAGGAGAAGTTTAAAGGTAATAAATGAACCAAGCCCACTATGACCAATTCAACCATATGATTTACACATATCCAAGGTACAATGTTGTTCGTACAGTCTTGGAGTTCAACATTACATTCATTCAATATTTGAGGAAGGAATGGAACAACATTTGTCTGATGATCAAGACTAAAGAGAATTTTGATTCATATTCTTTGCCGAACTTCTACAACATCTTGAAAGCACATGAAGCTAAACTAAAAGAAATCACAGATTAAAGGATAAAGTGAGTTTTGTTGGTCCTTTAGCTCTTCTGTCTAAAACCAATGTCAATAAAGCTTGTTCTGATGTCGAAGATAATGAATATGAAGAAGGTTTGATTTTGAATTCGGATGATAAGGTTGTAGATTACTATTACAACAATAATGTCAAAAGGTTTTACAAGAAGCCAATGAAGGGAAAATTCAAAAGTAACACATTCAAAAAAATTTCTTCGACGTCCAATCCTATTGTTGAGAATAAGAAATATGTTAGTTCGAGTGAGAAGAAGTTAGAAAAGAAGTTAGTTGGTGAGTCTGGATATGACTGAAATTATTGCAATAGAAAAATCCATTTGACAAGGGATAACAAGTTAAAGAATAAGGAGGAGAAGCAAGAGAAGGTAAAGGATGAAGTCTACTACACGTTGAAGATCAAAGACGTGAGGGCTAAGTCAACGAATCTATCACTAGTGGCGAAGAGCTTGGATAAGGATAATGTTACATATCAAATTTGGTCATCTGGATCAGATGACGAGGAGATGCATTATCTGATGCATGATGTTATGTTTGGTAAGCATTTGAGTGATGGGAGTGATGAGGAGCTAGTGAGTGAAGAGGCTGTGTATGATGGATAAGATTGGAGTGATGAACAAAGAAATTTCGAATGTCGATGTTTCATGGCAACAACTTCTCAGTCTCCTATGACAGAGAAGGTACATGATCTCTTAATCTCACTTAATATTTATTCGAGTTCTAATGATTCTATTTTATATGACTTTGATGATGCAGATGGTTACTTGAATGATTTGTTGATTTCTATGAGTAACGATGTGGAAAAATCCAGGGATGAGTTGTACGATGCTAGGAATAAAATTGAAGAGAAAAACTATAGGATATGGAGTTTAAATCTGAAGCTTAGCAATGTTACAATTTTTAGGAATTCGCTTAGGATTGATAGTATCTTGTTGATCAAACAATGAAACATCTATTGTAATACTGCAAAACGGTTGTATGGTAAACTCACACCATTATATCATTCTTCAGAAATTTGTAACGAACAACATTAATTTTTTTTCCTTTTATCAAATTTGAAAAGGAATTATTTGATGAAATTACATTTGATTGTGAAAGTAGGGTTTCTATGTTTGATCAGGTACCAAATGATTCATATGCTTATAGTGTTGTTAATATTGATGAATATTTGGATGCTGATAAATTGGTGAATATTGTTAATGATACTTTGAGTAAGAATGAACAAATCAAAATTTTGACAAAACTGAATCTTCGACACAGTGTTCTCAAGAAAAGAAAATTTTGTTGATATCAAAGATGATTAAGATAATATCAGTGAAATCGAAGAAGAGGAATGTGTTAATTGTTCAAATTTATTGATCATTGAAATAAATTCATTAGCTAAAAGTAAAGAAACAATATATTCAACGTTTAATCTCAATAAGGATTCATCTTCGCCAACTAATAACAATGATTCTCGAGAGAAATTTGATATCAAAGATTTTACAAATAATGAGGGTGAATTCGATGATGTTTCATATCGAGAGGAAATTCCTCGTGTTTTTGAAGCACAAATTTATGAGTATACAAAAGTTTTAATTGAAAAAGGAAAACATTTTATTGAACAAAATGTTGTGTTGTATCTGTATGTTAAAGATTTTCCAAATCAAGTTTTTGTGACATAAAGAAATGGAGAGAATGTAAATTCAAAGTTGAATAATTTGTTGAAAAGGGATAACATGAAAGTAACTAACGAAGGTTTCAAATCAAATCAAAATGTTGAGGAAAATCATTTGAATCAAAGATCAAAAACTCTTCAGAGGCAGAAAAATCAAAATTTGATTCTTAAACATAACAAGAAAGTCAATATTGGTGTTTGGGTAGTCAAAAGAACTAAATCTCCTCTTAAAGACATATTGAAATATCTTGATGTTCCTATTTCAAGAGTCAAAAGGTTAAAAATACAAACCATAATGAATAAAAATCACCTTTGAAAAAACCTCAACTAAATCAAAATTTTCGATATGATGCTTATTGGAAGAATAGACGTAACTTTAAAAAACGAAGATGTCGACAACAAGGTTTTTAAAATCATTCACAAAAAAAATTCTCAAAATCGTTTTTCAAACAATTCACAAAACCATTTTCAAAAAGGTTTTCCAAATTATTTCCAAATAACCAAAATCGGTTTTTACAGGGTTCTCCATCTGGTTTTAACAAACGTTACCAGAATCATTTGCTGCAAAGCCCAAGAAAATCATTTTCAGGACCAAATCAAGCAAGATTCACAACCAATGTTGTTAAGAAAAATGTGCCTTTTACACCTAAAGAACCAAATTTCCAAATCCAAAATCAAAGTACAAATCGAAAGTTTCTTAATCTAAAGGTAAAAGTGATGTCGATAATTTCAATCAATGGTTTAAGAACAAAGGAAAAAATATCAATCCAAAGAATTTTCTGAAGAACATGTGAAAGATGCTTATGAAAACTACTTGTGTGAATCAACTAATGGGAGTACATCTACACAAGAAACATTGTCGAACCATCAAAATTGGGTGATGTCAAATCCAAAAAAAAATTGAGTTTTCAGAACGTAAAGTTGAAAAAGAAAAACTCAAAGTTGATGTTTCGATGTCGAAAGGATATGTTTCTTTGCCACAAACTAATGAACTCGGTTTGACTGATCGCATTAAATTCAAATTTAGAAATTGGATTTGTAATTCCACAATTCAAACTACATTCCACGCTAATGTTCAAGGACCCAAAAATCCTTGGTTACCTAAATATCTCTAATTGATTGTAGGTACTATGTGACGATCAATATGATGAGAACCGATATATCGATAGTAGATGTTTGCATTACATGACTATAAGAAAGGAGTGTTTGAGATATTTTAGGAAGCTTGAAAATTTTGGAGTAGTGAAGTTTGGGAATAACAATAAATGAACAATAAAACGATATGGAAAAATTACAAATGGAAATGTTACTGTTAATCGGGTAGCCTGTGTCGAAGGTCTGAAACACAATCTAGTAAGTGTGTTTAAATTGGTTGTAAGGACTAGCAACCAAGTTTCGTTTGATTAAGAAGGTAGTGTCATTTCCAATAAAATAACAAATGAAGTTTTATTGAAGTCCAAAAAAAAGACATGTTTACATTAGACATGAAGCCCATTGCTGGTCTACCTTCGTTTTATTTACTATCAAAGGCTTCTGCTAATCTAAGTTGGATTTGGCGTTGAAGACTTTCCCACTTGAGTTTCAAAAATCTTAATCTGCTTGTTATAAATGATTAATTTCGAGGTTATCCGTACTAAAGTTTTATAAAGATTCTTTGTGTTGTGAACAAGGAAAACAACATCGATAAGGACACCCAATTGTTATCGACTCGAAGATTGTTGAACCCATGTAACTTCTACATATTGATTTATGTAGACCAGCTCCAATTGAGTACATGGGTGGGAAAGAAGTATATTTTGCTAATTGTAGATGACCTCTCGCGTTTTACTTAGGTACATTTTATACGAAAAAAGTATGAAATTGCTCAAGTGACAATAGACTATATCAAAAGCATCGAAGTAAGTTTGAAGAAGAAGGTTCGCAAAAATTAGAAGTGATAATGGAACAAATTTTAGGAATTATGCTCTTGATTCATACCTAATAAATCATGGAATTTCTCATAACCTTTTAGCTCCATATACACCTCAATAGAATAGAGTAGTGGAAAGGAGAAATCGATCTTTGTGTGAAGCAACTAGAACAATGCTTACATATGCCAATATACCTCAATACTATTGGGCTGAGGCTATTTCCACTACTTGTTTCACTCAAAATCGTTATTTTATACATCAATGATTCAATATCACGCCTTGTGAAATCATTAACATATGGAAATCAAATTTCAAATATTTTTTCATGTTTTTGATGTAGGTGTTTCATCATGAATTTGTAACACCATCTTTCCAAATTTCAAGCTAAGGCTGATGAAGGAATATTCCTTGGATATTCACAAAATTCCGTTTCATATAGCGTGATGAAAAAGAGAATGATAAGGATCAAAGAAACGTTTAATTTGATGTTTGATGATTACTTTGTTAAGAGAGCGGGGAATGTGTTTTCCTCAAAATCCAATATTTACTGACTCTCAAGAGGATTCAAAGTAAATGCTTACTTTTTATGTAGACTTTGATTTAATCTTTAGTATTCCTGACAAGGAAATCGATGATGAAGTGAATTTAGAAGATAATCAAGTTCCTGAGGAATATAAACACATATATGATTTAACAATCACTGATGAAATAAATGATTAATGTGTCACTTTGATACACAATGCTCATGTCGAGGGGGAGAAATCTTCGATACCAGTTCCAGTTGAGGGGGAGAAACTACTAACACCTGCTCAAGCTGAGGGGAAGCTGCCAATGTCGAATACTAATGTTGAGGGGGAGAAACATATAGCAGAAACATGTGTTCAGGGGGGAGAAATGTCGAACACATGGCGAAGATGCAAGTTAAACACATATTGAAGATCAATATCAATCACATGTCAAAGATTAAAATGGAGATTTAGGAGATACAAATTTAAATGATCATATTAATGATACTCTTTCTATTACCAAAGATTTCTCTGATGTTGAAGAAATCTTTGAGAATGATGATCTAGAATTTGATCCATCTTATCCACAAAATGGAGAAATGGACTACTAATCATCCAAAAGAACAAATTCTAGGTAATCCTAATTCTAGTGTGATAACAAGAGCACAAGTTAGAGCTAGAAATGAAGTTTTAAATGTTAATCAAGAATTTTGTATGTTTCATGTTTTTTATACCGAAAATTGAACCTAAGAAAATTACGGTTGCATTGGAACATCTTCGTTGGGTTGTTGCTATGCAAGGTGAACTAGCTGAGTTCGATAGGAACAAAGTTTAGAGGTTGATTCCAAAACCCAAAGATGTTTCTGTTGTTGGTCTTAAATTGGGATTCAAAAACAAAGTTGACAAAGAAGGAAATGTTGTTCACAATAAGGAAAGACTTGTTGTTAAAGGATATTATCAACAAAAAGATATTGATAATGATAAAACTTTTTCTCCTATCACAAGAGCCAAATTTGTTAGAATTTTTTTTGCTTATGCGACTCACAAGAACTTTGATGTTTACCAAATGGACGTAAAGTATCCCTTTCTAAATGGTGTTCTTGAAGATATACTTTATGTCCAATAACCACACGGGTTTGTGAATGATAAGTTTCCTAATCATTGTTATATTCTAGATAAATTTGTTTATGGTTTAAAACAGACACCAAGGGCTTGATATGCAACATTAAATAATATAGGTTCCTTGATTGACATCAATTAACAATAAGAATAAACAAACGAGCACAAAAGAATAACACAAATGTTTTCACAAAGAAAAAGTTCTCACCAAGAGAATGAGCACAAAGCTCTAGGGTTTGATAATTAACTAATGATCCAAACCCTTGTATATATATATATAAAAAAGTAAATATGATGTGAATACCTACAAACCATGGATAGCACCTAATATACGGTAATAATAAAGTATATCTGATATCACTAAGATATCAGATCTACTAACTAACTACGTATAATCTATAATTACAAGAGGTTAAATAAGATATACATATCACGTTGACACGCCATTGCAGACTTAACTTCATGCTGGAGCTTCTGGATTGACCAAGAAATATTCCAAGATAACAAGCTCTTTGTTTTTATTGTTTATTTCCAGCGAGATTAAGAAGTGATAGTTTTGAGAAGTTTTGTGAAGAAAAAACAATGCAATTATGAGATGAACCAAGTGCTTAGTGGGTGCCTTGGAAAGATTATTTGAACACTGGAAACACATATGCTTAGATTCATCCATGTAGAATGTGTCATGCTCTGGTTGAAGAATGAACATGTGTTGAACTAGATGAACACCTATTGGTATAAAGTTGTCAATAACCTTGGTGCCATAGGGAAGTAAGAATTTGACACCTTTGAAGGTTCTCTTTTGAAACACTAAAGTGGATGTTGAGGATGAGGAAGGTTTATTTAAGGTCTTAGGCACTAAGTCAAGATCCTTAATCTTGTGACGAGTCTCTCTAGAATAAGCCTCAGTTCCGCAAAATATTTTCCCTTCTGCTTGTTGATCAACTCAAGATGCTGCATTCATTCACTATACCTAAACTTCACCATATCTTGAGAAGACGTAACTTTGGTATATTAACCAGTAGCTTTACCCTTGTCACCATGTCTTGTGATATATACTATAAGCATTTTTTTAGTCTTGGTCTTGGAGCATCTTACTTTTATGATTGGATCAGGATCACTTCTTCTTGTTAGTACGTTTCCAAACCTGCTCATCTCAAGTCTAATAATTTCACTTTCTTGAACTGAATTCTCCTTTAAAGCTCTGCAAATTGAACTTTTTCAATCGTTCAATCTGATCAGATAGAATGCCAGGTCCAGTAACCACTTTTCAAATCATCTTGGAATCTTGCTTGTTATACATTCGATTAGCGGATTGAATGTTATTTTGTCTAGCATAGTTCCTTGCCACTTTGATAGAAACATCCCATATGTTTTCCTTTTCAGAAACTCTACGCTCGTTACATTTCTTCTTGGAAGGACCAACATTAGGGGTAGTTGTTGCCATTCTTTTCTTGCTCAGTGGAACATATTCTTCATCAGATTGAATGTCACTTGGTGCCCCTTGAGGAACCTGCTGCTCCCCCTCAACATTAGCACCAATAGTATTAGTCTCAGGAATATATTGTCTGAAGAGACTGTACATCAAAAAAATAGAAGTCTATACAATAGAATTCATCAACAACATATGATTGATCAGGAGTGTAAGGAATGTTCTCAACACTTGCCTCATTTTCAGCGTTATTGGTAGTAGTGCCACTTATGAATTCCTTAACTATATTCTCTCCCTTTTTTAGCATCATCAGTTTGAGGAAAGTACACAATGGCAAGTGTTAGTGTTTGATTATGACTTGTAGTATCTGGAGGACTTTTACGAAGTGAAGGAGTGGACGGTGAAGGACTTGAGGGTAGTGGTGGTGGAGGCGTAATCATAGAGGTGGAGGGTCTGCTGAATGGAGGAGCGCCTTTAGAACTAGGTAGTGGTTGTTTGTCATCCCATGGAAGAGACTGATACCCATTTTCAATTTCAATGTCAATGCCTGAATTATACGCTTGATTTCAGTGATATAACTCTCGATTGTAACAAGACGCTGACTCATATTAGAATTGAGTTGAACTAGAGACTCCAATGTAGAATGAGGTTTCTCTTGAAATTTTTTGAATTCAACAAGAAACTGGTGTGGTAGTGGTTGATCCCCATGAACAGTGGCTTGTGTGGGAAGGATTTGTTAAATAGGAGGATACTTTTCAGGCTGAGCAGATGATATAAGATCATGCTAGACGTATGGAGCTTCATAGATACAAAATAGAGAAGTTCGAACACAATCAGGGGATGGTATATGCGTAGGAGGAGCATTACCATGATCATGTGGAAAAGTCTTGGAGATATAATCAATTTCAGCATCATTACCTTGTTGAGTTGGAGGAGTTTCAGTAACGAGCTCTTCTTCTTCATTAAATAATGAAGAAGACTCAAACCAAATGTGTTTATTTGGTCGAATTGATTCAGCTTCATTGAAATCCTATAAGTTCACTTGATTTAGTTGAACTTGATAACAAGAACCATTTCCATATCTATATTGTTGTATGCGAAATTACTACCAGTATCAAAATTCTCGTTGGCAGCGTCAACATCTTCATAAGAATGAGAGAGACTCTTAACATTTGCTTGTGAATAATCTACAACGTGTTGGTTTGACACTGAGTAGGTCTCATGCACCATTATTTCATCCTCTGATATGATAGCAGGTGTAACATATGTTTTCTCACACTCATATGGAGTGTTAATCCAGTTTTGCATACCCTTTGTAATGTTCCAATCGTCATCAGGGTCTTGATTGAACAAATTGGAAGAAGTGAAGGAATGAATCCAATCTACAACTTGATCATCACCATAACTGGTACCAATATATTGAAGAATAAGTGCAATCCATCTACGATACGGGACATGAGTGGACCTCTTATTTCCTCTTATAATCTCATCAATTTGATGAAATATCAACTGAGGTAAATCAAGCTACTTATTCTTGATGATAGAGAAAAGGATAGGGTGTTCAAAGAAATTCATTTAATCCAAGCTGATAATTTTGTAAGGGAGACATTTGCCAAGAACACTAGTGATAAATTTCCATGTAGTGGGAAGATGTTGTCGAAGAACATTGTGGTTTCTTCACATTCTTAAAATCATAGTATAAATTTTCTAGAAAAGAACGACATTAAGCCATAGTAGAAAGAGGAGAATATTCATCACGGACAGGAGGTTGCAAAGCTCGTTGAATATCTCTTCCAATCGTTGAAATCGGATAATTTCCATCATCTATTATGCCAAAGATTACTCTAACATCATTACAAGCAAAAGTATAGTAGAACTCACATACATGTTGCAGAAGAAAAGGATCAACAACATTGGAAAGAGCATAGCGAAGTGGACATGCTGAAAGATATGCCACCAAATCTTTAAATCCCTTGTTTACGTATTTTTTAGGGATTTCCGGTGAGAATGCGACATTGTTGAACATGATGACGATAGGAGTATCAAGATTTCCAGCAGCTTTGATGAAATTTGGTGTGGGAGCATATGTGTAGAGAGAAGATGGAGGAGCCACTATGATTAGGGTTCTTGTGATTGAAGAAAGATGAGGGTTTTGATCACAATTGAAAGATTAATGTGATGTTGATGATATAAGTCCCATTTTATACCTCTGAGAGCACCGTTGAGAAGCAATCATAAGAGAGAGAAGAATTTGCCCTAAATCTCCCAGTTATCTAGGAATGACGTATATCCCCAAATTTACAAAGTTGTTTAGCACACGCTTCTGAGAAGACGGTAAATTGACCCAAGAGTAGCATTCAGTGAGCAACAATCATCAGCAACAAAATTATAGAGTCAGTATCAGTTAGTGAGACATGCATCAGAAGGATATGAGGGATTTTGGTATATCACACTATTGCATTGTTGCAATAGTAGATGACTTATAAAGTGTTGTCAGGTATCATCAGTGTATGGTTATATACACCGAATAATTTTCCAATTTTATTAAAATAATAATTGGGGAGAGAATGGGATGATGCGTGTGATAAATTTCAGTATGAAATGCACCTATCGACATAGAATGTCGAATTTTTATTAGTTTACGACTTTTATAATGAATCATAAAATTCTTTGTTAGAAGATTTGTAGGGAAAGAGTAGGTGGGTGCGTGTAATATATCACGATACATAATATACCCATCGGCATGGATTTTTCAAGTTCTCATCAGTGTCTGGTATCATACGTTGAATCATAAATCTTTAAAGAAGAAAAATAGGGTAAGAAAGGGTTGGTGCATGAAATATATCACGGTAAATGATATATATGTTGACATAGGTTTTTCAAGCCCTATCAATGTCTGGTATCATACATTGAATCATAAAACTTTAAATAATCAAGATACGAAAAGAAGGGTTGGTGCATGTGATAAACTATGGTACACAACTTAACCATCGACACAAAATTTCAAACTTTTATCAGTGAATGGTATCGTACAATGTATCATCAAGTTTTATGACAGAAGAGTTATTTTGAGATAAATGGATGTATCAGTCACATTGAGGTGTAATCAGTGTGAATCATAAATAGTTTCTAACTCATCATAGAGTGTGGTTTAACTCCTATAGAGTTATGTTTACTGTTTCTTTCTAGAATCTATGATTCACCATCAATTCTTTTGATATGGTACAGGACAAAATTAAGAAAATAAGTAAAAACAAAAAGAAACTGTCAAAAAGGAAAAAGTGCAGCTTTTTCAGGTAGATCATAAAGACCCGATATGGTGTAGCTTTTGAATTGAATGTTCATAAAGTACTTCCTTTTTCAAGAAACTTGCCACACCAACTTCTGTCGATAAAAGAGAGACAAATTAGCACTCATTTCACACCCTCAAACACATAAAATATAGAGATTTAAGCACCAATATAGAGAAAGAGATGTTCTTATCCTTCGAAGATGAGATCATTCTAATGGATTCAAAGCTTCATATTTTTGACAATGAGAAGATATCTGGAGCAACAACGTCTTCTTAACCAACGAGTTAAAACGTTCCAATATTTGTAACCTTCGAATTATGAAAGTCATCATGAGAAGACTCGAAGCAATAAAGCATTATCGTCTACATAATGAGAGACAAAAATATTTGTTTTGACAATTAATTCTTTGGATCTTAGATGGGGTTCGCTGTAGATGTGAGAGTGTCTATAGAAATTAGACGTGTCATGCTCATTATTTTCATATGACCATCTCTCAGCTGGTAGAGGGTCGAAGAGAAGGCAAGGAGAGCACTTAGAACATTCTGTCCAGACACAGTTCTTTATGATCTTGTGTCAATAGTAAGATACTCAATTCCTATCACTCTAAACATCATCTTCATACTGTAAAATGCAGGCGCTAAAGAAAAGATGCAGCCCCTTTGAGAGTGTTTGATAGACCAAACTCAATGATAAGATCTTGCAACAAATGATGTGAAGAAATAGGCGAGTTGGTCCTTAGCAACGTAATAATATAACTTAACTTGATTATTTAGACTTGTTTTTCTAATGAAAAAGACTTGTTTTTCTAATGAAAAAGACTTGTTTTTCTAATGATTAATAATTAGAGAAATATATGCATTCAATGTATACTCCTTTGGTAAAAATAAAAGCTTGTTTTTCTAATGAAAAAGACTTGTTTTGTATTAAGGAAAAACCATAAAGTATGGAAAATACAAAGCAATAAATATCTACGAAGAAACATATGCATCAAGCACATAAATGTCATTTTTCCTGATAGTAGTGAGCAAGATTGAATTCTTTGAATCAGTGATGTTTCCCTCCTACCCGCTGAATTAAACCTTGTAGACAGCATCACAAAGTTGAAGATGGAGATGAGGTTATGTCTATGACCTTTAACATAAGAAACATCCTTGAATTCCATGGTTCTGCACTAAATCGATCCAAACCACTTAGTTCTTACTTTGTTGTTGTCTCCAAACATCACCATAGGGTCAACTTTTTGAACATAATCACTCGGGAGAGACTTACAACCTCTCCTATGCCTGGAGCATCCACTATCAAGATACTAAATATGCTCCTTACACTGTAGTTCTAGGAAATAAATTAGGACACATTGACCTATTTTTTAATGGGCCTTTTCACTAAAGAAAAAACATCATAACAAGAAGTGGGAAGACAGTTTAGTAAGTTATCCTTTTTGGTCCATTTCTCATTTCTTAAACAAAGATTGTCAACTCTCATAGCATCTTCACCAAAGGTGCACTCACTCATCTTATGAGAAGGATCTCCACAACCATAACATACCCTTACCCCATGTTTTTATTTTGTTGACACTTTTCAAAACTTTGGGTTTCCAAAGAGTTGTAACCATTTCATTAATTTTATGAGTTTTTGAACAAGTCATGGAAACAAAGAATTTGTTTGTTTGACATGATGTGGAGTGGGCCTGAGACACTGATGTACACAAAGACTCATCAGTGTCATAGGAATGAGAATTATCAGTGAGATGATGGTTAACAGTACATTTTAGGGAGTCACAAAGTATCTCATTTGTGGAGTGAAATTCGCCATTAGAAATGAGAAACTTGAGATACATTTTAGTGGTTAGGATCAGAATTTCAAAGGCAGGGATTCTAATAGTAGGATCTAAGGTAGTTAGACTGGTAGTGCAAACAATGACACCATAAGGATTAGTCTTGTAGTGTTTATCCATGAGAGATTGATTTATGAATGAATGACTAACGAACCTAGACTTAGAAGCTTCCTTGAGATCATGATAGGAAGGAAAGTTTTGTTCAGTATCAATTTGTTTATAAATGTTGACAACCTCATCAATATTTCCACCAAAAAAAAATTCACACTGATGAGGTATCTAGGCATCTATTATTTTATTTAGCTTATGGTGAGAATGAGCCCAATTATACCTTGAAGTTTGACAGCATACATTACAACTCTATCCTTTTTAGAATAAAGATAAATAATGGTAAGATACAGATTAGTGACTTTTGTGTTAGTTAAAGTAAGAGTATTTTCAATGTTGGACAAACTTTCTATCAGTATGTCAATCTCTAACTTAAGTGAGTCTTTTTCTTGGATAACTTTTGAGAGATGATGACATAGGTAATTAAACATGATACATTTTTCGTTATCAGAGTAAGTGAAGAACTTTTTTACCTGATATAAGGACAAGGAATCCCAGTTTTGACTTTTTGAATCCTTAGCATCTTTGGAAATATTAGCTTCAAAGGTACTAGATCCTTTGCTTTCTTTATCAATGACTAGAGCATTAGTGTGAGCCATCAAACACTTGCCTCTTCCTCCCTCTTTATCAGATGATTCTTCATCATCCACCCAGTTTTCAACTCTAGTGACTAAAATTTTTGCATCTATATTTTGTCTCTTCAAAGTGGCCACAACTTCTTATATTTTACCTCATAATTTTCAATAGTATCATACCCCTTGGACTTGCATTCCCTAGAAAAATGATCAACTCCTCCACAATTGAGACACTTTGGGCCCTCTTTCTTTTCAGTAAAAAAATTTATTCCAGTGTCATAAACATTAGACGCTTTTGAGTCATTCTTTGATTGAAATCTTTTAAGCCTGGAAGGTTTCTTAGCATTCCGGCTAATATAGCGCTTGACTATTAGGGCTTCACCTTTAGATTCATCAAAGAAGTCAATGTCACTATTCTGAGGAGATTTCTTCAAATAGAGTGCCATAGATCTATCCTTGTGAGTGTCTCACATTATTTCCTTTCTCAAAGTCTTCTTTTCTTCATGATTACAAAGATTACCAAACAAGGAAGCCAAATCCATGGTTGCGATTTTCTCACTATTCTTCAAAACATCTACATCATGCTCCTAGCTATCGTTCAGCGAAACAAGAAACTTGAGAACCAAAGAGTTTCTAGTCTTGTTCATATTAATTCGATGCATATAATTCACCAAGAAATTAAAAGAATTGAAGACATGTGTAAGCGTCTCATTCTTTTACTGAAAAAATGTTCATATCGACGATTAAGACTGTTCTTGTTAACAACCATTACCTCATCAATACCTTTATAGGCAACAATCAGCTTATCCATCATCTCCTTGGTTGATCGAAAATTTTGAATGTAGTGATAGATTTCATATGGAAGAGAGTTTCATGTAGCAGCACTGGCTCTGACTTCAAGAGCAAAAAGATGTATCTCTTCATCGTCGAATTCATGAACAAGTTTTTCGACTAACTCACCTTCTTTAACATTGTTCTTCATGGGCTGGTACATAGGAACATGAGAACCATTTTTTTGACTATATCTATCATTGAGTAGCCTATAGTTTCAAGGACCCTTATTACCTTCGACTTCCACATGGTAAAGTTCTTTTCAAAAAAATGTTGAACTTTTTGGTTTTAGTGGGAATTGAAGAGGAGGAAGACCTGGTTAATTGATATAGGCAACCTACTCTGATACTAGTTCTAGCTTCCTTGATCGATATCAATTTAACAATAAGAATAAACAAAAGAAAACAAAAGAATAACACAAAGATTTTCACTAAGAAAACATTCTCACCAAGAGAATGAGCATAAAGCTCTAGGGTTCGATAATCAACCAATTATGTGAACCCTAGTATATATAGAAAAGTAATGACGATATGAATCCCTACAAACCAGGAATATCATGTAATCTATGATAATAATAAACTATATCTGATATGACTAAGATATCGAATCTCCTAACTAACTACGTATATTCTATAATTAGAATAGATTACATAAGATATACATATCACACTGACACGACATTGTAGACTTAACTTCATGCTGGCGCTTGTGAGATGATGGCGCTGATTGAGTCAGCGTGTCTGTTTTACATCATCAACGGTCATTGAATAGTGATAGATCGAGATTCAAAAGAAGGTCCTAAAGTATCACTAGCCTCATCATTAGTGTCAACATCCTTACTAGTGGAATTTCCATGATTATTTTCGTCAACAATGACATCAGTGTCAAGATAAAAAAAATTTAGTGTTATCAGTGTCATCCCCTTCTTCCTCTTGACCAATAGTAGACTGTGAGTCAAATAAATTTTCAGAGCTTTCTTCATTAGAAGATAAATCAGTGGTTGTAGCATGCAGAGGTTGAAAAGGACATTTCTCAGTAATATATGGAGTTAGAGTCCCTTTTACCATCCACTGAAAAATAGACGCATCTTGTGGATTTATAACACTATTGTTCAACTTTAAAGACATGATTAATGAAGAAAGTTTATCAGTGAGATCTCCTTGATACCCAATGTCAATGTGTTCCAGTGCAAATGCAATCCAATGATGTTATGGAATATATGTGGGTATTTTCTTCCCTTGGATGATTGGTAAAAGTTGATTGAAGGTAAGGTGAGCAAAATCCAATTGCTTATTCTTAAGCATTGCGTATAAAATACGAAGTTCGAAAGGCTTGAGTTGATCCAGACTCCATGTTTTATTCCATAAACACTTTCCAATAACCCTTGTAAGATACTTCCAGCTAATAGGAAGACACTGACTGTCACACCTCAAAACCACGAACGGCGGAAACGTTCAGGGGTGGAGGACGTCATGTACAATATCTCAACAGTGTAATATAATAAACAAGCAACAACATCATCCATTGCATTATAAGTAAAGTTTAATACATGTGTGTTCTTTCATTGTAATAAGACACCAAAAATATACAATCAAAATAAAAGACGAGACTTGTCTGCTCAGTCTTCTCAAAACCTGGCCATCGTACCTGTCTACTGTTGACCTGAGAATACAAGTTATTTTGAAAGAGAGTATCAGCTTTAAAGCTGGTGAATTCATAAGTATTTAAGTGTCATTGTCTTGCTTATGAAAATCTGTTATGAAGGCCATGTAAACCTGTAAATGAAAGTGTTGATGTAAGTATGGAAACCCTAGAAAATCCCTTATTTCCTATAAGTATGAATTGTAGTCTTCTACCAAGACCCGAATGTTTTGTTATGACAATGTAGTCTTCTACCAAGACCCGAATGTTTTGTAAGTAAAATGATAGTTTTCCTTTAATTGTTTAGTACTAAAGTACTTAGTCTAACTCATCGTTTATGTGTAAGTATCACAAAATAAAGTAAACAGGAAAATGTACTACTGTAAGTGTTGTCACTGGGTACTAGGACTAACACAGCATATGTAACTGTTTTCCCGAGGTACTAGGGTTAACACGACCTATATAACCTAATGAACATCCGAAGATTGTCCAATTGTCCTCTGTAGCAGCAGCAGGGCGGAGGAAGGGTTAGTCCCTGTAAAGGTACTCCTAGTATAAGTAATAACCGTAGGCATCCGTAGATGTTCATCACCCACTGTTGCTAACAGATGGGTTCCGGAATGGTTAGTGTCGTCCATATATCCCGAGGTACTAGGGATAGGGGCCCATCTAGGTATCCCGAGGTACTAGAGATGGGGTCCTGTCTAGATATCCCGAGGTACTAGGGATATGCAGGAAGATTTACACAGAAGGTACTAATAAATCATCCTCGCAATTCGAGAAACAAGTATTCATGTTAATATACACAGGTAAGTGTATCTACGTAATGGTACTCATGTAACGCGTTCATGTAAGCGTGTTCATGTATCATGTAAGTATATGTAAACGTACTCATGTATCATGTAATCAAAGGTAAATGTACTCATGTATCAGGTAATGTACTGGTATAGACTCATGAATGAACTGACTCTTGTGTGATTCCTTGTAATAGGAATTATGTTTGATATCTCCAATTTATCCCTATGATAATTTACTGAAAGGTAATTGGTTGTTCAAGTAGGTTTATACACTCTTACTACTCAAGGGTGTGAGAAAGTAAATGAAAGTTGTAAACTATAACCTCAATACATATATAAAAATATAAGTGTACATGCATAGTTTAGTTCAAGAATGTAAAATGGTTTTGTAAGACATCTTATGGGGGTTTTGAACAATAATTAATAATGACTTGATGTCATTTTAATAAACATTTCAAAGGTAAAACATTTGATAACAATGTATTTTTAAGATTTAAAAACCATTTCATGCATCACATTTTGTAGTATGTGAAATGTGTTAACTGACAAACATAGTCATAAAATACATATCAATGATTTAATAACATGTTTGTTTCTACTTGTATTCCCCCCCCCCATTAAAGCATTTAAAATCATTTAAAACATTGATTAAGGGTATGAACTCACCTGTAGTTGGTGATTGGGATGAACTGAACGGTATAGGATTGCTAGGTGTCAAGCGAGGACTTGTACACACACTACGACCCTAATGAACATATAATCACACATATATGCACTCAAATAGTCTCAAATCATTAATTGATAATGTTAAGACATCCTAGACATAATAAACACTTTATATAAGTGTTTTAAACCCTAAGGATTGCATCTAAGCTATTGTGGGACAAGGTACTTGTGTTTAGGGTTCCAAAGGACCCCATATATGAGTTTACTCCTCATATATTAACACACATGGAGTTTACGGTTGTAAACTCTTGAGTTTACGGCCGTAAACTCCCAACCATGGGTGTTTTGTGTGTTTTGAAGTTCCAAATGATTCCTAGAATTATTCCAACTTGGTGGTTAAATTCTTGGAAGGGTTTAAGGTCTAGAAACACTCCATTTAGGAGTTTATGGCCCTAAGGCCATTTCCTTTGGAGTTTACGGCCATAAACTCCCTTGGAATGGTGTTCTTGTTGATTTCAAGCCTCAAGCATAGGTGGTATAAGTTCTAGGCTTTTATTCCAAGCATATGAAGACATTAGGCACACTTTGGTGCCCTCCTTTCATGTTTACGGCCCAAGAACAAAGTCTTGGCTGTAAACTCACTTTGATAAGTGATTTTGATGTGCTTAAGGCCTTAGATTAAATGGGAACAAGTCTGGATAAAAGTCCTAAGCTTTAGGTGCCTTAAAAGCACCATTTTGAGTTTGAAAAGGGAGTTTCCGGCCTAAGAAACTCTTGGGCCTTGAACTCCCAAACTTGGGTGATTCTTGGTTGTTTTCTTGTCCCTAACACACATACATATGAGTCTAAGGCAGTTGCATAACACAAGGGTCGGTCTCGGCTTTGTTTCGGGAGTTTACCGCCCAAGAACACCTTGGGGAGTAAACTCCTAGATCTAGTGATTTAGCCTTCTAAATCATGTTATAAACACATATAAAGCTTTCTAACATTACTAGAAAGAGGTACTCACGATTTGGGATAAAAACCCGAAGATCCGTGAGAGAGAAAATGGCTTTTCTCTAGTTGGAAATGTGAATAATGAATGAATTTGGTTCAGAATTCTATTTATAGTCCTGAGATATTTTTGGCAGAAAATATTTTTATTCCTATAATGATCTCTAATAAAATAGAGTGTTGGAATAACAGTGTTGAACAAAACCCTAGTGCACCCACTCTCCTGATATTTCTTGAAGTGTAAACCCTGAATTTCTCAAACTTACGCGAAAAATCTGAAAATTAACTGTGACTGCTATAACTTCTATTGAAGTGATATAGTTTGTACAGAATGGAAATTTCGGGTTGTCACATCATCCCCCCTTTAGAAGGAATTTCGTCCTGAAATTAGAATTTAAGCAAATAAGAAATTACAAATAACTAAGCGAAAAGGTGAGGGTATTTCAGTTTCATCTGATCCTCACGTTCCCAAGTGAATTCCGGTCCACGCTTTGCGTTCCAGGGCACCTTCACTATCGGGATACGGCTCTGCTTTGTTTGCTTGACCTCTCGGTCCATGATCTCTACTGGTTCCTCCACGAAGTTGAGGCTCTCATTGATCTCGATCTTGTCGAGTGGAATAACAAGAGTCTCGTCGGATAGACACTTTTTCAAGTTTGACACGTGGAAGGTAGGATGTACGTTACTGAGTTCTTGCGGTAGATTGAGCTTGTAAGCCACAGGGCCGATTCTCGCGAGAATCTCGAAAGGCCCTATGTATCTTGGATTGAGCTTCCCGCGCTTTCCAAAGCATATCAAGCCCTTCCAGGGTGAGATCTTCAGTAGGACTCGGTCGCCCACCTAGAATTCCAATGGTTTCCTTCGCTTGTCAGCGTAGCTTTTCTGTCGATCTCTAGAGGCTTTCAATCGTTCACGAATTTGAACGATCTTCTCTGTCGTTTCCCGAATGATCTCCGGACCCATGAGAGTGCTTTCGGGAACTCGTCCCTTAGCTAACTGGGTATCACCCACTTCAGCCCAGCACAGAGGGGATCTGCACTTTCGGCCATAGAGGGCCTCGAATGGAGCTGCCTTTATGCTCGTATGATAACTGTTGTTGTAGGAAAATTCAACAAGGGGTAAATGAGTATCGCAAGCTTTTCCAAAGTCAATCACACAGGCACGCAACATATCTTCTAAGGTTTGGATAGTTCTCCCACTTTGGCGTCGGTCTGTGGGTGGTGGGCTGTACTCATGTCCAGCCTAGTTCCTAGGGAACTTTGTAATGACTGCCAGAACCTCGAAGTGAATCTACTATCTCGGTCCGAGATGATAGATAAAGGAACACCGTGCAGCCTTACAATCTCCCTAATGTAAGTTCTGGTAAGTTTCTCCATCTTGTATGTTTCTTTGATCGGTAGGCAGTGTGCAGACTTGGTCAGTCTATCGACGATGACCCATATGGAATCAAGTCCACCCGTCGTCTTGGGCAACTTGGTTATGAAGTCCATAGTGATCCGCTCCCACTTTCATTCTGGTATCTCCGGTTGTTGTAGAAGACCGGAGGGTTTCTGGTATTCGACCTTGAACTTAGCGCAAGTAAGGCATTTACTCACGAAGGTAGCAATATATGCTTTCATGTTAGGCCACCAGTATAACTTTTTAAGATCCAGATACATCTTATCTGAACCCGGGTGGACGGAATAACGAGTGTTGTGAGCTTCCTTCATGACCAAGTCCTGAAGCCACCGTGTTTCGGTGTCCAGATCCGATCCATGAGGTACAAGGCTCCGCCACCCTTGACTTCCAAGTTCTTATCCATCCCTCTAAGGGATTCACCAGCTACATTTTCAGGTTTCAAGGCGTCGAACTGAGCCTCCTTTATTTGCGTGGACAGGTGTGAATGGATGGTTAGAGTCAAAGACTTGACCCTACGACCAGAATATTCTTTCCGACTTAGGGCATCGGCTACTACATTGGCTTTACCCGGATGATAACGAATATCGCACTCGTAATCACTGAGTAGCTTGACCCACCGTCGTTGTCTCATGTTGAGCTCCTTCTGGTTGAAAATGTGTTGCAGACTCTTATGGTCTGTAAAGAACGTGCTTTTTGTACCGTACAGGTAATGTCGCCAGATCTTCAGAGCAAACACAACTGCTCCTAGTTCAAGATTGTGGGTTGTGTAGTTAACCTCATGTGTCTTCAGCTGTCTCGAGGCATAGGCTATGACTTTACCTCGCTGCATCAGAACACATCCAAGCCCTTGGTTTGATGCGTCACAATAGACCATAAAGTCTTCTATCCCTTCGGGGAAGGACAGTATTTGTGCGGTGCACAAGGCTCGTTTGAGCGTTTGGAACGCTCTTTCTTGTTTCTCTTCCCAGTCAAAGGCTACGCCCTTCTGGGTCAGCGTTGTAAGAAGTTTTGCTATGCGGGAGAAGTTCTGAATGAACCTGCGATAGTAGCCAGCGAGACCTAGAAATTGACGAATTTCAGTAGGTGTCTTTGGTGCTGACCAGTTCTCGATGGCCTTATTTTTGGAAGGGTCCACGTGTATACCTTCTTCGCTAACAACATGGCCCAAAAATTCGACTCGCCGAATCCAAAATTCGCACTTGGAGAACTTCGCGTAGAGCTTCTCTGATCGCAATGTTTCTAAGATTTTACGGAGATGTTGGCTATGTTCCTCCTTACTTCGAGAGTAGATGAGTATGTCATCAATGAAGACGATGACGAACTGATCCAAGTAAGGACGAAAAACCCTATTCATCAGATCCATGAATACTACGGGCGTGTTAGTTAATCTGAACGGCATCACTATAAACTCGTAGTGCCCATAACGAGTTCGAAAGGCTGTCTTGGGAACATCCTCCTCTAACACTCGTAGTTGGTGATATCCGAATCGTAGATCTATCTTAGAGAAGTAATTGGCTCCTTGAAGTTGATCAAACAAATCGTCAATACGGGGCAAGGGATAACGATTTTTAATGGTAAGTTTGTTGAGTTCTCTATAGTCGATGCACATGCGAAACGATTCATCGTTCTTCTTGACGAACAAGACCGGTGCTCCCCATGGCGAGAAGCTTGGTCGAATGAATCCTTTCTTGAGAAGTTCGTTAAGTTGACTGGAAAGTTCCTGCATTTCAGCCGGTGCCAGACGGTAAGGAGATTTGGCTACGGGGGTAGCCCCTGGCACTAAGTCGATTCTGAACTCGACTTGGCGTTGCGGTGGTAAACCGGGAAGTTCTTCTGGGAATATGTCGGGGAAGTCGCGTACTTCTGGAATGTTCTGAATGTCTTTCAGTTCTTGACTGGTATCGACGACGTGTGCGAGGAATGCATGGTACTCCTTCCGCAAGCACTTCTGGGCTTGAATGCACGAAATGATGCGAAGGCTTGTACTAGGTTTGTCGCCGTAGATAACTAAGGTTTCGTTGTTAGGAAGGTTAAGACGAACTGCTTTTTCGAAGCACATAATGTCGGCGCGAAGAAGACTCAACCAATCCATACCGATGATAACGTCGAAACATTTAATTGGGACTGGCATGAGATCTATCTTGAAAGTATGGCCATCTAAAGTTAAAGTACAACCTACGTATATGCAGTTTGTACTCTCTGTTTTCCCGTTAGCCATTTCTACCGTGAATGAACTATCTAATGCACATGGTTTTTGTTTAAGCAGGTGTGCAAATTTGTGACTTATAAAACTTTTCTCGGCTCCACTATCGAAAAGTATGCAAGCATATGAGTTATCGAGGAGGAACGTACCAGTAACTATCATAGGATCAGCTACTGCTTCCTCGTGGCCTAGGGCCATAACTCTTCCTACCCCTCCAGCCATTCCTGCTTTAGGGTAGTTGTAACGCCCACAAATCCGGGCTAGTCAATTTAGAGGCAATAGAGGTCGAAAACGACTTTTCGACAAAAGATTATTTAGAATAAATAATCTTAACCAAGTTGTAGTATATGTCACGAGGTTTCCGTACATATAAAGAACGCCGAAATCCGAGTTATAACGAAAAAGTTATGGCCCGTCGAAGTTTTACGGCAAAACCGGCACGGCACCGGGAAGCGTAAATAGTGAATTTATGATAGAGCGAGATTTAGCCTTAGAAATCTAAACGAAAGTTGTAGAATATGTTAAACTAAGAGCGTCGATAAAAAGAACGCCCAAATCTGACTTCGTATGAAGAAGTTATGATTTTTCGAAGTTTCGAAATAGCAGTGTACACCCCGAAATTTGAATATTAGATCGAGCGGTTTTTAGCCGACACGACCTGAACGAGAATTGAAGATCTCGTTAAGAGTAGCGTAAAGAGAAAAAGATGGGCGAAAACGGATGTCGGATGAAGAAGTTATGAGGATTTAACGGACCAATCGTGTCCTGGCCCGTTAATAATATAAAATTTAAAATCGAGCCAAAATTAGCCAACAAAGTCTAAACGAAAGTTGTAGAGTACGTTCTCACCTTCGCGTGGATATAAAGAACGTCGAAAACGGAGCTCGTATGTGAAAGTTATGATTTTTAGAAGTCGGGAGTGGAAATTGCGAAATCTGATGCGAGATGGATGACGTGGCTACATCTGGGCCGTCGCTTGTTGATCAAGGCTTCGCTTCGGATTGTGACACGCCACCCTCGCAGTACGCCCCGCGTCCAAAGAGGTTACGCCCCGCGTAGGTCCGATCTGATCCATCCGATGGGTGCGAGACAGCTGGGTCCGAGCTGGTGATCTTATCCGAGGAGTACGCCCAGCGTAATTCCGAGCTTCGGTCCTTATAAATACCATGCGAATTCTTCCGGATTTTTCACACATTTTCACTTCTCTCTCTAAACTACTTTCTCTCTCTAACCCTTTTGGAGCCCCCTAAGCCCTAGTTAAACCCCTTAGCCCCCGAGGGAAGCCCCGAGGCTCCCGGAGTCCCGAGAAAAAGGAGTTTTTCTGTTTCGAAACGCTGCTCCAATTAAGTTCCGGTTTTCGATAAAATTCGCTGTAAGTATGCTACGCATACGCAATTTTTAATATAGCTTTCAAATAATTATAGGAATGTTATTAGTTCCTTAAAATAATTATTTGGGCTATTATTATGAGTTATATCGAGTATTATTAACGCTTAATAATACTCGGACTAATTAATTTGTCGCGGTTATCGTTAAACTAAACCCTAGTGGTATCGATACTAGGTTTTATCGAAGGAATATCGTTTTGAGAGTATCGAAGCGCTGTTCGAGTGTTGAGTCACCACCTACTCAGGTGAGTGCATAGATACTTTCAGCTTACACATAGATATGAAGTATTTTATAAATTACGTGCTATGTGTGCATATTATCTGATTACTTGCTATCTATGCTGGATGAACGTTGTTATACATGTTTTCAATGATTTAAACTGTATATGTATTTTATATCTATGAAAATGTTGGGGTAAAACATGGGTAGATGAATGACGAGGGATAAAAGCTGAAATAGAGGAACATTAGTAGCATGGACCTAGTGCCCTATAGCTATACATTGGCAGCAGTAGACCTAGTACCCTATAGATGAGCACTGGCAGCTGCGCCACAACCCGTAGATGTTTTAGATCTACGGTAAACGTCCTAGCAGCTGCGCTCTAAGGATTGTATCGGCAGCTGCGCCTAATGGGGAGCCTTATGACCATGACAGTAGCGTTTAAAGGTCAATACCGGCAGAAGCACCTCATAGAAAACGTCACAATTCTGGCAGTTGCGCCTAAGTGACAAGATTAGCAGCTGCGCTTGACCAAAGTGTCATTGGCAACAATGGACTTCATGTTGTTTCCTTAGGATGATCCTTAGGAATGAATGAACGAGAAATAGTTGATTCTTAGGGGAGACCCTTAAAGAATAAAGAAGATAATGGGGATGGGTAATTGGGTTAACTGTTTGATGATTGAACATAATAATTATATTATTGTGGGTTGAAAACCCTATGTACTCACCAGGTTTCCCAACCTGACCCACTCAGTTTATTTACATCACAGGTGACGATATGAAGTGACATTACTCTGAGAGATTTAAAGAGATGTAGATCACTAGTGTAAATAATTGTAAGTTCTGTTTATGCTTATGTTTATGTATTAACGATGACATCCCAAACGTTTTAAGATGAATAAAAATACGTTTCTTCGAAAATGTTTTAGTAACGTATTTATCGTGTTTTTCTGGGAACAAATTCTGCAACCTTTTTATAAAATGAAGTACTCTGATTTTTATAAATCATAAACAAAATCGGTCTTTTCTGGCCGTGATTTTGGGGATGTCACAGTTGGTATCAGAGCATTAGTTTAAGCGAACTAGGAATATGGATTTATTTCTAGACTTAAACTTAGAATGCTAAGCGATGATTGTGAGGTGTGAGCACTAGATTATTTTAGGAATTATGCCTAAAATTCTTCTATGTGCTAAATACTTGTGCCTGATATGCTGTTAGTTGTTCGGATCTATGGTCTGTTGCCGACCGGATCTGGAAACCTTATGTGTGTAGGATTCTAAACGTACGACTACGATATTAGAACTAGCATATAAACGTTTCGGAGTGATAAGGATGATTTAAACGTCAATCCTAAGTAAAGGTCTAGATTCACCTTATTTGGTGTATAGATCAAGATGGCAAGAACCCGTAGCGGAAACGTGAATGCAAATGGGAACCAAAACCAATCCCCAGTGATTGAGCAAATACCGGTTGTAGTAGCTGCTGCTGAGCCAATAACAATGGCCGGAGTGCAAGCAATGATCCAGGCGATGTTGGATCGTCAAATGGAGGAAACTAGACGTTTGCTCCAGCAAAATCGAGAGGAAGCCACTATTCAGATCGAACGACCCGAGTTGAATGAAGGGCAGACTGAGGAGGAGAACTATAGTGGGACTGTTGGTCAAGTCAACCCACCAATAGTTCGACAAAAAAACCAAGATGACGAAGTCGAGAGGAATGGATGCAAGTACAAGGATTTTCTGACTTGCAAGCCATCAACTTTCACTGGAAAGGAGGATCCGATTGGGGTCATGGATTGGATCTCGGAGATGGAGTTAGCTTTCATGACGTGCGGTTGCAGAGGAAAACAATAGACCACATTTGCAGTGCGTCAGTTTCGAGGAGGCGCTGTACGTTGGTGGAATACCTTGGGGAAAACTCTGAGCCCCAATGAGCCCCTGCAACTAACATGGGCAGAACTTCTGGTGCAATTCAAACGTAGGTACTGCTCAGCCCAAAATCTGCTCGAGCTGGAAAACCAATTCCTTACCTTGAAGAAAGGAAGCATGTCTGTTGATGAATACACCAACAATTTCACAGAGAAGATGGAGTTCGCCTTACGTCTTGTTCCGGATGAGCTGACGAAAGTCGACAAGTATGCAAAAGGACTTCCATGGGAGTATGCGGTGCCAGTGCGACATGCACCTACTTTGGAAGCAGCTATCTGGGCTGCCAAGTCGGTTGAGGAGATGATCAAGGGAAGAGCCGCCAACAAGACCGAGGTTGGCGAAAAGAGGAAGTTTGAGGGGTCTGCGAATCCTGATGAGAGAAGCAAGTCCAATACAAGGAAGTTTAGAGGAGGAGGGAGTGAAGAAAGATGGTGCGAGAAGTGCAAAAAGAAACACTCTGGAAAATGCAGTGAGGAGGTGACTTGTTTCAAGTGTGGGAAGCATGGGCATTATGCCAACGAGTGTAAATTCAACAAAAGGGTGTGTTACGAATGTAACGAGGAAGGGCACTTCAAGCAAGATTGCCCAAAAAGAGAAGGGGCTACAAAGCCAAATGTGCCGCCAAAACCAAAGGCAAGAGCATTTCAAATGATCCTTGACGAAGCAGCTGGCGATGCAAGGAATCAGGAGTAAGGATGGATATATAGAGATCAAGTTATGAAGAAGCCATATAGATAGTGTCATATGATGTAGCCTATTAGAGGCATAGTCTAGGGTGAACTTGAACACCTATGTAATAGTTTCAAGGAGTAATAAAACCTTCGTTTTGATATTTGATGTGTTAAGCTACTATGTGATTTTCTTGTGTGGTGACTTGGAAAACTGCGGGACAATACTTGGGACGAGTATGAGTAGGTGTGAATGGTAGTAGAGGCCTATACTACCGGAAGCACAGGACTCACACTTGGATCAGGGAAAGTCACAAGGTTACCAAGAAGCTAGTAATTGATTTCGTTTTATTCAAATGTGTTGTTACCATCGTTTCGGTAATGACTAAGAAGATTGTTGATATTCCGACCCTAGTGGTCATATCAAATCGAGTCCGACTACGATGAGTATGTTGTGTGGTTCAGAGAACCAAGTTTGATGTAGCGTCCGACTAAAACCAAACGATTGAAATCAAAGCGATCAATAGAAGTATCGCACTCGTTGTTAAAGAAGTTGGCAGCTAGAAATGCCTAATGTTAAAGTGTGATTATATCACATTAGAACATGAAGGAAGGCATAGTCTGTTTTAGAATTTAACTCTAAGAGACCTAAGCCTAAGTGTTGCAACATATGATGATAGGTCATTAGAATATGACACATCGATCCATAGTAGTAATAAAAGAAATCATCTCAAGTTCGTATCCAGTAAGGATCGAGATTGTGACTTGAAGGTCATAATTGGGAGTCTAGCCTGAGGTAGAGAGCAGGTGCACGATTGAGTACTGCATACAGTCAATAAGTCTGAGAGATAGACTTGAAGGAATGTAGAAGTTATAATTATTACCTAGGATGAAGAGATGACGTATGGAGTCATTATACGACCATGTTTCGTTGATTATTCCGGGACGTAATCATCCTAAGGGGGAGATAATTGTAACGCCCACAAATCCGGGCTAGTCAATTTAGAGGCAATAGAGGTCGAAAACGACTTTTCGACAAAAGATTATTTAGAATAAATAATCTTAACCAAGTTGTAGTATATGTCACGAGGTTTCCGTACATATAAAGAACGCCGAAATCCGAGTTATAACGAAAAAGTTATGGCCCGTCGAAGTTTTACGGCAAAACCGGCACGACACCGGGAAGCGTAAATAGTGAATTTTATATAGAGCGAGATTTAGCCTTAGAAATCTAAACGAAAGTTGTAGAATATGTTAAACTAAGAGCGTCGATAAAAAGAACGCCCAAATCTGACTTCGTATGAAGAAGTTATGATTTTTCGAAGTTTCGAAATAGCAGTGTACAGCCCGAAATTCGAATATTAGATCGAGCAGTTTTTAGCCGACACGACCTGAACGAGAATCGAAGATCTCGTTAAGAGTAGCGTAACGAGAAAAAGATGGGCGAAAACGGATGTCGGATGAAGAAGTTATGAGGATTTAACGGACCAATCGTGTCCCGGCCCGTTAATAATATAAAATTTAAAATCGAGCCAAAATTAGCCCACAAAGTCCAAACGAAAGTTGTAGAGTACGTTCCCACCTTCGCGTGGATATAAAGAACGTCGAAAACGGAGCTCGTATGTGAAAGTTATGATTTTTAGAAGTCGGGAGTGGAAATTGCGAAATCTGATGCGAGATGGATGACGTGGCTGCATCTGGGCCGTCGCTTGTTGATCAAGGCTTCGCTTCGGATTGTGACACGCCACCCTCGCAGTACGCCCCGCGTCCAAAGAGGTTACACCCTACGTAGGTCCGATCTGATCCATCCGATGGGTGCGAGACAGCTGGGTCCGAGCTGGTGATCTTATCCGAGGAGTACGCCCAACGTACCCTCGGTACGCCCGGCGTAATTCCGAGCTTCGGTCCCTATAAATACCATGCGAATTCTTCCGGATTTTTCACACATTTTCACTTCTCTCTCTAAACTACTTTCTCTCTCTAACCCTTTTGGAGCCCCCTAAGCCCTAGTTAAACCCCTTAGCCCCCGAGGGAAGCCCCGAGGCTCCCGGAGTCCCGAGAAAAAGGAGTTTTTCGGTTTCGAAACGCTGCTCCAATTAAGTTCCGGTTTTCGATAAAATTCGCTGTAAGTATGCTACGCTTACGCAATTTTTAATATAGCTTTCAAATAATTATAGGAATGTTATTAGGTCCTTAAAATAATTATTTGGGCTATTATTATGAGTTATATCGAGTATTATTAACGCTTAATAATACTCGGACTAATTAATTTGTCGCGGTTATCGTTAAACTAAACCCTAGTGGTATCGATACTAGGTTTAATCGAAGGAATATCGTTTTGAGAGTATCGAAGCGCTGTTCGAGTGTTGAGTCACCACCTACTCAGGTGAGTGCATAGTTACTTTCAGCTTACACATAGATATGAAGTATTTTATAAATTACGTGCTATGTGTGCATATTATCTGATTACTTGCTATCTATGCTGGATGAACGTTGTTATACATGTTTTCAATGATTTAAATTGTATATGTATTTTATATCTATGAAAATGTTGGGGTAAAACATGGGTAGATGAATGACGAGGGATAAAAGCTGAAATAGAGGAACATTAGTAGCATGGACCTAGTGCCCTATAGGTATACATTGGCAGCAGTAGACCTAGTACCCTATAGATGAGCACTGGCAGCTGCGCCACAACCCGTAGATGTTTTAGATCTACGGTAAACGTCCTAGCAGCTGCGCTCTAAGGATTGTATCGGCAGCTGCGCCTAGTGGGGAGCCTTATGACCATGACAGTAGCGTTTAAAGGTCAATACCGGCAGAAGCACCTCATAGAAAACGTCACAATTCTGGCAGCTGCGCCTAAGTGACAAGATTAGCAGCTGTGCTTGACCAAAGTGTCATTGGCAACAATGGACTTCATGTTGTTTCCTTAGGATGATCCTTAGGAATGAATGAACGAGAAATAGTTGATTCTTAGGGGAGACCCTTAAAGAATAAAGAAGATAATGGGGATGGGTAATTGGGTTAACTGTTTGATGATTGAACATAATAATTATATTATTGTGGGTTGAAAACCCTATTTACTCACCAGGTTTCCCAACCTGACCCACTCAGTTTATTTACATCACAGGTGACGATATGAAGTGACATTACTCTGAGAGATTTAAAGAGATGTAGATCACTAGTGTAAATAATTGTAAGTTCTGTTTATGCTTATGTTTCTGTATTAACGATGACATCCCAAACGTTTTAAGATGAATAAAAATACGTTTCTTCGAAAATGTTTTAATAACGTATTTATCGTGTTTTTCTGGGAACAAATTCCGCAACCTTTTTATAAAATGAAGTACTCTGATTTTTATAAATTATAAACAAAATCGGTCTTTTCTGGCCGTGATTTTGGGGATGTCACAGTAGTTCCTCTTGTAGTGGCCCACTTCGCCACAACCGTAGCAAGTTTGGCCCATACCGGCGTTAGGAACCTGGGTGGCTTGAGCTATTGGAGGCTTGCAGAAACGGGAGGTGTGCCCCTTCCTGTTGCAGTTAGAGCATAACATCTCCTTGCAAGGTCCGTGGTGGTGGAAGCTGCATTTGTTACACTTCGGAAGAGTTCCAGCATAAATTTTTGCTGGTAAGGGGTTCGCAGGGACAACAGGAGTCACTATGGCAGCATTGATCGCCACGCGTTGTTGTTTATTGGAGGATCCTTGCGAAGCCCCTCTTTTCCTCTTATTCCACCCCTTCTTGTTGTAGTCGGGGTTGGACTTCTATGGTACGGGTGTAGGGATTGTTGGGTTCTGAGGTTTCCGGTGATCGATGAGGGATTGTGCCAGTTCCTTAGCACTATCAAAGGTAATAGGCCTGGAAGCGATCACACTTGACTGGATCTGGGGCGACAGTCCCCAGATATATCTCTCTATCATTTTGCTCTGGAGAGCAACCATATCAGGGCATAAGTTTGCCAGATCACAAAACCTATTTGTGTAGGTCGTGATGTCGGATCCAACCATTTGAAGACCCCAAAATTCTTGCTCCAGTTTTTGTATTTCCCCTCGAGGACAATATTCTTTCATCAGCATGTCTTTCAACTTTTCCCAGCTGATGGAATACGCCACCACCAAAGTTAGATAGTTAACATGGTTGTTCCACCACGTTAGTGCTCTGTTAGAGAAGGTACAAGCTGCAAACTTGACCTTTTTGCCTTCCTGGCAAGCACAGATTTCAAAGACTGATTCCATCTTTTCAATCCATTGTCTCAACACCATAACACCCCCAGTTCCATTGAAGCTGCGGGGTTTGGCGTTCGTGAAGTCCTTGTAGGTGCATTCCCGAGGGTGTCCATGGCTTTCGCCGTGGTTCGAGGGTGGTGCACCTGTTCCTGGTCCACTAGGGGCAGGAGCGTTGATTGCTGACACAGCAACTGCAACTGCTGCTGTGAAAGCTTCCTGGAACATGTTGGCATCAAAAGGATTAGGTGGTTGAAGAGGTTCAGGTGGTGGTGGAGGTGGTGGTATCGGTGCTTCGTTGTTTGGGTTACGTCTTGTACTTCTGCGTGGCGGCATCTTTAACTGTACGTTTAAAAGATGATGACATGGATAAGAATAAATGATTAATGAATGTGTCTCATGGAATAACTCCCCATAGTCCAACAACAGAATGAATAGAATGATTAAATGAAGATGACAACATTTAGATAATGATTTCCATAAGATTAGATATCTGTCAATAATACTGGAATTACAGATGTAACAAGTTCGGGAAAAATGGCCTAGAAGTAGGCCTTACATCAACCAAGATGGAAAATTTTGACAGAATTAAGACTAGATCAAGACCTAACAGGTCTAAGACTTATAAAGACAGGAAATTAGACCAAAGTTTTACATAAACTAGGTTATATCCAAAAGATGAGTTGACGATATTCTATCGGCGACGAGAACTGCTAGCATGAGTCCTTGAGCCCGACAGTAGACGTTCAATGTCCCTTATACGCCTGTCCAACCTTGCTTGCTGAGCTAGAAGTTCTCTAACTTCAGATCGGGTTTCAGCAAGTTCCCTCTGCAGATTTGCATTGCGGACCAGAGTCCTTTCATGAGCAAACTCTAGTTGGCGAATGTGGACAGTGTTAACACCAGAGTTGGCGTCAACTTCAAAGACTTGATTGATGGTCGCCTGAGCCATTATCGTGTTCCGAGAAATCCTACGCACCATGATCGGTAGGACTCTATCAGCAGAACCTCCTTCAGTGAGGTTGTAGAAACTTCGGTCTCCATTGTAGGGAATGGGCTGACCCTGTTCATGACTCCATGTATTCAAGTTCGTGGGCCATAAAGGTGTGGGTCCTTGAAACATAGGGCGGGGGTTCAGGTTTGGGTTTTGAGCACCTGGGGGTAGGTTGTTGACTTCAGGATCTGAGTCAGAACTATCGGAAAAACCCTCAGCATGGTGATCATCCAAAGGGATTGGGTGATCATCTTCTGGTTCTGCCTCTAGCCAACCAGCATTGCCTTGTTTTGGGAGGTACGGATCACCATGGTGAAATCCAGCCATTTTAATCTACGCGAGAAAAGGGATATAAGAAATAGCAAAAAAAATAGACGAACTAACTAAGATAATTACAGTAAGACTAAATACCCATATGGTATTTCTTTATGGTTGTTTTGGTAAGTTTTTAGACTTGTTGCCATATCACAACCATTCTTGGGCATATGCTAATCACTCCTTGGACCAGCATAGTTGATCAGGCTATGCCATTCCCAAGACTGACCATATATCCCCAGGCTTACTTGTGATATTCAACAATCGTAATACTTTTGTTCTTGTCATTGTGGCACTGATTTTAGTATGAATGCAGGCACGTATACTTACTTAAATATTTTATTATTTAAAAGTATAACTCCGAGACAGAGTGTTTTAATAACGATGTATTTATAGTTAGTATATCTTTTATGGGTTGATATACTATATTCACTATAAAAAATGATCTGATACCAATCTGTCACACCCCAAAACCACGAATGGCGGAAACGTTCAGGGGTGGAGGACGTCATGTACAGTATCTCAACAGTGTAATATAATAAACAAGCAACAACATCATCCATTGCATTATAAGTAAAGTTTAATACATGTGTGTTCTTTCATTGTAATAAGACACCAAAAATATACAATCAAAATAAAAGACGAGACTTGTCTGCTCAGTCTTCTCAAAACCTTGCCATCGTACCTGTCTACTGTTGACCTGAGAATACAAGTTATTTTGAAAGAGAGTATCAGCTTTAAAGCTGGTGAATTCATAAGTATTTAAGTGTCATTGTCTTGCTTATGAAAATCTGTTATGAAGGCCATGTAAACATCTAAATGAAAGTGTTGATGTAAGTATGGAAACCCTAGAAAATCCCTTATTTCTTATAAGTATGAATTGTAGTCTTCTACCAAGACCCGAATGTTTTGTTATGACAATGTAGTCTTCTACCAAGACCCGAATGTTTTGTAAGTAAAATGATAGTTTTGCATTAATTGTTTAGTACTAAAGTACTTAGTCTAACTCATCGTTTATGTGTAAGTATCACAAAATAAAGTAAACAGGAAAATGTACTACTGTAAGTGTTGTCACTGGGTACTAGGACTAACACAGCATATGTAACTATTTTCCCGAGGTACTAGGGTTAACACGACCTATATAACCTAATGAACATCCGAAGATTGTCCAATTGTCCTCTGTAGCAGCAGCAGGGCGGAGGAAGGGTTAGTCCCTGTAAAGGTACTCCTAGTATAAGTAATAACTGTAGGCATCCGTAGATGTTCATCACCCACTGTTGCTAACAGATGGGTTCCAGAATGGTTAGTGCCGTCCATATATATCGAGGTACTAGGGATAGGGGCCCATCTAGGTATCCCGAGGTACTAGGGATAGGGTCCTGTCTAGATATCCCGAGGTACTAGGGATATGCAGGAAGATTTACACAGAAGGTACTAATAAATCATCCTCGCAATTCGAGAAACAAGTATTCATGTTAATATACACAGGTAAGTGTATCTACGTAAAGGTACTCATGTAAGGCGTTCATGTAAGCGTGTTCATGTATCATGTAAGTATATGTAAACGTACTCATGTATCATGTAATCAAAGGTAAATGTACTCATGTATCAGGTAATGTACTGGTATAGACTCATGAATGAACTGACTCTTGTGTGATTCCTTGTAATAGGAATTATGTTTGATATCTCCAACTTATCCCTATGATAATTTACTGAAAGGTAATTGGTTGTTCAAGTAGGTTTATACACTCTTACTACTCTAGGGTGTGAGAAAGTAAATGAAAGTTGTAAACTATAACCTCAATACATATATAAAAATATAAGTGTACATGCATAGTTTAGTTCAAGAATGTAAAATGGTTTTGTAAGACATCTTATGGGTTTTGAACAATAATTAACAATGACTTGATGTCATTTTAATAAACATTTCAAAGGTAAAACATTTGATAACAATGTATTTTTAAGATTTAAAAACCATTTCATGCATCACATTTTGTAGTATGTGAAATCTGTTAACTGACAAACATAGTCATAAAATACATATCAATGATTTAATAACATGTTTGTTTCTACTTGTATTCCCCCCCCCCCCCCCCCATTAAAGCATTTAAAATCATTTAAAACATTGATTAGGGGTATGAACTCACCTGTAGTTGGTGATTGGGATGAACTGAACGGTATAGGATTGCTAGGTGTCAAGCGAGGACTTGTACACACACTACGATCCTAATGAACATATAATCACACATATATGCACTCAATTAGTCTCAAATCATTAATTAATAATGTTAAGACATCCTAGACATAATAAACACTTTATATAAGTGTTTTAAACCCTAAGGATTGCATCTAAGCTATTGTGGGACAAGGTACTTGTGTTTAGGGTTCCAAAGGACCCCATATATGAGTTTACTCCTCATATACTAACACACATGGAGTTTACGTTTGTAAACTCTTGAGTTTACGGCCGTAAACTCCCAACCATGGGTGTTTTGTGTGTTTTGAAGTTCCAAATGATTCCTAGAATTATTCCAACTTGGTGGTTAAATTCTTGGAAGGGTTTCAGGTCTAGAAACACTCCATTTAGGAGTTTACGGCCCTAAGGCAATTTCCTTTGGAGTTTACGGCCATAAACTCCCTTGGAATGGTGTTCTTGTTGATTTCAAGCCTCAAGCATAGGTGGTATAAGTTCTAGGCTTTTATTCCAAGCATATGAAGACATTAGGCACACTTTGGTGCCCTCCTTTCATGTTTACGGCCCAAGAACAAAGTCTTGGTCGTAAACTCACTTTGATAAGTAATTTTGATGTGCTTAAGGCCTTAGATTAAATGGGAACAAGTCTAGATAAAAGTCCTAAGCTTTAGGTGCCTTAAAAGCACCATTTTGAGTTTGAAAAGGGAGTTTCCGGCCTAAGAAACTATTGGGCCGTGAACTCCCAAACTTGGGTGATTCTTGGTTGTTTTCTTGTCCCTAACACACATACATATGAGTCTAAGGCAGTTGCATAACACAAGGGTCGGTCTCGGCTTTGTTTCGGGAGTTTACCGCCCAAGAACACCTTGGGGAGTAAACTCCTAGATCTAGTGATTTAGCCTTCTAAATCATGTTATAAACATATATAAAGCTTTCTAACATTACTAGAAAGAGGTACTCACGATTTGGGATAAAAACCCAAAGATCCGTGAGAGAGAAAATGGCTTTTCTCTAGTTGGAAATGTGAATAATGAATGAATTTGGTTCAGAATTCTATTTATAGTCCTGAGATATTTTTGGCAGAAAATATTTTTATTCCTGTAATGATCTCTAATAAAATAGAGTGTTGGAATAACAGTGTTGCACAAAACCCTAGTGCACCCACTCTCCTGATATTTCCTGAAGTGTAAACCCTGAATTTCTCAAACTTACGCGAAAAATCTGAAAATTAACTGTGACTGCTATAACTTCTATTGAAGTGATATAGTTTGTACAGAATGGAAATTTCGGGTTGTCACACTGACGAAGAGCATTTTGTAGACCGTTGTGAGTTCCTTGAAGAGAGATATCATACCCTAAGTTGAGAAGAATTCGCTTGCAGTGAGATTTAGTAGGATGATTTGAATACTGAACCAGGTTGGGAAGAAATAGATTATTCCTAATGATTTCCATAGTAATATGAATATTAAACCTCCCACCTCTAATGGTATCATTTAGGGCTTCACACCTTTTTCCGTAAGTGTAGGTGTAGTAGAGTTAGCAAACATGATTCACATAGAAAGGGAATGTATAGTCTGAAAGTACATAGCGAAGAGGATGAGTTTGCGAAAACTAAAAAACTATCTAGTCCTTAGTTTTTGAACTTTGTGGGAATCACAGATGAAACAGATACACATGTTGCTTTCATGATAGTGGAAGTCATTGGATTATTTTGTTACATTGACAATGTTTGTAATAGGAACGTAATAATAAAGAGACCCCATTGATGCAGAAGAAGCATTCTATGGTTTTCACCTTTTAGAGAAATTACGGGAATGAGACTTGAAGGAACGTATATGAAGAATTGTGATTGAACACTGCTTTTATCTTAAGAGAGAATTTGAAAAGATTTTAAAAGCTTGTTAACGTAATGACCATATCAGAAAAAGCAGTCGTAATTATTGATACCCAAAAATAACTGTTCCGTTCTAATCCAAGCTCCATAAAGTAATTGTTAGAGTTTTTTTGACTTGTCAACGTTGATCATGGTGAAGACTCAATGAGAGAACTAGCAACGGATGATAGTGCAATGATAACTATTAAGAAGAGCGCCAGGGAGATATCACGTTGTAACTGAAATAGCTTCTACCAGGAAAGGATGGAAGGTAAAATACCCAATCTATGGTGATAATAGAAAATGCCTGGGTCACTTGGTGAAATTTGTGTCTCACTTACCCATGGTTAAATCAAAAGATCATAGATATCAGGGAATGAATGATTCTGATTTCATATTCCAATCTTTGGTGCTAATAGAAAGGGTAATGGACATCAAATGTAGGGGGTATCATACCCAGTCTATGATTTTAATATACATGGTCAAGGATAAAACAAAACCTTTGTCTTTATTGGGCCAGAAAAGTTTCTCTCAACTGATGGAAAATGCAATCAATGTAAGCCATAGGGTTATGCTTGATGTTTCAGCAGAGCATAAGACTTGATGCATACGACATCATGCTTCCAAGGATAAAGAATGTAAAGAGATTTAGTAGGGATATAGACACCCAATCCATGTGTGTGTGTATATGTATATATATATATATATATATATATATATATATATATATATATATATATATATATATATATATATATATATATATATATATATATATATATATATATATATATATTACGAGGACTTGGCAATCTCACGCTGAAAGTTTAGACACTGCTATCCAGCCATGGTGAGTGGGTGACTTAATGAAATCTCAGTTGATAGTATTGCCGATGAGATACTTAAAGAGAGTTAGGAACATTCAACAGAATGATTTTAGGGATAATAATTGTCAAAAGTTACAACCTTAATCTTTATAAGATTACCGTCAAATCGTAATTATTACATAACAAATCTTGTCAACGATAATCTTCCTGGACAAGTGAAGTGAATAATGACATGATGTTCATGCAGAACACTTGTTCAAAGAAATTAATCCAATATCGAAATTACACAGATGATTCAACTTCTCTTTTTCTATAAAAATACGAAACCTGCATCTTTATATGTAACCATTTCTGCAAAATTTCTATTAAGTGAAAGAATTGGTATTTGAAGTTGGAGATAACATTGAGGTGATGATGATTGAGAAAGGGTAGAAAGGATCTTACTACCCAGTAGTGGTAATAAGAATTGAGGAATAAAAATATGTGGTGACATTTGATAATCTAGTCAACAAGTACCGGGCGAGTGTGCAATATGTAGCACGTCGTAACCAACTTTTTCCATTTCCACCATAAGTAATGATCATCTTGAAAGCAGGAGATGTGGTGGATACAAGGTAGAACAACGGATGGTGATTAGGAAGAGTTGTGGAGAAGAGAGGAAACACTTGTGTGGTTATTATGGATGTTCGAGTGCATCAAGAGTGGAGTAATGTTCCACAAGCTCATTGGCATTATCTGAAATAAACTTTGTAATATACCTAGAAGAATATTAACAAAATATTTATTTTTGTGTATTTTTGAGATGTTCATATATATATTTTTTATACATAAGCAGAACAAATTTTTTTGTTCATACATGGTCTTAGTTCACTATTGAGAAACAATATTTTTTGTTCATACAAGGGCTTAGTGAAAATATCAGCGAGTTGGTTCATAGTTGGAATATACATGAACTCATAATTTCCTTTCTGCATGTTGTCCAAGACTAAATGATGCCTTATCTCGATATTCTTTATCTTTGATTGTTGGATTGGATTTTTAGGTATGAGAATGAAACTAGTGTTGTCACAACAGATGGGAGTCTTTGAAAACTTGAACCAGTAATAAAGAAATTGGTTTTGGATCAAGATAATTTGAGCACAACATTTTCTGTCACACCCCCAAACCAGACGGCGGAAACGTCCGGGGGTGGAGGACTTCATTTGTAGTATCACAACACATGTATCATAGTAATCAAAGCACAAACAACCATTGTATTTAAAAGTATAATATTTACATGTGTTCAATCATTGTATATTGAAACCAAAATAGTTATACAAAAGAAGAAGATAAGACTCCTAATAGCTCCATCTTCTCAAAAAGCTCGGGGAGTACATGTTATTATTTCCCTGATAATATAAGTAATTTGAAAAGAGAGTATCAACAATAAGTTGAGTGAGTACATAAGTCTTTATGTTTGAATGGGTGTCTTTGTATTTTGAATATGAAAACACTTCTAGAAAATCCCATATTTTCTTTGGTATGTGAAAAGTAGTTTTATTCCCATAAAACCGTCCTATTTGTAAACCAATGTATTTGTAAAACTTGTATTTGAGAGTGTGCCTGGCTTCACCAGCTGTTATTGAAAACTATAGTATACCATTGTACTTTGCATTTTGTAAACTGGTACTTTGAAGATGTACTTACATTTAGTTGTTTATACACTAACGTGTTGTTAATATCTTTTTAATGAGTTATTATAACCATACTAAGACATGAACGCCTGATGAGCGCTTAAACTGTTGATAACAATTGCCACTCATTGGCGTGTATGCCTGACTGTAGCTAGCAGCCTGAGTGCGGGGTTGTCAATCCCGATATAGATCTACACACAAGTTGTTTCGATCCCCAGACTGGATATTCTGGTTATAATGTCAGGGATTTACTTTGGTTGTCTAAAATGAATTAAACAACCTGAATTGAATGTCTCATAAAAAGCATATAAACGTTACATGTATATTAGTTATGAAAACCCAATCATTCTGAAATAAATGATTGACAGTGTGTTCTTGACTTAGTATCCCGAACATGTATTTGATAAGTGTAAACCCTTGATTTGTTTTGAATTAAAACCCTTGTTGCATGTAAAACAGTGTATTCATATGAATTATTGCTCTACGTATCATAAATTATATCTATTATAATTTATATGTACTTTATGAATTGGTAAATAACTATTTTTGCATGTAATCATTTGCTCAACATGTTACAAAGGGTGATTAAACTGATGAAATAACTTTTATTTTTATATACATATACAATTTTATATATAAGTAAAATTTGAACGACCTTCGGACAAATAACTGGTACTATAAGTCCACATCTAAACAAGGAAAAGGACCTAGAATGAATTATTAGTCCTAAGCCTTTTAAATCTTATTTATATTAAATTATATATAAAAATATGTATATTTGGGAAAAATATAAGTTTATAAAAGAGTTCAATATTTAAAGTATTTTTGATGCTTTAAAATCATTTTATCGTGATTTGAAATCATTTATTTATAACACAAAGTTGTTGTGTTATACTTGTATTTCCCCTCTTAAAACAGTAGAAATTATAAAAATACGGGGGTATGAACTCACTTGATAGGTGGTAATTCGGACAGATTTTCGTTTCACGAAAAGGAGTTTATTTGTCGAGAAACCGGCTCAAATCGGGCAGAGTTTTGATAGGAGAGAGGTTACTTCTCGAGAATTTCGGGGCTTCACGGCTTACTTCGGGCTCGAGTCTTGATACCGGGGCTTTAGGGGTTGTATATGAGCTTAGAGGAGTGGAGAATGTGAAAGAGAATGATTTTTGGGGTGAAAAAGTGAAAATTTTCGGAAGCCCTCGCATGCCTTATATAGGCCGAAGCCTCGGATCCGAGGCTTATGTGAGGCTATGCGAGGCTGACAGTTTGCGAAGGGAAGAAGCTTCGGTTCGGAGGTGGTAGGCTTGGATTGGACCAGACCTCGGTCCAATGGGAAGAGGGAACGTGCGAGGGGCGTGCGAGGGGTGTCTCCGGTGTGTCTCATGCGAGGTTGTCCGGTTCTAAGTGGACCTCAGACTTGGTCGAATCAGGAGGTGACACGCGAGGCTGCGGTCCAATTAGAAGATGCCACGTGGAGGCTTGCATGCGAGGATGACGTGGCAGTTACTGTTCATGCGAATATTCCTGGTTTTTGCTATTTTTCTTTATTTTTTTGCCAAAACTTGTAAAATTCATAACTTTTGCATACGAACTCCGTTTTTGACGTTCTTTATATGCACGCGTAGGTAAAATTATACTCTACGACTTTCGTTTAGACTTCGTTGGCTAATTTTGAATCCGTTATAAATTCATAGCTTCTTCATACGACGTCCGTTTTTGTCTGTCTTTTTACCGTTGTACTACTAAAGACGAGACCTTCAATTCTCGTTTAGGTTGTATCGGCTAAAAACTACTCGATCTTTATTTCGAGTTTTTAGCTGTACACTGCTATACTTAAACTTAGAAAAATCATAACCTCCTCATACGAAGTCAGATTTTGGCGTTCTTTTTATGAAAGTTTTCGGTTTAACATAAACTATAACTTTCATTTAGATTGTTAAGGCTAGAAAGTCTTTTATCAAAAATTCAGTTTTCACACTTAACAGTGTTTTGTCGGTTTTGTCGCGGATTTTCGATTGGTCATAACTTCTTCGTTATAACTCGGATTTCAGTGTTCTTTATATTTTTGGAAACCTTGTTACAATCTCTATCACTTGGTTTAAGCCAATTTAGATTATTTAATAATTTATTTTTGAGGGTCAATTATGTAAATATACATAGTATGCCAAAATTTCTCTTTATTTATTTAAAAAGAAGTACAATTTGACCTACACTATTACATAAGTTTGAAATAACAGTTTGTTACATTATCCCCCCGTTAGAGAGAATTTCTTCCCGAAATTTACTTTACAGATAGACTAGGGAAAACGATGTGGGTATTTTTGTTGCATTTGATCCTCCCGCTCCCATGTGAATTCAGGTCCCCGCTTTGCATTCTAGTGAACCTTCACTATCGGGATGCGGATTTGTTTGGTTTTCTTAACTTCCCTGTCTAGTATCTTTACGGTTTCTTCCAAAAAATTGAGGCTCTCGTTTAACTCGATTTCCTCGAGTGGTATCACAAGAGTCTCATCGGAAAGACATTTTTTCAAGTCCGAAACGTGGAAGGTAGGATGAATGTTACTTAGTTCTTGGGGTAATCGAAGTTTGTAAGCTACAGGGTCGATTCGGGCAAGAATCTCGAATGGTCCTATATACCATGGGTTCAGTTTGTCACGCTTTCCAAAGCGTATCATGCATTTCCAGGGTGAGACCTTTAGCGAAACTCGGTCACCAACCTGGAATTCCAAGGGTTTTCTCCTTTTGTCTGCGTAGCTTTTCTGTCTATCTCTGGAAGCTTTAACTCGTTCCCGAATTTGTACGATCTTTTTGGTAGTTTCTCGAATAATTTCTGGACCAGTGAGAGCACTTTCAGGAGTTTGACCTCTAGCTAGCTGCGTGTCACCCACTTCAGCCCAGCACAGAGGGGATCTGCACTTGCGACCATAGAGGGATTTCAATGGAGCAGCTTTTATGCTAGTGTGATAGCTGTTGTTATAAGAGAACTCAACAAGGGGTAAATGAATATCCCATGCCTTTCCAAAGTCTATCACGCAAGCTCGTAACATATCTTCTAACGTTTGAATCGTCCTCTCACTTTGTCCATCAGTTTGCGGATGGTAGGCTGTACTCATGTCTAGCCTAGTTCCCAGAGAGTTTTGTAAAGACTGCCAAAAACGAGAGGTGAATCTACTATCTCGGTCTGAAATAATAGATATTGGTACACCATGTAGTCTAACAATCTCCTTGAGGTATGTTCTAGTTAGCTTTTCCATCTTGTCAGTCTCCTTGATTGGTAAGAAGTGTGCGGATTTGGTTAATCTATCGACGATTACCCAAATAGTATCATAACCACTTGATGTCTTGGGTAACTTGGTTATGAAATCCATTGTAATCCGCTCCCACTTCCATTCAGGGATTTCAGGTTGCTGTAATAATCCTAAAGGTTTCTGATACTCTACCTTAATTTTGGCGCAAGTAAGGCACTTGCCCACAAAGGTAGCAATTTCGGCCTTCCTGTTAGGCCACATATATAGCTTCTTAAGGTCTAGATACATCTTGTCTGAACCTGGGTGGATGGTGTATCGGGTTTTGTGTGCTTCATTCATAACCATATCTCTGTAACCACCGAACTTTGGTGTCCAGATCAGGTTCATGAAATAATAGACTCCATCATCCCTGACTTCGAAGTTCTTATCCATTCCTCTCAGAGTTTCACCTGCTATGTTTTCGGGTTTCAAGGCTTCAAGTTGAGCTTCCTTGATCTGCATGGACAGATGCGAATGGATTGTCATGGTCAACGACTTTACCCGGCGTCCCGAGTATTCTTTTCTACTAAGGGCGTCAGCTACTATGTTTGCTTTTCCAGGGTGATAAAGAATTTCTCACTTGTAATCGTTCAGTAGCTCCACTAATCGTCGTTGTCTCATATTTAGCTCTTTCTGATCGAAGATGTGTTGGAGAGAAATTTTGAAACGTTGTTTCTTGCTTTTCTCCCTAGCTAAAAGTTACACCCTTTTGGATCAGAGTAGTAACAGGCTTAGCTATTCGAGAGAAATTTTGAATGAATCTGCGATAATAGACCGCAAGACCTAAGAATTGACGGATTTCTGTAGGTGTTTTAGGTGCTGACCAGTTTTCAATTGCCTTTATTTTGGAAGGGTCGACGTGTATTCCTTCTGAACTGACCACGTGACCTAGGAAATCTTCCTTCCTGATCCAAAATTCACACTTTGAAAACTTCGCATAGAGCTTCTCCGATCTAAGAGTTTGTAATATTTGACGAAGATGTTGGTTATGTTCCTCTTTGCTCTTTGAGTAGATAAGGATATCGTCAATGAAGACTATAACGAATTTGTCCAAGAATGGACGACACACTCTGTTCATTATGTCCATGAACACTGCAGGTGCATTCGTCAATCCGAATGGCATCACTATAAACTCGTAATGACCATAACGAGTTCTGAACGCGGTTTTGGGAACGTCTTCCTCCAAAATTTGTAACTGGTGATACCCGGATCTTAAGTCTATCTTCGAGAAGTAGTTCTCCCCTTGAAGTTGGTCGAACAGATCGTTAAGTTGGCTGGATAATTCCTGCATTTCAGAAGGTGCAAGACAATAGGGGGATTTGGCTACAGGGGTAGCTCCAGGGATTAAGTCGATTCGGAATTTGACTTGTCGTTCGGGAGGCACCCCTGGAAGATCATCGGGAAAGTTTCAGACCTCAGGAATGCTTGCGATGTCTTTCACTTCTTGCTTTTTGTCTACCACATGATCTAGGAATGCACAATACTCCTTGCGAAGGTATTTGTGTGCCTTGATGCATGAAATGATCTGAAGGTTCGTTCCGGGTTTGTCGCCATAGATAATAAGAGTTTCGTTAGTTGGCAAGTTCAAACGAATAGCTCTTTCATAGCATAGGATGTCGGCATGGTTGGGGCACAACCAATCCAAACCTATTATGATGTCAAAAATTTTGATAGAGACCGGCATAAGGTCTATTGGGAAAGACAACTCATTTAAGGTAAGGGTACATCCTATGTATATATCATTGGTGGATTTGGATTTCCCATTAGCCATTTCTACTGTGAAGGTTTTAATTAGTGGTTGGAGTTCTGATTTAGTAGATGTTTAAAGTTATGGCTCACGAAGCTCCTCTCGGCACCACAATCAAAAAGAATGCATGCATAAGTATTGTTGAGAAGGAACATACCCGTGACCATAGCAGGGTCTGCCACCGCTTCTTCGTGACCTAGTGCTAGAATTCTCCCAACTCCACCGACATTTCCAGCTTTTAGACAATCTTTCTTGAAATGCCCCACATCACCGCATTGGTAGCATGCTCGACTTACTCCAGCGGCTGGTACTTGGTTAAGGGGTTGAGGTGGTGTTCTACAGAATCGGGCAGTATGCCCTTTCCTGTTGCAGTTACGACACTGCATTTCAGGGCAATTTTCGGTGTGGTGAAAATTGCACTTGTTGCATTTAGGGAGGCTACCGACATAAGGCTTAGTTGGTGCTGGGTAGTTAGGGGCAACAGCAGGTGCAATAGTAGGTATGGTAGCAGGCACAGTAGTGGCATGGACTGCCACTATTTGTTGCTTCTTTGAAGGTTCCAGAGGAGATTTTCCCTTCCTTTTGTTCCAACCCTTCTTCTTGTTGTTGTTGTTGTTCTCCCTAGGTTGTTCTGGGGCAGTAACCACAGAGTTTTGACAGTTTCCATGGTCAATAAGTGACTGTGCCAGCTCCTTGGCACTGTCAAAATTGATAGGTTTAGATGCAATGACACTTACTTGTATATGGGGCGACAGTCCCCAAATATACCTTTCAATCTTTTTGCTCTCTGGAGCAATCATCTCCGGACACAGAATCGCCAAGTCACAGAATCGATTCGTGTAAGTCGTTATGTCGGCACCGGCCATAGTAATACCCCAGAGTTCCTGTTCCAGTTTCTGAATTTCCCCTCACGGGCAGTATTCCTGCATCAACATGGTTTTTAGGTTCTCCCAACTTATAGTATTAGCCACTACCAAAGTTAGTGACTTAACATGGTCATTCCACCATGTTAGGGCCCTATCTAAGAAAGTAAAGGCAGCAAATTTAACTTTGCTACCCTCTGGACCGGAGCAAATTTCAAAGACTGCTTGTATCTTCTCAATCCACTGCCTTAAAACCATCACTCCTCCAGTTCCATTAATGGTCCTGGGTTTGGCATTCGAGAAGTCTTTATAATTTCACTCTCTCGTGTGCACATGACCCTCGGCAAGGTTATAAGGACGTGTACCAGCTCCCGACCTACTAGCACCAGGAGTATTGATATGAGATAAGGCAGCCGTTATAGCTTCCATGATTGCCGCTTGGAACATGGCAGCATCGAATTGAGTGGGTGGTGGTGAAGGTGGCATCGGTGCTTCCGTTTGATTGTTACGTCTTGGATTCCTATGAGGAGGCATCTTTTTCTATAAAAGTCAATAGATAAAAAGATAGTGAGATATCAAGAATGAATATGAATTTGATATCTCTGAACTTAAACACTTAATTCAACAAGAATCTTGTAAAGAATTGAAAATGGATGTCCATTGTAAGTACAACTTGCAACTGGATAGATTAAAATGAAGTGGTTATTTTTCAAAGAGTATGAAAGTACATGTCTATTATATTGGTATATTAAGTATATGTAATTTGGATACTTAACTCTAAAGTAGGTCTTTAATAAACCACAATATTGCAAAAGTATCGACATCAAACCGGCCTACCGAAAATCAAAATTTTCGCGGTCGTATTTGAAAAGTATGAAAAATAACATTGGAACATATCCAAAACCCCAAAACTTTGGAATGGAATGTTTATGTAAATTGTAATAACTCTTGTTGAAGTAAAGTGCTTATTATTTTATTGATACTTGATTTATACATATCATGAAAGTAGTCTATACATTCAGTATATTAAACTAGAAAGTAGTGTAACACTACTTGCGGCGGTTGCTATGACGGTTACTGGGTTCCGCTTCGTCTTGCGATTTCCAGCGCCTTTCTTCGGCAGCTTGATGCTCCCTCAGTCCTTTGATCTCTGATTCGGCATCATTAAGTTGCCTTTGAAGGGCTTCAGTATGGTGTTGGGTATCATCTTGCATCTCGTCAAGGCGAAGGATATCAGCAGCGTTAGCCTGTGCAGCCGCATTTACTTCTAGGATACGATTGATTGACATCCTTGATTGATCGAATTGTCGGGCAATTCGGTTCAATATAACTGGAAGAGCTCTATCGGCTATTCTTCCTTCTGAAACGTTATAGAAACCCCGTGCCATTCTGTAGGCAGGGCGTTGGCCGTCTTGTCGACTCCAATGGTTTATGTATTTGTAACAGCCCGAAATCCAGGTACCCTTTTATTTAGCCCTTCATCTTTAATTGTTGTCATTTTAGGGCTTTTATGTTGCGCGAGTACGCTGGGCGTACAAGGAGTATGCTGCGCGTACTCGCGCACTTCATTTATACGCATCCCCCCTCGAGTACGCTGGGCGTACCCAAGGTTACGCTGGGCGTCACTGGTCCAGACCCAAAAACCCTAATTTTTGGTGGTTGGCTATAAAAGGAATGAGATGGTTTGACTCCTCAGCCACCATCCCTCAGAAAGAAACCCTAAGAGAGTGTTCCTTCGTTCCTAGCCCTTTTGTGAGTGTTCTAAGCTTGGTGGTGTCATTTCAAGGTAGCAAAGGAGAAGAAGAGTCCATTGTGAAGGCTAGAAGTTGGTGTTCAAGTGTAGATCCGGGCTTAGCAAAGGTTGGAGCTTCTTTCTAAGGTAAAAAGTTCGGATCTTGACTTGTAGATCTTGAGGTATGCTTTATGGACCATTTTCTAGGGTTTTGGTCCCAAAGGTGGAGACTTTATGAGCAAGTGGTCTCCATTAGCTTAGATCCATCATATTTCTGGTCCATTTGAGTTGTAGATCCATAAAAATGTAATCTTGGATGTGAACGATTATCCATCCATGAGATCTAGATCCTTGAGTTGAAATGGAAAGGTGTTAAGGAGTGTAAGAGCCTTTACAGTCATGCCAAGGCTTAAAGGTTCCGACTTTATGAGTAAGAATGCTTAAATAAGGCCGGATCTTGAAGTTGAAGTAGTGGCTTAACCGATTAAGACCAGAAATGAAGTGTGTATAGATCTGACTATTACGCTGGGCGTAACTCCCAGTACGCGCAGCGTACTGGGTGGAGACCCCGACTATTGAGTTGGCGATGTACGCCCCGCGTACTGAAGATGTTGACTTTTGCTGACTTTTAGGGTTTTGGTCAACTTGTGGACTTTGAGTCAAGGGAGGGTAAAATGGTCTTTTACCCCTCTGAGGAATGTTAATAAGGGGTAAAGTCTAGTGGTGGAAGTCTATATTAATTAAAATGATATTCCTTATGATTAGGCGAGGTTGAGTCTTCGTTTGGGATTCGGAGATAGCGAGCACGTGAGATTCTAGACTTTCCATGAGGTGAGTTTTCACACTATACTGTACCCGGAAGGGTTTTATTGTGTGACCGGAAGGTCGGATATGTTATGGGTTGTATGCATCGTATATGATAAGTTAATCGTTTATATGTGCTATGTATGCTATGCTTGATATGGGCCGGAAGGCATTATGTTATGGGCTGGAAGGCAAATATGTATGGGCCGGAAGGCATTGTGATGAGGACCGTAAGGTAGGACCGGAAGGTTTACGAGTCGGGACGGAATTCCCCTCAGACACATGGACCGGAAGGTTAGGGCCCAGAAAGGCGTATGTGCGTAAGTAGTATTTTGGGGAACTCACTAAGCATTTATGCTTACAATTGTTATGTTATGTGTTTCAGGTACTAGCGAGGACCGTGGGAAGGCGCCGGCGTGATCTGTACACACTGATGGAGGATTTATGATCTTGGGATTATATGATTTGTATTATGATATGATACATTAGATCTTTATGGCTTGTTCTGGATGAAAACATGTTTTTAAGAAATGAAAATTTTGTTTTGAAAATTTATGTTGTTACAAGTTGGTATCAGAGCCTTGGTTCGAGGGATTTGGATGCACCTTCGGGCGTAACTGAACTCAAACCGAGGATTTGAGAAAAAAATTTCAAAAATAAAAGCATAAAATTTTATAAGGGATTTTATGATAACCAAGGATGAAGCAGTGTGTACGGTCAGCCAGCGCCCAAATTGTAAAATCCCCAAAATACCCTTACAATATGTGTTATAAGATATGTTGTGATATGTTATGCATGCTAGAATAGACTAGGTATTCATATTAGGACTAGAGTGGCCTGATTTGTGATGCCTTAGTCTAGGGGAAAATCTGCTGCTATGAGATTCTTTGAGAGCGAGTAGGTAACCAGTTCATAGCAAGAATAGAGTACTCGTGATCCGGGGTCCAAGGAGGAGGACTTGGGGTGAACGCTGATGCGGTGTAGTCAGTAGTATAGGGCCCGTACTACTGAAGACACCGGATCAGTGGGCAGTCCAAGTAAGAATCCTTTGGGTATCGGAGGACGAGTAGGGTTGCGTTATCGAGTGCAAGTATGCTTGATTGGGTCTCTGATATTTTTATGTTGTATTTCAGAGGCATCATGGTTGGGACACGCCACAGACCTAAGACGAGCGGTGTGAGTGATGAGGAGATTCGTCAGATGACCACGATGAGGTGGCTGCGGCAATCCGGGCTGAGATTCCGGAGATGTTTGGGTCTATCAAGACCACGCTGTTGGAGACTTTTGATGAGCGGTACGCCGTGGTGACTGATGCTGCGGCCGCTGTAGCTACAGCAGCTCTGGCTGCTGCCAGACCTCAGGGAGGTGACTCGTTGTTGTTTCGGGAGTTCAGCAACACGAAGCCACCCGAGTTTGATGGGACGCAGCACCCGATCGCTGCGATGTGATGGATTGCTGACATTGAGGGATGCTTCTACACGTGTTCATGTCCGGAGCATCTGAGGGTGCAGTTCGCTTTGAACCAGCTCCGCCAGGGAGCAAAGGATTGGTGGAAGTTCGTGACGGCGAACTTCACTCTTGAGGAGATTTCAGCGGTGACTTGGGAGAAATTCACCACCATGTTCCGAGATGAGTATGTTCCCCCGGTGGAGAGAGAACGATTGGTTCAGGAGTTCTTGACCCTCAAGCAGGGTAATGATTCAGTTGTTGTGGTCACCCGGAAGTTTCATGAGAGGGCGATGTTCTGCCTTGAGCAGGTGTCTTCTAAGCAGGCACGAATGAGCCGATATTTGGGTATACTGAGGAGGGACATTCGGGATTTCGTATCGAACTCGACATACCGGACATTTGCTGAGCTCTAGGCAAATGCCCGGAAGAAGGAGATCGAGTTGGAGACCTAGGCCAGGGATGAGGCCGAGTCTCAGCGGGTGGATCGGCGGTCGGCTCAGTCCCAGCCGGCAGCCAAGCGGACCAAGTCCGCCGATTCGAGGACAAGAGGTCAGAAGGGCCGCACTTACGGAAAGTGCGGCAAGGGTCATGAGGGGGTCTGTCGATCAGGTGCTTGCTACAAATGTGGCAAGGAGGGGCACATCGCTAGGGATTGCCCCAAGGGATTTATGGTTTGCTTCCATTGCAACCAGACCGGTCATCGGAAGGCTGAGTGTCCTCAGCTTCTACAGGGATCTGCACCTGCTTCTAGGGCTACTAAGACTCGACCAGTGAAGGCCGAGGCCCCGAGGGCTCGTGGGAGAGCTTTTCAGTTGACTGCGGAGGAGGTTCGCGCGGCGCCCGATGTCGTGGCTGGTATGTATTCTTTCGTGTATTTATTTTTTTATGCTGAGATGTTGTGTTTATTTTATGATATGCGTAGGTAATTTTCTTGTGAATTCTGTACATGCCTTGGTATTATTTGACTCGGGTGCGAGTCGGTCTTTTGTATCTTTGGCTTTTAGTCAGCACCTCGGTATTGATCGAGAGGTGATGAGTCGACCTCTGAGGGTTTCCATAGCTGATGAGAAAGCGGTATATGCCACCGATGTGATTCGAGGATGTGTGCTCGAGATTTTTGGTGTTAATTTCCCTATAGACCTAGTTCGTATCGCTATGGGAGATGTCTATGTCATCGTGGGCATGGACTGGTTGAGTAAGTTTGGAGCGGTCATTGACTGCGAGAGACAGCTGGTGACTATGCGAGACCCTAGTAGGGGAGTGCTTACTGTGTATGGCGAGGGGACCTGTTGTGGGTCAGCGTTTTGTTCGGCTGCCAGGGCGAGGCAGAGTTTGCAGCAGGGCTGCAGTGGATTCATAGCCTATGTGATGGACGCACGAGTGGTCATTGGGAGGCCAAGTTCGGTTGACGAGGTTCCGGTAGTGCGCGAGTTCCCGGATGTTTTTCCTGAGGAACTGTCGGGTGTGCCTCCGAAAAGACAAGTGGAGTTCCGTATTGACTTGATTCTGGGAGCTGCACCTATCGCCAAGGCGCCTTATCGCCTCGCGCAGCCGGAGATGCAGGAGTTATCCTCGCAGCTTCAGGGGCTGTTGGGGAAGGGGTTTATTCGACCGAGTAGCTCGCCTTGGGGAACACCGATCCTTTTTGTCAAGAAGAAAGATGGTTCACACCGGATGTGTATCGATTATCGGGAGTTGAACAAGTTGACGGTCAAGAACCGGTATCCGTTACCTAGGATCGATGATCTGTTCGATCAGTTGCAGGGGGCATCTTGGTTCTCCAAGATAGACTTGAGGTCGGGTTATCATCAGATGAGGGTTCCGGATGAAGATATCCAGAAGACTGCATTCAGAACTCGTTATTGACATTACGAGTTTGTGGTGATGCCTTTTGGGCTCACCAATGCCCCAACTGCGTTCACGGATCTCATGAACAGGGTGCGCAGGCCGATGCTGGATCGGTCGATGATCGTATTCATTGATGATATTTTGGTATATTCGAGGTCTAGAGAGCAGCATGATGAGCATTTGAGGGAGATCCATGGAGTTCTAAGATCGGAGAGGTTGTATGCCAAATTCTCCAAGTGTGAGTTCTGCTTACGAGAGGTCCATTTCCTAGGACACCTTGTTAACCAGAAAGGAATATTGGTCGATCCGGCCAAGATTGAGGCAGTGATGAGATGGGAGGTGCCGAGATCACCCACTGAGATCAGGAGCTTTCTGGGATTGGCCGGCTATTATCGGAGGTTTATTAAGGATTTCTCCAAGATCGCTGTGCCACTTACCAAGATGACCCGGAAGGGTGTTGCATTTTCTTGGGGTCCGGAGCAGCAGTCCTCGTTTGAGACCCTTCGTTAGAAGTTGTGCGAGGCCCCGGTGCTCGAACTCCCGGAAGGGATGGAGGATTTTGTGGTATATTGTGATGCATCTATATCTGGGTTAGGGGCAGTGTTTATGCAGAGGGGGCTCGTTATAGCGTATGCATCGAGGCAGCTGAAGCCTCATGAGTCGAGATATCCCACCCACGATCTGGAGTTGGGGGCTGTGGTGTTTGCCCTCAAGATCTGGCGGCACTATCTATATGGGGCTCGGTGTACCATATACACGGACCACAAGAGTTTGAAGTACTTGATGGATCAGCCAAACCTGAATATGTGCCAGAGGAGATGGTTGGATGTGGTGAAGGATTATGATTGCGAGATCCTATACCACCCGTACAAGGCTAATGTCGTAGCCGATGCGTTGAGCCGTAGGTCGGAAAGCGCCCTGATCCGAGACATTTGTATGAGGTTGACCGTGATGACTCCGGTATTGGAAACCATCCGAGGGGCCCAGGCTGAGGCTGCGAGACCAGAGAACCGAAAGCGGGAGCGGGTTGTTGGGCAAGTGTCGGAGTTCGTTACCGATAGTCGGGGACTTATGACATTTCAGGGTCGGATTTGGGTACCATTTGTGGGCGGGACGCATACCATTTTGATGGAGGAGGCACATCGATCGAAGTTCTCGATCCATCCTGGGGCTACTAAGATGTATTTGGACCTAAAGAAGGAGTATTGGTGGCCCTGTATGAAGAGAGATGTTGCATGGTTCGTCGAGAGGTGCCTAACTTGTCGCCAAGTTAAGGCCGAGCACCAGCGTCCGCATAGTAAGCTGCAACCGCTGGAGATTCCCGAGTGGAAGTGGGAACAGATTACCATGGATTTTATCACCAAATTGCCAAGGACTGTGAGAGAAGTCAATGCAATTTAGGTGATTGTGGACAGGTTGACGAAGAACGCTCATTTTCTTGCTATCAGTGAGAGCTCTGCTACTGAGAGGTTGGCAGAGTTGTATGTGAGGGAGGTGGAATCGCGGCATGGGGTTCCAATGTCGATTGTTTCAGATCGAGACGTGCGTTTTACTTCCAGATTTTGGAAGAAGTTTCACGAGGAGTTGGGTACGAGGCTGCATTTCAATACTGCATACCACCCTCATACGGACGGGAAGAGTGAGTGGACGATTCAGACGCTCGAGGATATTCTCCGAGCGTGTGTTTTGGATTTTGGAGGGAGTTAGGACACCTATTTACCCTTGGTAGAGTTTTCGTACAACAACAACCATCATTCGAGCATTGGCATGCCACCCTTTGAGCTGTTGTATGGGAGGAGGTGTCGGACCCCCATCTGCTTGGGAAAGGTGGGGCATCGGGTAATGGGTAGTACGGAGATTGTGCTTTAGACGACAGAGCAAATACAGCAGGTCAGGTAGAGATTGTTGACCGCTTAGAGTCGCCAGAAGAGCTATGCGGATAGGCGTCGGTCCGAGCTCGAGTTTCAGGTTGGTGACCTGGTACTCTTAAAAGTCTCTCCTTGGAAAGGAGTGATTCGATTAAGGAAGAGGGGCAAGTTGGGACCTCGATACATTAGACCTTTCAGGGTAATTGCGAGAGTAGGCAGGGTAGCCTACCGTTTGGATCTACCTGCGGAGCTGGGTCAGATTCATGACACCTTTCATGTGTCGCAGTTGAGGAAGTGTATTGCCGATGAGTCGGCTGTGGTTCCATTAGAGGATATTCAGGTGGATGCGGGCCTGAACTATATTGAGAGACCGGTGGCAATTAGGGATCAAAAGGTTAAGGTTCTGAGGAACAAGGACGTACCCTTGGTGCAAGTGCAGTGGCAGCATCGGAAGGGGTCCGACTTGACATGGGAGTCCGAGTCTGAGATGCGGGAGCAGTATCCGGAATTGTTTTCGGTATAAGACTTCGGGGATGAAGTTTGGTTCTAGTGGGGGAGAATTGTAACAGCCCGAAATCCAGGTACCCTTTTATTTAGCCCTTCATCTTTAATTGTTGTCATTTTAGGGCTTTTATGTTGGGCGAGTACGTTGGGCGTACAAGGAGTACGCTGCGCGTACACGTGCGCTTCATTTATACGCATCCCCCCTCGAGTACGCTGGGCGTAACTAATGCATACCCAAAAACCCTAATTTTTGGTGGTTGGCTATAAAAGAAATGAGATGGCTTGACTCCTCAGCCACCATCCCTCAGAAAGAAACCCTAAGAGAGTGTTCCTTCGTTCCTAGCCCTTTTGTGAGTGTTCTAAGCTTGGTGGTGTCATTTCAAGGTAGCAAAAGAGAAGAAGAGTCCATTGTGAAGGCTAGAAGTTGGTGTTCAACTGTAGATCCGGGCTTAGCAAAGGTTGGAGCTTCTTTCTAAGGTAAAAAGTTCGGATCTTGACTTGTAGATCTTGTGGTATGCTTTATGGACCATTTTTTAGGGTTTTGGTCCTAAAGGTGGAGACTTTATGAGCAAGTGGTCTCCATTAGCTTAGATCCATCATATTTCTGGTCCATTTGAGTTGTAGATCCATAAAAATGTAATCTTGGACGTGAATGATTAGCCATGCATGAGATCTAGATCCTTGAGTTGAAATGGAAAGGTGTTAAGGAGTGTAAGAGCCTTTACAGCCATGCCAAGGCTTAAAGGTTCCGACTTTATGAGTAAGGATGCTTAAATAAGGCCGGATCTAGAAATTGAAGTACTGGCTTAACCGATTAAGACCAAAATGAAGTGTGTATACATCTGACTATTACGCTGGGCGTAACTCCCAGTACGCGCAACTGGGTGGAGACCCCGATTATTGAGTTGGCGATGTACGCCCTGCGTACATCAGTCTGTACGCCCCGCGTACTAAAGATGTTGACTTTTGCTGACTTTTAGGGTTTTGGTCAACTTGTGGACTTTGAGTCAAGGGAGGGTAAAATGGTCTTTTACCCCTCTGAGGAATGTTAATTAGGGGTAAAGTCTAGTGGTGGAAGTCTATATTAATTAAAATGATATTCGTTATGATTAGGCGAGGTTGAGTCTTCGTTTGGGATTCGGAGATAGCGAACACGTGAGATTCTAGACTTTCCACGATGTGAGTTTTCTCACTATACTGTACCCGGAAGGGTTTTATTGTGTGACCGGAAGGTCGGATATGTTATGGGTTGTATGCATCGTATATGATAAGTTAATTGTTTATATGTGCTATGTATGTTATGCTTGATATGGGCCGGAAGGCATTATGTTATGGGCTGGAAGGCATATATGTATGGGCCGGAAGGCATTGTGATGAGGACCGTAAGGTAGGACCGGAAGGTTTACCGAGTCGGGACGGAAGTCCCCTGAGACACATGGACCGGAAGGTCAGGGACTGGAAAGGTGTATGTGCATAAGTAGTATTTTGGGGAACTCACTAAGCATTTATGCTTACAGTTGTTGTGTTATGTGTTTCAGGTACTAGCGAGGACCGTGGGAAGGCGCCGGCATGATCTGTACCCACTGATGGAGGATTTATGATCTTGGGATTATATGATTTGTATTACGATATGATACATTGGATCTTTATGGCTTGTTCTGGATGAAAACATGTTTTTAAGAAATGAAAATTTTGTTTTGAAAATTTACATTGTTACAGTTTGGCCCCACTCAGGTATGGGTATTGCTTCCTCTTGTCTCGGGGGATGTATCCCCGGGTTGCAGATTTGTGGCTCTGTATTTGTACCGCTTGATTCACTGTCCTCAAATGGTTCTTCAACTGAGTCTTCTTTTGGATCCTCCGCCGCATCTTCCTCTGGATCTTCCACTATCCATCCTTGATTGCCATGATTTGGAAAATAAGGGTCCCCTGGTAGATGATGTCCTGCCATTGTGTCTGTACGAGAATAAGGTTATGAGAAATGCCTGAAAAAAAAACTAAAGCATATCGATGTTTATAATATTCTTATAGTATTTTATGTTCTGTTCTTAGAGTTTCTTCGGTAGTTGGTAAGTTTTAGACATGTCACAATACTACTATCACTCCCAAACACATGTTGGTCATGTCTGAAATCAATATAGTTGATCAGGCTATATTAATTCTAGATATGATTACATAAGTGCCCGGGTTTAACTGTAATGTTCAACATCCAAATACTTTTAAGTTCTTATGACTATGTACTTGTAGGTATGAGGGTTAGTATACTTCTTGTAAAAATACTTAGAATTCTTAAAAGTATACTTGTAGTCATAGCTCTTAACCCCAATGTATTTATAGTTTGTATATCTTTTATGGATTGATATACTGAGTTCACTATAAACAATGCTCTGATACCAATCTGTCACACCCCCAAACCAGACGGTGGAAACGTCCGGGGGTGGAGGACTTCATTTGTAGTATCACAACACATGTATCATAGTAATCAAAGCACAAACAACCATTGTATTTAAAACTATAATATTTACATGTGTTCAATCATTGTATATTGAAACCAAAATAGTTATACAAAAGAAGAAGATAAGACTCCTAATAGCTCCATCTTCTCAAAAAGCTCGGGGAGTACATGTTATTATTTCCCTGATAATACAAGTAATTTGAAAAGAGAGTATCAACAATAAGTTGAGTGAGTACATAAGTCTTTATGTTTGAATGGGTGTCTTTGTATTTTGAATATGAAAACACTTCTAGAAAATCCCATATTTTCTGTTGTATGTGAAAAGTAGTTTTATTCCCATAAAACCGTCCTATTTGTAAACCAATGTATTTGTAAAACTTGTATTTGAGAGTGTGCCTGGCTTCACCAGCTGTTATTGAAAACTATAGTATACCATTGTACTTTGCATTTTGTAAACTAGTACTTTGAAGATGTACTTACATTTAGTTGTTTATACACTAACGTGTTGTTAATATCTTTTTAATGAGTTATTATAACCATACTAAGACATGAACGCCTGAAACAAACGCCTGATGAGCGCTTAAACTGTTGATAACAATTGCCACTCATTGGCGTGTATGCCTGACTATAGCTAGCTGCCTGAGTGCGGGGTTGTCAATCCCGATATAGATCTACACACAACTTGTTTCGATCCCCGGACTGGAGATTCTGGTTATAATGTCAAGGCTTTACTTTGGTTGTCTAAAATGAATTAAACAACCTGAATTGAATGTCTCATAAAAAGCATATAAACGTTACATGTATATTAGTTATGAAAACCCAATCATTTGAAATAAATGATTGACAGTATGTTCTTGACTTAGTATCCTGAACATGTATTTGATAAGTGTAAACCCTTGATTTGTTTTGAATTAAAACCCTTGTTTCATGTAAAACAGTGTATTCATATGAATTATTGCTCTACGTATCATAAATTATACCTATTATAATTTATATGTACTTTATGAATTGGTAAATAACTATTTTTGCATGTAATCCTTTGCTCTACATGTTACAAAGGGTTATTAAACTGATGAAATAATTTTTATTTTTATATACATATACAATTTTATATATAAGTAAAATTTGAACGACATTCGGACAAAAAACTGGTACTATAAGTCCACATCCAAACAAGGAAAAGGACCTAGAATGAATTATTAGTCCTAAGCCTTTTAAATCTTATTTATATTAAATTATATATACAAATATGTATATTTGGGTTAAAAAATAAGTTTACAAAAGAGTTCAATATTTAAAGTATTTTTGATGCTTTAAAATCATTTTATCGTGATTTGAAATCATTTATTTATAACACAAAGTTGTTGTGTTATACTTGTATTCCCCCCCTTAAAACAGTAGAAATTATGAAAATACGGGGGTATGAACTCACTTGATAGGTGGTAATTCGGACAGAGTTTCGTTTCACGAAAATGAGTTTATTTGTCGAGAAACCGGCTCAAATCGGGCAGAGTTTTGACTGGAGAGAGGTTACTTCTCGAGAATTTCGGGGCTTCACGGCTTACTTCGGGCTCGAGTCTTGATACCGGGGCTTTAGGGGTTGTATATGAGCTTAGGGGAGTGGAGAATGTGAAAGAGAATGATTTTTGGGGTGAAAAAGTGAAAATTTTCGGAAGCCCTCGCATGCCTTATATAGGCCGAAGCCTCGGATCCGAGGCTTATGCGAGGCTATGCGAGGCTGACAGTTTGCGAAGGGAAGCAGCTTCGGTTCGGAGGTGGTAGGCTTGGATTGGACCAGACCTCGGTCCAATGGGAAGAGGGCACGTGCGAAGGGGGTGTCCGAGGAGCGTGCGAGGGGCATGCGAGGGGTGTCTCCGGTGTGTCTCATGCGAGGCTGTCCGGTTCTAAGTGGACCTCGGACTTGGTTGAATCAGGAGGTGACACGCAAGGCTACGGTCCAATCAGAAGATGCCAAGTGGAGGCTTGCATGCGAGGGTGACGTGGCAGTTACTGTTCATGCGAATATTCCTGGTTTTTGCTATTTTTCTTTATTTTTCTGCCAAAACTTGTAAAATTCATAACTTTTGCATACGAACTCCGTTTTTGACGTTCTTTATATGCACGCGTAGGTAAAGTTATACTCTACGACTTTCGTTTAGACTTCGTTGGGTAATTTTGATTTATTTTTAATAGTATTATTTTAAACAGATTGGGACGTGAATCCGTTATAAATTCATAACTTCTTCATACGACGTCCGTTTTTGTCTGTCTTTTTACCGTTGTACTACTAATGACGAGACCTTCAATTCTTGTTTAGGTTGTGTCGGCTAAAAACCACTCGATCTTTATTTCGAGTTTTTAGTTGTACACTGCTATACTAAAACTTAGAAAAATCATAACTTCCTCATACGAAGTCAGATTTTGGCGTTCTTTTTATGACAGTTTTCGGTTTAACATAAACCATAACTTTCATTTAAATTGTTAAGGCTAGAAAGCCTTTTATTAAAAATTCAGTTTTCACACTGAACAGTGTTTTGTCGGTTTTGTCGCAGATTTTCGATTGGTCATAACTTCTTCGTTATATCTCGGATTTCAGTGTTCTTTATATTTTTGGAAAACTTGTTACAATCTATATCACTTGGTTCAACCCAATTTAGATTATTTAATAATTTATTTTTGAGGGTCAATTATGTAAATATACATAGTATGCCAAAATTTCTCTTTATTTATTTAAAAAGAAGTACAAATTGACCTACATTATTACATAAGTTTGAAATAACGGTTTGTTACATCTTCTAGCGACAACATATTTGGCCTTAAAAGTTGAGCATGAAACCAATGCTTATTTCTTGTTGGACCGACTTATTAGTTTACTTCCCAAAAGTTGACACCCTAAAGGTGTACTTTTTTTTATCTAATGATCAACCTACATAATCTCAGTTAGTATAACCAATAAAATTAAACTTAGAGTCATGAGGATACAAGAGTCCAAGATTGGGTGCATGCTTAAGATAATGAAAAATTCATTCCATAACGGGAAGATAGGATTCACTTGAAAAATGGGCACACATGTTGGTTGAAAACATGATATCAGGGCGGCTTGCATTAAGGTATAACAAGGACCCGATCATTCCTTTATAAAACATGGGATTAACATCATTTCATGTTAAGTCAGTAGATATCTTTAGTGTAAGAGACATTGGAGTCTTGGTTAGCTTTCAATAAACGAATGAAAACTTCTTTAGTATATTGGAAATGTATTTGCTTTGACTAATGAAAATGCCCTTGGATAGTTGCTTGACTTGAACACCTACATATAATACAGCTCACCCATCATATTCATTTCAAATTTCCTAGAAATGATTTCAACAAACTCCTTGCTCAGCGCTTCATTCGTTGACCCAAATATTATGTGATCGACATACACCTAAAGATCATGCCATCGACATACACTTGAGCTAGCATAATATCATACCATGATTTCTTGATGAACAAGGTGTTGTCTATTGCTCCACGCTTATATCCATTATGAAGAGGATATGTAGTGAATGTATCATACCATGCACTGTGAGCTTGCTTCAGCTCATATGCAACTTTATCCAGTTTATAAACATGATCAAGGAATTTTTCACTTTCGAAACCAAAGGGCTGCTTGAGAAAAACTTTTTTCTCGAGATCCCCATGAAGAAAAATGGTCTTTACGTCTATCTGAAACACTTTAAAAGCATAAGTAAGAAAGAGTCTGATTTGATTCCAGTCTAGCTACATGGGAAAAAGTTTCATCATAATCCAAACCCTCGAGTTGAGTAAACCCTAGATCCATAAGTCTTTCCTTATTTCTAGTTACAATTCCATCTTCATCCATTTTGTTTTGAAATACCTAGCGTGTGCCAACAATTATTTTGTCTTTTGGACAGAGAATTAGAGTCCAAACATTATGTCTTTTGTATTCATTCAGTTCATCTTGCATTGCTTTAATCCAATCAACATCTTCCAGTGCAACACTAACTTTCTTAGGCTCAATTAGTCAAACGAAGTTAATAAACATGCATAAGTTACTAGTTGCCTATTGACGATTGTGAACTCTATCATTGATGTCTCCAATATATTTTGAGACGCGAGATGATCTTTGACACTATGGAATTTTGAGAAGACAGCCATAGAGAAGCTCTCAATAGTGGAAGAGTTGATGAGACTAGAAGGAGTTTCAATCTCAGAATGGGGCATAAAGTAGTTTTCAGGTCATCTACTACGAATGAATTTGAAACAGGGACAGAGGGAACACATGGTGTGACTTTTTCGGTGGATTAAGAATATAAGAAAGAAATGAGTTCATTGAAAATTGGTGAAGAATGATTAGTAGAGTCTTTTGAATAAGATTCTTCATCGAATTTAACAAGTATGGATTCATATACCACTTTTCTCCTTGGATTAAACCAAGGTTGTAGAAAAAGTTAGACGTTAGCTAGTCGGTGGACTGGAGTCTAGGGATTAATCGGCTAGGCGGGGATTAATCGGGGACCATTAATTATTAAGAAAATTATTCAAAAATTTATAAATTTAACTTTATTCGTAAGAATATAAATAAATAAGTATAAAACTTTAATAATAAGTTTAACAAACACAACAATTTATCATCCAATTAATAAAAAATGTTATTCAAATTTTAATATATCTTAAGAAAATAAGTAAATTCGGGTATTTGTATATTTGAAAACATAAAAATTTTGAAAATTTTGGAGAAAAGATTTAAATTTGTTTTAATTTTTTTTATATATTAGTTGAACATTAAAATACTATGAACTTTTGAAATTTTGAAAATTTTGGTTTAATATTTAAAAATTTGAAAAATTGAAATTTAGCCGATTAGGCCGCCTAGGACCGATTAGGACCCGCCTAGGACTGATTAGAACCGTCTAGATCCGACTTTGACCCCCTTTGACCAAAACCGATTAAGCCAACCGATTAGCCTTAATCCTATTCGGTTGAAGACCGCCTAGCGATTAATCCCCGATTAATCGGTCGCCTATACCGATTTTTACAACACTGGATTAAACTGTGACAACCCGAAATTTTCATTATGTACAACATACCAAGTCAATAGAAAGTCAAACTCATTCCTGCTATCATTCAGCAAAATTTAGAGTCCGTTTGAGAGTTCTGAGCCTTGTACATTTAAGGAAGAAGTGTCGGGGTTTATCTGCTGAATTTATAGCACAAAGTTCGAGCCTTAAGCACACTAACAATGAGTTCACGGCCACCACATGGAAGTTTACGTCCGTAAACTCCATGCAGGCCGTAAACTCACCCTATATGGTGAAGATGAAGGTCATTTGTTCATTTCTTTCATTTCCTTGGCCCAAATCCTCTCAAGTACCATCCCGATCTTCGTCACCGATCTTCAAAACTCGTAAGGTTCTTGCCCTAACTAGTTGATATCTTAGATGATCTAGTAATTTTACATGATTTCATCCATGAAATCATTCCATTTTGTAGATTTTCAAGATCCACCAAGAACACCAAGAACACACACTCGTGTTCTTGGCCAATATCGACCATTTGACCTCGTAGATTGTAAGTACACTTGATCCAACTCATTATACACTAGGTATATCATGTTTAGAGCTTAGAAAACATAAGGAATCATGGGATTCAAGGAGTTTACGGCCAAGACATGTTCTTGGGCCGTAAACCCCTTTTAAGGGTGCAAATGTCACCCTAACACCTTAGTAAGCCTTGGATTTTAGCATAGAACATTACCCCATGGACCTAAGGACCATAGTTCACGAAATGGTACTCCTTACCATGAGTTTACGGCCGTAAACTCATGGGGGAGTGGTCCCAGGGCCGTAAACACCATACAAGGCCATTCTTGGACCTTCAACCCACCCAAACACTTGTTTAAAGATTTGGAGCATTTAAGCGCTTAAGCCCTTAGAGTTTTAAGCCCCTTTTAATGACCAATGGAGAGTTTACGGCCAGGAGTAAACTCCCCTGGGCCGTAAACTCCAATAAAGATGGTCATTGGGCCATAAACTACCGTACGAGGCTTTGCATTCCTTTTGTTGCAACACGATAGCCTCCTAGCACTTGACCAAAGTGTTTTCCTTGCAATAGGATGTTTATACAAGTTTAATTAGTGTTAAAATCACTAATTGGTTATATACATATGTCTTCATATGTAATTAGGATCATTGTGTGTATCTAAGTCTTCACTTGGCACCAAGCACTTGTCCGACATTTCCTTCCGATCCACTCACTGCAGGTGAGTTCATACCCCTTGAATTAACCTTTTAAATGTTTCTAAATGTTTTTAAATGCTTTAATGGGGGGATACAGGTTGAATCATGCTAGTTATTATATCAACTATGTGATTAATAACCAGCATACTAAAGGATTTACTACGGTTTAATCTGTTTTACCAAATAGAATTCTGTAAATGGCTTTCCAAAACGTTTCGAATACTAACATCAAGTCGTCTTTCTTAGTTGTTAAACTTTACAAAGGTTTTTACAAAACTCTGTTATACTTTATTATCAAAGGATATACTTTTGAAATGATTATTAAAATGACATCAAGTGATTGTTAGTTATTGTTCAAAACTCCTAAATGTCTGACAAAACCATTTTTCATCCTCTTGATCGAAACTATTTCTATACACTTATGTTCTTATATATATATATATATATATATATATATATATATATATATATATATATATATATATATATATGTATTGATTTGATAGATTTCATCCTTCATTCAGTTCCCACACTCTCGTATAGCAAGGGTGTATAAACCTTCTTGGACATCAATTACCTTCCAGTAAACTATTATAGGGATAGTTAGGAGATACCAAACATTACTCCTATTACAAGGAATTTCACCAGAGTCAGTTCATTCATGTGTCTATACTATACATTACATGTTACATGAATACGTCAAAATAGATACTCTTACATGAATACATTTACTTGTATACACTTACATGAATACTTGTACCATGATTCTATATGATGAGTTACTAGTACATACCATACGTGTAAATTAGTTCTACCTATCCTAGTTTAATAGGATGACTAGACGGGACTAACCATTCCGGAACCCACCTGTTAGTAACAGAGGTAATGAACATCTACAGATGCCTACGGTTAATACTTATATTAGGGGTACCTTTACGGGACTAACCATTCCTTTAACCTGCTATTAGCTTCAGAGGTAAATGAACATCTACGGATGCCTACGGTTAATACTTAGATTAGGAGTACCTCTACGGGACTAACCATTCCTTAAACCTGCTGCCAACTACAGAGGAAAATGAACAATCTATGGATGTTCAAGGTTAATACCTTTTCGGCAGTCGCGATGTCGAGTTGATCCTAATACAAAAGGACAACACTTATATGGCTATATTTTTCCTATTACTTTTATTTTGTGATACATTCACATAAACGACAAGGTAGACTTTATTTTGTTAATAGTAGTTATAGAGGGGAAACCCATCTTTGTTATAGCAAAACATTCGGGTCTTGGTAGAAGGCTACTCTTTATACTAATAGAAATCATAGGGATTTGCTAGGGTATTCAAACGCTTTCAACTGCTTTCAAACAGTTCATACTTATACAGTCTTTTTCCAAAGGTTTTCAAGTCATTACTTTACAGTTTTACAAATCAAACACACATTAATACTTATGAATTCACCAGCTTTTTGGCTGATATTCGCTTTCAAAATAACTTGTATTCTCAAGTCACAAATAGACAGGTACGACGACCAGGTTCTGTGAAGACGGAGAAATCAAGACTCCTATTTTATTTTGATTATTCATTATGTTGTCTTATATTATGAAAGAACACTTGTAACTAAAATTATACTACTAATGCAATGGATGATGTTGTTGCTTGTTTACTACTTTGCATTGTTATGATACATTACATGACGTTCTCCGCCCCAGAACGTTTCTGTTGTTCTTGGTTTTGGGGTGTGACAGATTGGTATCAGAGCATTGTTTATAGTGAATTAAGTATATCAACCCATAAAAGGTATACATACTATAAATACATTAGGATTAAAATACTCTGACCAAGAGTTTATACTTTAAATAATAAAATATTTAATTAAGTATACGTGCCTGCATTCATACTAAAATCAGTGTCTCTAGGACAGTACAAAAGAATTACGATTGTTGGGCAGCACAAGTAGACTTAGAGACATATAGTCAAAACTTGGAAGATATAGCCTGATCAACTATATTATCCGAGGGTTGACTAGCATGTGCCTAAGCGTAGTTGTGAGGTTGCAACAAGTCTAAAATCTTACCAACAATACCACAATGAGAACAATAGAACATAAACCTAAATACCATAGGGGTGTTTTGTGTTACTATAATTACTTACTTGAGAACAAAAGAAGGATCTTCATTACTAAGTTGATAGTTGCTAAGCGGATACACTAAGGCTATATGTAACTAGCATGTTATAGACTTAGAATCTGTGAAATTTTTGCTTTACCCCTATTCCTTGTGAATTTGGAGTTAAGGTCACTTATTCGAAGGCCTATCCTGTTGTGATTACATATAACCGGTATGCACTTTACAAATAGCGATGTAACTAATGAATATTTTCTAATAGTTATCTAGATAGTTCTTCTAATAATTCTTTCCTTACCCCAGTTCCCACGTATATAACATGGCTAGACTCCATCCCCACGGCAACCCATACCTTACGAACGAAGTCATTGCTGCATGGTTTGGGGAAGAACTAGAGAATGATCATCCAATTCCTTTGAATGATCACCACGATGAAGACCTCGCAGATGATGGTAACTCCAAACCCGAGGTTTAGAACCTACCATAGGAAGCTCCTTTTCCAAATCCTAACCCTCGTCCAGCTTTTCATGGCCCGACACCTCCTTGAGTGGAATGCTTGGAAACATGGAGCCAAGGACAGGATCAGCCCATGCCATTTAATGGACACCGAAGCTTTTATGACCTGAGCAGTGGGGGCTCAGCAGACAGAATCTTGCCAATCTTGGTCCGCAGGGTGGCCCGAAATGAGATTCAAGGCAGGACAGCCCTACATCAAATCACAGAAGTTGTCGCCAATGTGAGAATGCATACCCTTCACACCATTCGTCTGGAAGATGCTCGTGAGAGATCTGAAAGAGACCATCAAACCCTACTTCAAGCACTGGCTGAATCACGAGCCGAAGTCATAGAACTCCGAGTACGCCAGAGGGTGCACGAAAGACACCTGCTTGATATGGAACGTCAACTGGCTGACCTAAGAGTTCACCAGAGGGATGATCGTCACCAGTAGGAGAGACTTTACTTTCCTTATTGTTTTAAAGAACTGTGTTCCTGTCTATGTCCTATGTGGCATTTTCTATGAAACTTCCTTGTACTGTAGGTACTTTTAGTTAGGCCTTTATGCGGCCAAAACTTTTGCTACTCCGGATATGATGTAAGACCTTCTTCAAGGTCAAATTTCCCTGAACTTATTACATTTTAAACATCGATGATGTTGACAGTCGGCTAACTTCCGTGTCACATTTTTGTTCAAATACTCTCATCATACTTTCATTGGAGTCTATTTGAAACATGCTTTAGTCAAGTCATTTGGACTATAGTAATTTAACTCCGGAGACAGTTCCAAGTCTCTTTTAGTGGATGGATCATATTATTCACCAACCAATGATACCTCGAATTGAATGACAAACGTCTTGAGACCATTGTACGAGCGTACTTCCACTCTTTGTTAGGACTGCATCATAGGGATGTAGGTCAAACCTTCGTGAACATACTTCCATTCCGTACTAGGACTGCATCATAAGGATGTAGGTCAAACCTTAGAGAACATACTTCTATTCTTTACATGAGCGATCGAACTACGTCTAGGTTCAACCATACTCGCTCACAAATTCATTTTTCTTTCCGTGAAACAGAATCATGTCGCCAAAGAAAAACGATCAAACCCTCAACCAAACACCAACTCTTCAGATTGATGCAACTACCTTTCAAGCTGCAGTCTCGACTGCCGTGTCAGCTATTCTGACCCACCTTAACGCTAACAACACAAATGTTAGCGGGCTTGTTAACAATAATTCCAATCCGGGTAACAATCAAGCACCTCAACGAGCAGAAAACTACCACGACATCCCAAGTCCCGAGACCAAGAGTAACAAATGGAAGTCTTGGGCTAAATCTAAGGACAAATCGCTTCGAAGGGCGAACAAGAAACAACCACCGGTAACAACCTTCACAGCCACGACATCGGTACCTCCTACTACCATCCCTTCGGGTATCCTAATTGTCCCTAAACCAGTTAGACAATATGCTGGAAATATCCTAAAGTGCAGCAAATGCAACTATCACCACCGCGGACCTTGTCGGGAGATACAGTGCTCAAACTACAACAGAAAGGGGCACACCATACATTACTGCAAGAGCCTAGCAAGGCCGATCAACCAAGTGCCCAACACCGGTGTGAACCAGGCTTGCTACGGTTGTGGCAAGGTGGGTCACTACAAAAGGAACTACCCAGAGGTAGTAAATGTTGGCACAGACGGAAGTATGCTACCGACCACCGCCGCAGGAGAGACTACTCTGGACCCACGTTGATGTAATTAAGGCGTTTCGTAGTGACAGACTTATAAACTATTTAAAACTAGTGCAACTGGAGTCTTATCTTTTGCGAGATCCTGTCAGTTAAGGGGTCCTCGTGTTGTGTATACTTGTCTTTTGGAGTATACCTTGTTCGCAACAATAGTCTTGTAGTAAATCTAAAGTATAGTAACTATGTTAAAGGTTGCACTGTTGTGTTTTGTCTGTAATGCCTTATGTTCAAATCTAATGTCTTTAGTTTCCCTATGATTCTGACTTTATCATACGACTCGAGTCAATTCGATCCTCGCAATATCAGTCTCAGGCGCACATCTCTTTCTCCAAAATCGTCTTTCTCATGAAGCTGATAGTCCAGAACACCGAAGTACTCATTCATGGAGTACCTCATGTTTCTAATCCTTCCCGAAGTACCACTCATACAGACGGAGAACTGCCCAAGACTATGAGTGAACGCATCGTCATGCGAACAAACTTAGGACCCAATACGACTCCTGTAAACCGATCGCCCTACGGTCTTACACCAGCGGAGATACAAGAACTGTTCAAACATCTTAACGACTACTCAACAATAGAATGATAAGACCAAGCTCCTCACCTTTGAGAGCTCTGGTCTTATTCTTCAAGATGACAGACGTCAGTGGGTGCGATCATACCAGCACTAATGCACCGGATCCCATCAGAACTCTGCAGTTAAGCATGCTTAGCCGAGAGTAGTACTAGGATGGGTGATACCCTAGGAAGTCCTCGTGGTGCATACCTCGACAGGAATTCCATTAGAAATCATTAACTTCTGCCACACCTAGATGAATTGGTTGACCCACCACAAGGAATGACGTACCTTTCAGAAATGAACCTAAGATCCGAATATCACCAGTTATGAGTGTTAGTGAAGGGTGTCTCGAGGACAATCTTCCAAACTTGATGCGGACACTACGAGTCCGTAGTGATACCTCTCGGATAGGACCAATACACCCGTAGTATTCATGAACTTAATGAATAGGGTACGCCATTCTTACTTGGATCAATTCGTCATTGTCTTTTTGGAAATGACTTACTTATCTACTCTCGTAGTAAGAAGGAAATCATAAAGAGCATCTACAACAAACCCTAGAAACATTACGATCAGAGAAGATTTACGCGAAGTTCTCTAAAATGCGAGTTTTTAGAATTGAAGAGTCGAATTCCTAAGACAGATTACCAGTGATGTGGGAATTCTTGAGGACCCTGTTAAAAATCAAAACCGCTGAGAATTTTTCAACACCAAGGATGCCGACAGGAATTCGCCAAATTCTAGGTCTCGCCGACCTACTGTCGAGAGTTCATTCGGAACTCCTCGCGGGTTACGAAACCTCTGATGACTTTGACTCAGAAGTGAGTGACCCTTGACTGGGAAGACAAGCAAGAGGAAGAAAACCTTGGAATTTCAGGTGAGAGGCCAAATCCTTTTGGAAATCTCACTCTGGGAAGGCTTGATACGCTTCGGAAAGCGTGGTAAGCCAAATCCATAATCGTTAGGACCTCCGAGATTCTTGCCAGAATCGGTCCTGTGACTCAAAAACCCAACCTACACCACGAAATCAATGACGTACATTTTACCCTTCACGTCTTAAACTTTAAACCGGACCTTTCCTTTAGGACTCTCGTAAGCCCACTCGACGAGATTCAGATCAACGAGATCCTCGCCTTCGTGGAAGAACTGTAGTGACCCTTGACCGAGTGGTCAAGCGGACGAAGCAAACGCTGTCGCCCATTAGTGAAGGTTCGTTGGAATACCAACCGAGGACCCGGTTTCACTTATGAGCACGAGAACAAATCGATTAGGAAATTTTCCCACCTCCTTGCTCGATTATTCATGCCTACCCCTTTACCTAAATTCTAATTTCTGGACGAAATTCCCTCTAACAAGGGGATGATGTGACAACCCGAAATTTCCATTATGTACAACATACCAAGTCAATAGAAAGTCAAACTCATTCCTACTATCATTCAGCACAATTTAGAGTCCGTTTGAGAGTTCTAAGCCTTGTACACTTAAGGAAGAAGTGTCGGGGTTTATTTGCCGAATTTATAGCACAAAGACCGAGCCTTAAGCACACTAACCATGATTTCACGGCCACCACATGGGAGTTTACGGCCGTAAACTCCATGTGGGCTGTAAACTCACCCTATATGGTGAAGATGATGGTCATATGTTCATTTCTTTCATTTCCTTGGCCCAAATCCTCTCATGTACCATCCTGATCTTCGTCCCCGATCTTCAAAACTCGTAAGGTTCTTGCCCTAAAAAGTTGATATCTTAGATGATCTAGTAATCTTACATGATTTCATCCGTGAAATCAACCCATTTTTAAGATTTTTAAGATCCACCAAGAACACCAAGAACACATACTCGTGTTCTTGGCCAATATCGACCATTTGACCTCGTAGATTGTAAGTACACTTGATCCAACTCATTGTACACTAGGTATATCATGTTTAGAGCTTATAAAACATAAGGAATCATGGGATTCAAGGAGTTTACGGCCAAGACATGTTCTTGGGATGTAAACCCCTTTTAAGGGTGCAGATGTCACCCTAACACCTTAGTAAGCCTTGGATTTTAGCATAGAACATTACCCCATTTACCTAAGGACCAAGATTCACAAAATGGTACTCCTTACCATGAGTTTATGGCCGTAAACTCATGGCGGAGTGGTCCCAGGGCCGTAAACACCATACAAGGCCATTCTTGGACCTTAAACCCACCCAAACACTTGTTTAAAGCTTTAGAGCATTTAATCACTTAAGACCTTAGAGTTTTAAGCCCCTTTTAATGACCAATGGAGAGTTTACGGCCAGGAGTAAACTCCCCTGGGCCGTAAACTCCAATAAAGATGGTCATTGGGCCATAAACTCCCGTACGAGCCTTTGCACTCCTTTTATTGCAACCCGATAGCCTCCTAGCACTTGACCAAAGTGTTTTCCTCGCAATAGGATGTTTATACATGTTTAATTAATGTTAAAATCACTAATTGGTTATATACATATGTCTTCATATGTAATTAGGATCATTGTGTGTGTCTAAGTCTTCACTTGGCACCAAGCACTTGTCCGACATTTCCTTCCGATCCACTCACTGCAGGTGAGTTCATACCCCTTGAATTAACCTTTTAAATGTTTCTAAATGTTTTTAAATGCTTGAATGGGGGGGGATACAGGTTGAACCATGCTAGTTATTATATCAACTATGTGATTAATAACCAGCATACTAAAGGATTTACTACGCTTTAATCTGTTTTACCAAACAGACTTCTGTAAATGGCTTTCCAAAACGTTTCGAAAACTAACATCAAGTCATCTTTCTTAGTTGTTAAAGTTTACAAAGGTTTTTACAAAACTCTGTTATACTTTATTATCAAAGGATATACTTTTGAAATGATTATTAAAATGACATCAAGTGATTGTTAGTTATTGTTAAAAACTCCTAAATGTCTGACAAAACCATTTTTCATCCTCTTGATCAAAACTATTTCTATACACTTATGTTCTTATATATATTTATTGATATGATAGATTTCATCCTTCATTCAGTTCCCACACTCTCGTATAGCAAGGGTGTATAAACCTTCTTGGACATCAATTACCTTCCAGTAAACTATTATAGGGATAGTTAGGAGATACCAAACATTACTCCTATTACAAGGAATTTCACCAGAGTCAGTTCATTCATGTGTCTATACTATACATTACATGTTACATGAATACGTCTAAATAGATACGCTTACATGAATACATTTACATAAATACATTTACTTGTATACACTTACATGGATACTTGTACCATGATTCTATATGATGAGTTACTAGTACATACCATACGTGTAAATTAGTTCTACCTATCCTAGTTCAATAGGATGACTAGACGGGACTAACCATTCCGGAACCCACTTGTTAGTAACAGAGGTAATGAACATGTACGGATGCCTACGGTTAATACTTATATTAGAGGTACCTTTACGGGACTAACCATTCCTTTAACCTGTTGTTAGGTACAGAGGTAAATGAACATCTACGGATGCCTACGGTTAATACTTATATTAGGAGTACCTTTACGAGACTAACCATTCCTTAAACCTGTTGCCAACTACAGAGGAAAATGAACAATCTATGGATGTTCAAGGTTAATACCTTTTCAGCAGTCGCGATGTCGAGTTGATCCTAATACAAAAGGAAAACACTTACATGGCTATATTTTTCCTATTACTTTTATTTTGTGATACATTCACATAAACAAGGTAGACTTTATTTTGTTAATAGTAGTTATAGAGGGGAAAACCATCTTTGTTATAGCAAAACATTCGGGTCTTGGTAGAAGGCTACTCTTTATACTAATAGAAATCATAGGGATTTGCTAGGGTATTCAAACGCTTTCAACTGCTTTCAAACAGTTCATACTTATACAGTCTTTTTCCAAAGGTTTTCAAGTCATTACTTTACAGTTTTACAAATTAAAGACACATTAATACTTATGAATTCACCAGCTTTTTGGCTGATACTCGCTTTCAAAATCACTTGTATTCTCAGGTCACAAATAGACAGGTACGACGACCAGGTTCTGTGAAGACGGAGAAATCAAGACTCCTATTTTATTTTGATTATTCATTATGTTGTCTTATATTATGAAAGAACACTTGTAACTAAAATTATACTATTAATGCAATGGATGATGTTATTGCTTTTTTACTACTTTGGATTGTTATGATACATTACATGACGTCCTCCGCCCCAGAACGTTTCCGCCGTTCTTGGTTTTGGGTTGTGACATAAACACCCTAAATGCTTTAGAGATTCCAGAATATCCCATGAAGATTCCTTCATTAACTTTTGCTTCAAATTTCGACAGTTAATCCCTTTAATTAAGAATAACACATAGAGAACAAAAGACATGAAAAAAAATGATGTTTTACCATGACGCTTCATAATAATCGATCGATTTTTAGCATAACATGCAATGCTTACAGCTTCATCCTAAAAGGATAGAGGAAGACCAACGTCAAAAACCATTGTTTGACCAACTTCAGTTAGTACCCTATTTCTACGTTTTGCGATGCCATTTTTCTCAGGAGTATGAGCAAATGTGAATTTATAAGAAATACCCTTTTCATCACAAAAATTCTCCAGTGTATGATTTCTAAACATTGTCCCATGATCACTCTGAAGCCGCTTTACTTTTAGATCAAAATTGAATCTCCCACTGTTTGAGTAAAGAAATCATTTCATCAACAACATCATCCTTGTTACTTAGAAACACAACCCAAGTGAAATGGAAACACTCATCAACAATAACCACTGAGAATCTTTTTCCAGCACGAGAAGCAACAAGAACAGGGCCATACAAGTCCATGTGAAGAAGACTAAATGGACCATTGATGAATGAACACTATTTTGGCTTGAAGGATGACTTGGTTTGCTTGCCCTTCTCATATGCTGAACTCAATTTGTCTTTAACAAACATCAACTTAGAAATCCTTTACACTAACCGATCAGTTGCTAACTTAGAAATTGCTTTGAAGTTCAAGTGCGAAAGTATCTTGTCTCATAACCAATTCAGATGAGATTGTGAACGAGAGAAGAAACAATACCTAAGTGAGTTGTCAGTAGAAAACATACTTAAGATATATATATATATATATATATATATATATATATATATATATATATATATATATATATATATATATCATTGCGCCAACTGGAAGTGAGAACAATGTCATTTTTTGAATGAATCACTCTACCTTCCTTGTTTTTCAAATGCACCTCATAATCAGCTTTACACAACTAACTAATAGCAATTAGGTTATGCTTCAGACACTTAACATATGAAACATTTGAAAACTTCATTGATTTGCATTTGATGGTGTCGTATCCCTTGGTGTGTCCTTTTCGATTGTCTCTGTAGGTGAGTAAAGGGCCATCTTTCTTAACATAATATTCTAGGAGAGACTTGAATTTCGGTATATGCTTAGAACATCCAACATCAAGATACTAGATGTAACGACCCGAACTTCCTATTTCGTCATCAATGTTAGTTTTTATTATATTTCCATGTTAAGTTAACCTTTTGGCTTGGTTAAACTTAAATTTTGAGGGACAAAGTTCGAGAAAATGATTCTTGATCGTGTATAGGGGTCATGGGTTCATATTCTCAAACTTTAGGATCCTAAAATGAAATCTATCATGTATTTAACCCACACTAACCCTAAAATCCATGATTAACCCCTATTTGTAGCCTACGACTCACTTTGAGAGATCTTCGAAGTGTGGTTACCATTGGTGGAGTGTATGAGTGAGTCTCGTGAAAAAGGAGTGAAGTTTGAAGAATTTTTGAAGAATTATTGGTGGTGTCCTTGGATTTCTTCCCTTCTAGTTGTATTCCTCGAGTCATCTCGAATCTCTAGAAGGTTAGTGGTCGTTCTTTGTGTATTCCTTCTGTCCTTGCATGTCACACCCTTGCATAAGCCATAAATGATGAAAAAACTCATGGTAAAAGGTGTTACATTGTTCCTTAAGTGTTACAGCCACCTTATGCACGTAGACATATTCTATAAGGGTTAGAATTATCCCAAAGAGGGTGTTGATATGACCCAAATTAGACTGGAGAGGACAAATTATCGGATTTCATGTTTGTAGCTGTCAGTTCACCTTGACGCAGCACACAATTCACTTTTGTGCGGCGACAGGGTTCTAAGATTTCCAATTCGTGACCTGGAGACAAAGAACGACACAATCCTACCCTGGTTGTGGCGCAGTTTTGGTATGAAACTAAACAGGTTTTGTTTTGTAAACTGTTTATGATCAAGATTTTGTGTTTTCTTTTAGGGTGTTTGATTATTTTTTGAAAGGTTGGTTTCCTTTGTTCCTGGTTCATTTCCTTTGGATTAGAGGCGAGTAATTCTTTTTGTTGTTTAGTACAAATATGGATGCTTGCATGTTTTAGAACAAGTGTTTTGGTCTAGAATATTGTATGTGATGTTATAATTTGATTCGTGTTTGAGGTATGAGCTATAATCATGGTGTTCTTCTGTGAACAAACTGACTAGGGTGACACCATGATATGATGAAATGGGTGGTTAGGTTCATGCTAGTGGTGAAGATTGTGATTGATTATTAAAATGTGAAACTTATGCATGCTATGATTCTGGTATATCATGCTTATCTTTGAATTAGGGAGTGCATGCTAGCAATGAATATTTTTTAATGTGTAATTTGTTTACATGCTTTTATAACATGATTTTTGTGTAATATGCTTTAAATTAATGAATAAAAGTACAAGCATGATTAGATAATGATGAACGGCGAGGAGTGTGCATGACCCATGCAAGTAAATTTATTAATTAATTTGCGGAATACACATAGAGGGGTAATGGGTAAGAACCTAAACTTAGGTGCGTACCCTGTCCAGGTTTAGTGATGGCCTGTTAGGTTGGAAGTATATCAGTGGACAAAAGATCTTAAGCCAATGCAATGTCATATGGTTTTGTAGAAGACCATTTCGAAACGTGGTACCTGTATACACTGCTGTATAGGGACTGGAGTAATGTTGGCTATACGAGGACGCCAGATTAAGCATCATATTTGGGTGTGGGTATTGGCGAAGAAACAAATACCATTTGAACCAGTCTCGAATGACAATGCATCATACTTGTACATGTAACGGTGGAGTAGCGAACGCAATAAATCAGGAGCAATGTTACGGGTGCACGCCGTGCCTCACTTAGTTCATTGGGTCGACCCGATCACGTTAGTACGTAGCCAATGAGTTACGAGTTAACGATGTTATAGACCTACGCTAGCGATGGGAGTCATAGTAATTATAGTGAAGTAAATCAAATAATAATTACTGTGATGATATGCCAAAGCTAATATATATCCACTAATTATTAATAATAAAAACTAATGTGTGATGATAGGTATAAAATCTGATGCATATATGCCTATATGTATAACCAAGTGCATTGTATGAAACTTGTTTGTTTTCATATCTGTTGTGGTTGAAATTGACTCACTGTACTCATGCTGACACTTGGTCTTGTTGTGTTGCCATCCTAGCCCTGCGATATTACATATAGCTAAGGATTGATGGCTTGGTGAGGACGAGAACTTTGGGTAGTTATGTTCTTTTTTTTTTGTATTTTTTTATCTAGGTGATACCATCTTGGAACTTGGTTGCTTGAGCGTTTTCGAATACTTGAAAATATTTAGATGCTTTTTTTTAGTAACGTTGGTGGTATTTTCAAATAAATTTTCAGTAAGACTTACATTGCATTTTAACGTTACATGATGTTTTAAAATGAAAAAAAAATAAGGTGAAAAATCACAACACACCAAATATATGCTTTTGACCTTGCAGTCAAATAAATTTTCAAACTTTTGTTCCTAAGTAGAGGGAATTTCATACGCCTTTGGCGTTGTGTTGTTTGTTTTATTTGATTCTTTGAGAGTGTTGTACATAACAAAACATATTATAATTTTTATGAGATGGTTGTACATGAAAGAAACGGCGTTTTAAAGATGATTACATAAGGAAAATATATTAGCAGAAGATGTTTTCTGTGGAGGTTCACACATTAGACATACAGATAAATATCTTCTGGGAGTTGTTTGATCTCTTATTTTAATTTTTTGATAATCACGACTTTTTTTTGTAGTTGGCTTTGGTATTTATAGCGATGCTGGAAATTTTTTGGTTGCATGGGAGTATTAGTAGGTGTGTTGTTAGTTGACACGTGTTGTACATATGTGTTTACATTTGTTGTATGGTGGTATTGTATATGTTTAGCGTGTGAGGATAAGATTCTTGGGTTATTGTGTAGTGTTAATGAACGGTTGAAGGTTAGTAGCTGACCATTTATTAATTGTAAATGCTTGGGAACCGTTGAAGGTTAGTAGCTGCCAATTAATTAATTGTAAATGGTTGGAAAATATATAGAAATGTAATTTCTTTTGTATCGGCTATTCACTTATGTTTTTGTTTATTAAAAAATTTTGTTTTTCTAATAACACACAATTATATTATTTCATACATGATATTTGTTACATATGACGTTTATTTTATTTAATTATAGATTTTAAAACTAGTATATACTGATAGTACAAGTGCTTCCTAGTTACATAGCCTGCGATAATTTAGACGTTCGACGTCTCCTTCATTTTGCGTTTGTATTTACCAATCCTTTTGTGGAAGGATCCGAGTGTAAACGAAATATTGTCACTTATGGATTGGTCATCAACTCTTGCCTTTTCAAAGAGGTTATGTAACATCTGGACATCGGGGTCATTTGTGTTGTTTGTGATGTAGAGTTGGATGTTTTTGTCGACAGTAAAACTTTGTTCTAACGTTGACTGAGTAGCTTCAAGAAGATCGTCGATCTCTCTATAAGGAAATCTATCATAAGTACGTGAATTTTGTTGAAGTCCGCGTCCCTCGTATTCTTTGTGTATGGCAACTGTATGCTATGTGATGTGGTTATGGTTTATTTTTGAATATGTATTTTTATGTACATTATATAGTAGAGCTTTATATAAGGCAGTAATTTTATATGTAATATTTAGATTTACATGTGTAAGTTTATTCTTTTCATAGGTTTGTGTAGTCATTTATTTTTGATGTTATGTGGCGTGTGGTTGTATTTCTTAGTTGTCCAAGCTATCATAGCCTCTAGTTGATAAAAAAAATAGTAGAGTTGGACGTATATGTTTATGTTGTTGCTACGTACATTGGGTTGTAAAAGATTTGTAAATGATACTAATATATGATGTTTTACTAATACATAAAATGTAAAGTATAAATAAATAATGATTATTAAGTTTAATTAATAAGTTATATAAAAACTGTTGGTACATAGTATATGTAATTTAATATAAAAAATAAATGTATGCATCTAACGTTTATTCACTTTAACATAAAATGATAAAAAACTAATGTATGAAAATAAACGAATTGAAGACAGCGTCTGACGAAAATAAAATTTATTAATAATTATGATAAAGTTAACTATCAACTTCTGTATGTGAATGCCAATTTTAAGATAAGAAGAAGAAAATAGCGGAGAGTAGTAGAGAAAAGAAGCACAATGGAAATTCCGTGTCTGAAAAAGAAAGAGGAAAACTTGTGTGTGTGATTAAGAAAGAGAAGAAACAATAGTGTAGTAGAAGGTTTTATGCTTTTATATATATATATATATATATATATATATATATATATATATATATATATATATATATATATATATATATATATATATATATATATATATATATCGGATTTATTTTTCTTCTCAAACAAAGATTTACGAGGCTTATGAAACTTGTTTTTCCAAGTATTTGAAACACATTCTTTTCCAAACGCATGACATATATATATAATTGGCAAACAAGAACTTTCCCCCCAATACAACAAGCCAATAAGGTATACATGTCTAACATTGCAATATACCCTCAATATAATTAAAAGAAAAAGAATTAGAAAAAAGTAAAGGGTAGATAAGTCATTAGATGTAATCTTAAAAGATTGGAATGCCTTCTCTGTAGAGTGATGAAATGCTAACTCATATTTTTTCATAGCTTTGACATAATACCCATTAATTTGGCATGTTATACATCCAACATAATATCCATTAATTGGGAATTACAAACACATATGAGTGTTCGTTTGGATGGATCAGTTTGATCCGATCAAATAAAGTAAATCCAAATTGATTTCGGTTTTCAAAACATGGATCCGAATTAACCAAACTAGATTCAGATCCGATCCGATCCAATCCAATTACAATTCGGTTGGATCGGTTTTTATACTTCGGTTTTCAAAAGTCAGAACAATTTAAAACAACATATAATTATAATAAGCAAAAATAAATTATTTAGTTGTGATTTAAAATTTATAAGCAACTAGTAAGAAGATATATTATAATTTAGTATTTAATAGATAAAAAACTTTTGAGAGAAAACGCATATTAAATTGTTTACTATGTGAAACTTTTTGAACTTTTTTGAAAAAAAAAATAATTATAAAATTAATAAATAATTATAGATATATTAAAAATAAATAAATAATAAACTATTATTCGGTTTTTTTGGACTATTCGGTTCTTATTTCATAAACCAAAACCAATCCGAAATCCAAAATAATAATTCGGTTTTGGTGAAATTCAATCCAAAAATCCGAATATCCGAACCAAATAGTCCAATCCAAATTGTCCAATTGGACAATTCGGTTTTATCCAAATAGTGAACAGCCCTACAAACACATGTAGTAGATGAGAACCATAATAGATATTGGAAATCATGATTTAAAAAGCATGTAAAAGAAAGACGATTACATAATTAAATAAAAAAATCAAGAAAACACGTCAAGAGAGCATTCCGATTACAAAATTTAAGAACTGAAATAAAAAATAAAATATAAATCATAAATTGATTAAGGGAATCGTCAGGGAAAATGGAGATAATGGATAAATGTGTTAACCAACAGGTGTAGGCGTAAAGCAGAGGGTAGAAAAAAGCTGACTTTTATGGACTAACCTCTCATCCATTGAGGACGTTACCTTGCTCAATCCGTTCTTGGAATTTTCAGTTGGAGTCGTTCCATCGTCCTCGGCTTCATCATTTCGATTAAATAAAAAAACGCCGCTTTAGTGCAGAGGCAATCATTAAAATGTCAAAGACAGGCGACCCAATAGAAGGGTGAAGAGGGAAAAGAGAGAAACGGTGGTTGGAAACAGGTGTCTATAGCGATTAGCGAAGCAATGGTTTGAAGGCGGGGGAGGAGAAGCAGTGGAAAGATGATGTTATGAATCGACGTTGATGTCATGGCGTCGTTCAGAAAGGAATCGACGTGGCGTCAATTAAACTGTATGAATTTGATTTTAGCGGAAGGAGATAAATAAAGCTTTTATATATAATAATGATATATATATATATATATATATATATATATATATATATATATATATATATATGTTTGGAATAAATTCGGTTTTAGAAAATTGAATAAATATTGTTTTGTTAAAAGGTTCTATACATATATCCTTTCTCAACGCATTTTTATATTGATTTTCTTTTTTTCGAATAATAAATATTTCTCGAAACATGAAATATGAATCGTATGTCTAATTGGAATGATAATACAAATTTTATTAATATATTAAACTAAATTATACTTTGTCCATGATTGAGGAATATATTGCCTTAAATTTTTCAAGATCACATCATATTATAAAAAGTTTATATTAATAAATAAATTCAATGAAAATACAGTAACTAGTTAAACAAGTAGTCATAAAAAAAATATTTTGACGTTTTAATTCAAAATCAACATACAATCTATTTTTATTGAAAAATACACAAATGGCCATTGGTAATTAAAATAATGTAATATACATTTATTCTTTTCAAATCATGGCAAAGTTGATATGACAAATAATAGGATAAAATTTCCAAAAAAAAATGACAAGAAAGAAATTCACCAAAACTTCATTTTACTTCAATTGATTTTATTTTCGTAAAAATAAACCTGAATATAACATTCCACAATGACAAGAATTTAACGACATTTGAATTGCATGTTTATTTAAAACATAAACCGTATCGACAGCAACTAAATTATGATTCAAACAATCCATGATCAAGATTTTACAGCAATTGTCCACACTTTACGGCTTCAATAAAAAAAATATGAACAACCATAACACAAAATTTATAGTAATATCTGTAAGATCGATACTTTAAACATATATTCCATTGAAATATATATATGGTTTAAAGTTGATCTGTTCAGATACATGCTGATGAAATATTGTGTTTTGAAATAAAAAAAGAAAAGGATTTGGAATCACATAACTGGAAGTGGAATAACAATCTCATTACTGGTATCACAAACCGGACTCCGACTTCTACTACTAGCAGTAGAACCTCTGATTTCATCATTCGCAGATCTTTTGATGAACTCTATGCAATCAGCCACCGCTTCAGTATGATGTGAATCACTTGCGTAATGATGGTATGAGCGGTGGTGGTGACGACTGGTGGCTGCCGGAGAAGATTTGGATGAAGACCTTGAGGACAAGCGTATGGGTGATTGACTATCGTAAGTGGAGGTGGATGTGTAGGAGGTGGTGGCGGTGGTGGAGTTGGCTCTGGAGAGTGCTGATATCATGATCAACCGGAAAACTGCCTCCCGGAAGCGGTCAAGTAGTGACATCGGTGACAGGTTGGTGGTCTTCCGGTTGGCTCTTATCCTTGTTGGCATGCAAAAATGGCTCTTCATGACTGTGTGTTTTTGTGTGTGTTTATGTTCTTGAGATTTGTGTGGTGGTATGTTCTTGAGAATCTTTAAGGACAGCGTATGATTTCACATGCCATAATATATTTATATTCCTAAATCAATATATTTATAATAAAAAAACATTTTTACGCTTTCTTAAAATTAAATATAATTAATGAATTAGTGGCTTTTAAGTTTTAAGCCGAGTTGAAGAAAGATAAGTTGAAACTTGGAAGCCATATTATCGTGAGCAATGTCGTGTTTTCACTGTTGACCAGCCTTTAAGCGAATGCCACGTTAGCTGCCCTCGTTCAAGAGTCGGGAAACCAGTTTCCAAAATTTTCATTTTCTTTTTCCTGCGTAAGCCGTATATATACATCAATTTTTGGTTTAGTAGTCCAGGTCAAACCGTTTTTATAATTAATTTTTATGTTTTTAAATTTATTTTTCTGTATTTTATATATATATATATATATATATATATATATATATATATATATATATATATATATATATATCAATTAAAATACATTAAAAAATAATAATTATAATACTAAAACAAAATACAGTTTTAGATTAATACATACACATCAAAATTTTTTATAACATCTATCATTTTTAATAACAACGTTGGTTAATATAAACATTAAAAATCAAGTTAAACATTGTTAATTATCTCATATTAAAAAGGTTTCCATATTCACTTTCTGAGATTACAATGAATGGATCCGATTATCAAACAAAAATGTATACAATCTTAAGAGAAATCTAAATAGAAATGAAAATACCACCAAAGTTTGTTGCGTAAAATGTCTCATTTCCATGTGTATTTATTCAATTTAACTTCTTCACCATGGTTATAATAGTTCAATTAAATTGGTTCAATAGTATTTTATAAAAACCGATCAATTCATTCTGGTCTAGAAATAGACATAAAACATGTGCTGGTTGAACCGCTTCATTGTCGATTACTAGTCTAATCTAATCGGTTCCATTGGTCGGTTCAAACCAATTTATAAAAGATTGTAAGCAACATACTTCTTTCTAGTCTCCCTGTAACATCCCATTTTGAAGTATTTATCTTTTAACTAAAGATGAGCATTTTGACCGAGGAACCAGACGGAACCAGTACCGGAACCGAAACCCGATAGAACCGTTCGGGCCGGGACTGGGACAATATTCTTGTGGATTTTTGGAACCGGGAACCTGTAGGAACCGAAACCAGTAGAACCGGCAAAAACCGGTTGGAACCGGAAAAAACTGGAACCATTTGTTGCTATTACTTGAGGATCGGTTCCAACATTGAAGACATGGCAAGAACCGGTTGGAATCGGGAACTGGTAGAAACGGAACCGGTAGAACTAGCGGTCCGATTCGGTTCTTAATTTCGCCCGACTTCGATTCCCGGGTCGGATCCGATTCGGGCTGGTTCCAGCCAGGTCAGTTCCTTTGCTCATCCCTACTTTTAACCCTCCCTTAGTATGCTAATTGTTTGAATTATGGCCCTTAATGGCATTTTAGTGATTTGGGATAAGGACTTTGTATGTTGGGCGTAGGTTATGTACGTTGTACGTACTTGGGTAGAGCTTAGTACCTTGGGCGTACTCCGCCTACGCAGGGCGTACGTGGTGGATCCTCAAACCATATTTTGTTAGGGTTTGGTCCATATATACAACGGTAACTCCTCATTTCTCATTCATCTTTTAGCCTCCATCTGGAAAATCATTCCTTAGCCAACCCTAATCCTCTCTAGTGTATTTTTGAGCTTTGATGTATATTTTGGTTTCCTTGAAGGAGCAATTTGGAAGAGAATATCATCCTTGAAGAGTGGAACACTTTGGATCCATGATTCCATCATCTTTTAGCACCCTTTAGAGGTATAAAGTTTTGAACTTGATGTTGAATTCATTTAGGTCTTGTTAGCCTTAGATTTGTGGTTATTTTGGTCCCATGAGTTGGTATTATGAGTATGTGGTACTCCATTCCTTTTGAGTTGTCCTTTCAGACGTTTAGGAGTGTCTTGAAGTATAAAAATGTGATCTTCAAGGTGATATTTAGACCATGCATGTGTTAGAGGGCCTTAGTGGGTTAAGACAATAGGGTTTTGGACATTAAGCACTTATTAGCCATGCAAGACCATAAAGTTGGAAACTTTATGGTTAAGAACGTTAGTTTAAGGTTGGCTCTAGAATTTATGCGAAAGGAGCTAAGGAATAAGCTCTTAATGGATGAATGGAGTATAGGCAACGTATGGTGGGTGTAACCCATATATGTCGGGCGTACTGAGTCAACCAGCATGTAATATGGGTCAACACTCGTTTGCACGGGGGTGTACAAGCTGAGTATGCAGGGCATACTCAGCAATGTTGAACAAGTTTGATTTTTGATTTCCCGACTTTGACTAGGGTTGACCAAGCTTGACTTAAGGGTATTTTGGGTATTTTGAGCCATAGTTAAGCCTTGGTCTCTACCCATTGAATATGTGACCTGTAGAGGGGCGTACTCAACCAGCCTTGGACTTTAAGTTTTGTTGACTTCGTTGGCCATTGAATATTTGGCTAAGTTTGACCTATTTGATTAGTGATTAAGATTTGATTGATTCTGGTGTTAATGGATTTGTGGGAGCAAGTAGTGCAGCAGGGAGCATATGACAGTGTTCTCGGGTTTCTTCATTTCAGGTGAGTTTCGCTTCATTGTACTGTAGGTCGAAGGCACCAATGTCGGCCCACTAGTTTAGGGTATCTGTTACATGAAGGATGCCTTAAGGACTGTATATAGTCAGGTAGGATAGACTAAGGACTCTTGGTTTAGGCTCTCTTACATGTTTCTTGTTCGGCTGTGGTTCTAGAGTAGGACTACCTGTCCGGGTGGCTATCTCACCTCTGAATATATACGGTCATGCACTTCGTGGATTCTGATATTTAGTATGTTGCTATTCTATAATGATTTGTTAAATTTGTATCCTGGTATCGAGTATGTTGTTATGTTGTAGTGATCTGTTAGATCTGTATCCTGATATCGAGTATGGTGTTATGCTGTAGTGATTTATTAGATCTATATCATGGTATCGAGTATGTTGTTATGTTGTAGTGATATGTTAGATCTGTATTATAGTATCGAGTATGTTGCATAGCCATAGTGATCTGTAGAACCGTATGTTTTCTGTACTTGCCGATTATCCTCTAGTGGAGTACCCCTAGTGTTGACGTATCTCACCAAGAATACATCAAAGGGTGACATACATGCCAACCAGAAAGCAACCTGATCAAGGAATTCCACCTAGGCGAGTGCAATACCTGGACCATCACCTAAGAACCCTTGCGTACTCATCTAATCAGGGATAACCCTCGAGAAATAGGGCCCACGTCTCCCATATAATAGAAGAGTACTTCTGGCTCCCACAGAGACAAGGATGGTGCTCTGAAAAACCTCCATGATCAGCAGGACCTAAAAAGGAAAAAGATATTGCTTGGGATATGTTCCCCCAAGGACATGTATAAAAAGGTCCCTTTTCCTCCAAGAGAAGGGACCGGTAATCTACTACTTCTCTTCTCCTCTTGAATAGACTAGATCTCTTATCTCTCAAGGAAAAAACTAACTTGACCATCGGAGCTTCGTTACGGGATGCACTCCCCGGACTAAGTCTAACGGATTTCTTCTATTGTACTGTGATCTTCAAGATTTCTTCTTCAGACGTCAAAGAAGAAGTAGTCAAGCCGGAAACATATCACAACAGTTGGCACCATCCGAATGTGTACTCAGTGCTACACAATCCAGTATACGATGTTGTTGGATTAGTTTCTAAGTCCATAACTATTTTGGTATGTACTTGACCCGATTGTGCATGGTCCTTTTGGGTTGCCTTCACACTGGTGACTAGACATGATGATTGTTGAGGAGAGAGGCTGGTTTATTGTTAAGAATAATAAATTAGGGTATAAATATGATTTGTTAATATATTGTATGAATAATATATTAATTTGGAATCATATTATTAATTAGTATTTAATCAGAAATTAATTTAGAATTAATTTTGGGATTAAAGGAACTGATTGAAAGTGCAGGGGCTATTTTATAATTATTCAATAGTTGAGGCTTTGGGCCATTGGATCACCTTTATTAAGGCTTGAATGAAAATCCAAGAAGGATCTAGGAGTTTTCGTCCAAGGGCTTAAGGAAAGGAGTCCATGGACTTGCTTAGGCCCTAAGCTAAGGGATTAGGGTTTACACCTTGAAACCCTAGTTAGCCTTAAGTATAAATAGCAGGCACTAAGATTTTGTCGAAGCCTTGAGAAACCCTAAAAGGGACGAAATCTAGGGCAAGACACCCTTCTCTCCTCTCTCCCATATTCATCCTTTCACATAGTGTGTTTATGAGCCATTAGAGGTACTACACTTGTGGTACTTGCTTTCAAAGCTAAGGAAATTCAAGGAACTAGTTGTTAGTGCTATATAACAACAAAAGGTATGTATTCTATTTTTAAATATGAATTTCGAAAATAATAGTAGCATGCCAGGTTTCTTTTTGTGTTCATAAAGTTGTATAACTAATAGTGAAAATATAAATCCAACTCTAGGGTTGCATGCACATATAGGATTGTTTGTATAATACCCCTCAGTGGTATCAGAGCCATTGGTTTTTGTTTTCAATTAGCTTTATTCTAATGTATGAACTTGACATATTAGGGTTTTATGTCTAATAAACCCTGGAGGCTTGATTTTCGAAATTAGGGTTTCTAAACCCTATATTTCGAAATTTTTGGTAAGATTTCCTAAACCTTTTTCTATGGCCCCAAGATTTCGATTTTAGGGTTGTCTAACCCTAGAATTTCGAAATTGCCTCTTTCCCCATGATTAGATCCTAAATTTTAGGGATTTGGATATTGCCATATCTTGTAATTAACCTTTAAATGTTTAAATTTGGTAATTAAAGATTTTGAATATCCCATCCCATAATTTCGAATTCTAGGGGATTTAAGGGATTAGGTTAAATTAATTATTTAATTTAAAAGATATCCTTACCAAAGTAAAAGATAACTGTCAAATTAATTAGACAATCATTTCCTTATGTGATAAACTTGATTTATTTGAATTATTTGATAGATTATCTTGCAAGAAATTGAATTAGCTCATATTTAGATAATTACTATTTAATTGGTTAATTCTTATTATTTGTAATTTGATCTAGAATCTTCTTGCTTATGTTTTGAAAAGTTTCAAAAGTTGCCCTCAAGTTTTGGAATTTAAATTGTTTGATTAAAAGGTTTAATTTTGAAAAAGTCTAAATTCTAAAACCCTAATTTTGAAAAATTCAAATTACACCCTTATGGTTTTATTAAATTAATTAAGTGTATAATTAAAAGAGAGTTAATAAATCCATAATGATATGGTTTATATTTAGTTAAATTAAAAGTGTAATTTATAAAATTAAACCACCTAGTATTTTAAAAGTGTAAAATACACCCTTATACTATGTATAACATTAAAAGTCTAATATTATATATGTATAACTTAAATGCTAGTCTTACCGTTAGTAGGCCTCATTCACAAAGCCGATCTATAAGGGGGGTATAAGGTTATGGCCTATAAAATAGCCGTTTAATGGGTGTTCACTCTCACCCACCGCATCCTTGATTGGTGGAGGGTTGTTAGCCAAACAGGTAGGATAGGGCAAACCCTTTCCATTAAAAGTATAATGAAGTATAAAGTAACTAAATGGTTTTACAAAAATCCCAATCTTAGTTACTTTAGGGAAAAGTGAATTGATGCAATTCCATGAAATTACACTTTGTGCCCTTGCGAAGACGTTAGCGGAGCGCGTGTGGTTAACCGGCACACTAAATGGTTTTAAGAAAAGGTAGTAAAGGGTGACTCAATGTTTGTCATAGTTCGGTGGAGCGTGTGTGGTTAACCGGCACATCGAATAGTTGACTGTAACATTGGGGGCACCATGTAAGTTTACATGGTTATTCACACCCTGTTTTGTGATCCTCGGCATCCCAGTCACAAATCGAGGGGCATGTCGAGATTTAAACATGCCATTGAAAAGTTCACTAAATCTCAAAAGATCTAGGAGTTTTCAATACATTTAAAACCTAATTTCTTTATCGTTTTTCATGGTGGAAAATTAGTGAATCGTCATTCACTTACCTTCAAATGTTCTGCAACTTGGGTTACGACATCCCTCTCCCAAGTTGTGGATTATTGTGTTGGATCCTAGCCTCGATGTTTCATTTGGGTGTCACATCAAGGATTCTAATCAACTTAACTTGAATTTTCTCCCGTTTAGTAGATGTCAAAGTATGACAACTATAGTCTTCCCAAATCCCGTGGAACAAGCTTTCCACATGAAGATGATATTCCGCGATATGATCGAGGAACAAGAGATCATGCTTCACTTCCTCCATCTCCTCCAATTATTCTCCCTAACCCACAAGTTCGAAGCCTTGAAAAGGTCAAACTCACTCAAGCCCTTTTGGCAAGTAAACATGAAGATGGGAAACCTGTGTGTGCACACATCTTAGAGATGAAGTCACACATCGATAGGTTAAGGATGTTGGGTGTCGAGATTTCAGGCGAGTTGGCTATTGATTGAGTTCTTCTGTCACTTCCTGAATCATATAGTGAGTTCATTAGAGAGTACTATATGATGCATCACGAAGTGACCCTCATTGGTCTCACCTATTTGCTTATAGATGCTGAATCAGCAATGATTTGGCGTACCGGTCAAGCAAATTTGTCTGGTGAGTCAAACACCCAAACTGCAATGGGCACTGGAAACATCGGAAGTCTAGAAAGAACTAAGTCTATGATTGTCCGATGTGTTGTGCCAAAGGAGTCCATTTGCATTCATTTCCAAGAGAAGGGGCATTGGAGACGAAGTAGCCCTAACTACCTGAGAAATCTAAGAGATGGGAATGTCAAGATGCATGGCTCTACTTCAGGTAAACTCCATTAACTAACTCTTTTAAGTTCCTATTCTAGATTCTTAATACATGATGTAATAAGATTACATTTTGATGTTTTATGGGAGCGAAGAAAAGAGAGGAAACCTAAGGGAAGAGGTGAGCTGAATCTAATCGTGATGAAATGGATTTCGATCGCATTGCTTGAAGATTAGATTCTTAAGCTACTACTTAGAGTTAGAATAAGATTGCTAAGAAATATGTATTGACATAGTTTTTCAATTGAATTGCATTGTAAGGACAAATCTTTCCGCAATAAAATAAATTTTGATTTTATTTATTTATTTATCCTTGCAATGACGTGTATGATGTAAGTTTCTATTATTAGCAATAATGGATTTGATTCTTAATTATGTTATTTGTGGAAAGGTCAAGAATTTACCAAATAGGGAAAGTTTCTCATCACCCAAGTTTCAGTTGGACAGAAACTTGGAATCATACAACTTGGTTGCATGATGAATGAGAAATTTCATATTTGGAAATTAGACTAATTCGTGACAAAGTGTCAAGTGAAGGACTAGGAGATCGAGCACACAAGATCATGTGTTGATCAAGTCCACCACAAGAGTGACAAAGATATTCGTCATGATTTACTAAAGGTTTAGTAAATATGATTATACTTATAAGATTAAGTGTAATTCCGAGTTGATTAAAAGAGTTTAAATCAATAGCAGAGCGGATAAGAAGAATCAAGTAGGCAGAAAGATAAAAGTTTCTCTATTCTAAGAAGAAGGGAGAGTACCTTTTATTATGTTTTATGATAAGTCTTAATGATTAAGAACCATATCTCAATTGATCCTCTAAGTGAGTCTTAGTACATTTGTATGTCTAGGAAGAGGAATCGAGAATTGTGGAAATGGTTAAATCAAGAAGTCAATCATACTTCGTTCCAATATCAAGTCTTAGAGTTATACTCCAAGATTGTGAATTGAGTGACAAGTCTTAAGAAGGTTTATAACACTCAACAAATGTGGAATTTGGAAAGTTTTTCTTATTCTTGCACATTTGAAATTGGTAAGCTGTGTTGTCTTGGATAAGACAAAGACCAACTAGGACCAATTATTTGAACTGTTTTGTCTTGATAAAAGCTACACTAACTCTTGAATATTTGTTTGTCGAGAAATGTTTATTGACAAGAGAATCTTATATGTCAAGGAGTTAGTGGGAGTCTTAATGGTCTTGAAAAGTTCAAGAACTAATCAAGAATAAACCTTATCGATCATCACTAGCACACGACTTGAGGTTCATAACCTATCGTGTTGACACTATTGTGTTTCTGTGTTGTTCCAATTGAGTTAATTATGCATGTGAGTTCTATGAGTTCTTATTTGAATGCATAAAAGGCAAGCACCTTGATCAATGAAAAGTAGATTGATAGGAAAGGATGAGCTACTTAACTACTTGGAAGACATGGTGGGCACTTGTGTTACCATAAGGCAAGAAATCAAGATTGAGAAAGTTCGGTCCATATGAGTTTGGATTTGTTGCAAACTTTGGTTTTGACAAATTCGCATGGATAGGAACACATACACCATTAAAATCTAAGTGTCATAAGATTCCCTCCTTCATGAAAATGACTGTGAGGAAATGCTTTCACTAAGAGAGATTTTAAGAAGATAGTGATTGTGAAAATTGTATTCTCGAATTCGATTATGGTTACGGTATCCCTTTCCATGATTCGAATCGTGAGATTTGGCAATTAGTCTGAATTGTTTAGACACACATATGAGCTATCTAAGGCAAAGGTTTATAAGTTTGAGAAGCTTAAATAAAGGATTATCAAAGCATTAGGTATTAGAAATATGAACTTAAGAATTTCATAGGTATTGTTTTCTGGAAGTTAAGCTGTTTTCTGAATACATGTCAAAGCTAGTGGGAGCGTAAGTGTTATGCTTATATGATAATAATCATGATGGTGGGAGCATAAATGTTATGCTTGTATGATTATTAAGGCAAGTATTGCAAGTTAGCAATATTAATTATAGAAAACAAGAGTTATACTTTGCAAGGTCGTAAAGGTTGAAAAGTTGTTTTGCTATAATTAAGGGGGAGAATATTGTACTTCGTTTCAAAATCTAAAGCTTAGATTGAGAAATTTTAATAAATTTAATCAAGGATACATAGTGCGTTCTCAAAATTTCGATTATGATTTTGACACCCCCCTTCATAATTCGAATTATAAGAACGTGACACATAAGATATTATGGCAGAAGATTGATAAAGTATCGTATCTTTATGTAAGACATTATGCATCGTGTCCCATACGCTTCGGGTATAGGATCGATTGTAAATGCTATAATATTTGACCATTCTAAAATTTTCCAAATGTATAGCGCATTAAGAGGGAAAAAGGACAAGAATCGGTTTTGACTAAGATAATTAAACAACTATCAAAGGACAATTTAAAGCTCGCTAAGGATTGGTCGCTTGTGAGTAGTTGGAAGTATGGTATTGGATCACATTATTATGAATAGATAAGATTTTATTAAGAATGAATTGTCATATGGCAAATATGGAAATGTTTCCATATTAGGAGTTGGATATTGAGAATCTATGTCTAGATTAGAAACTTTAATGCAAGAAGGATGTTCAAAGGAATGTACTTTAAGTGAGAGACATCATATCTATAGAATTGTTTCTGATAGAGATAGGCCAAGTCTTGATGATTTTGAGCTATGAATTTACGAAAGAATCATTGCATAAAATGTTAGAATCTAGCATAAGTAACAAGAATTTGATATTCTTATACTTCTGATAAGGATTGGGAGTTGTGAAATGAGTATGATTGGAAATGTGTTCATTTGATCTATTTCACAAAGTAAGGACCGTAGGTAAACATTGTGTGCATGCTGAGAGCATGGAACAAGTGTAGTAATAATTCAAGTAAGAAGTTGATTACCCGAAACAACAAATAATGAGTAATCGATATGGTGATAAATAAAAGGTGTTTTATTTAAACTCAAATGTTTGGGACCATATAGGATTAGTATTATTCTTGTGTTTCACTTTGCATGTTTTGACTTCCTGAATAAGTAATTATTTCAGAATAATCAAATTATTCGAATGGTCCACAGTCGTTCATATGTTGGAAGTAGGTATGAATGAAGACTGTCATGAATTGGTTTGTAGATTGTCTAAAGTGTATTAGACATAGTAAACGTTTGCTGCAACGTTCGTGAGTGCTTATAAATATGATTTTGAGCATTGGATTAAACCCACGCTCACTTGGATTACTTCATGGATTTTATCACGAGTGATTGGTGAGACGATAACATCTTATATTCTTGAAACCAAGATGTGTGAGTTGTATCTTGCGAGTCGGTTACACATTGATAATATGTAAACGGACCAGTAACTTGGTGTTATAAAACATATTGTTGTGTGTGATTCGGTAATTGAGTGCAAGCAAGCACTGAATCAAAGTTTATCCTTTCCTTTTATCTAAAGTGGGATGAAAGCGATATCTGTGGGCCCCTCAATGATTTAGTGATGACACCCTAAGCGCTTGGCCAAGCCGAGACTAATTTGATGTTTTCAATTGTAGTCTGTTGTCAGTCGTCATAAATCGGAAATCGGGAAACAACACATAGACAGAGAGAATGATTTAAATCCATGTCTCAGTCTATACGATATCTAGAATTGATGAATATATGATCCCTTATCTAAAGGACACGCTTCTGATAAGATCAGAGTTGACAACGGCTTTTGAAAGCTACGATTGCTAATCAGGATCGGAGGTTGTACGCAGAATAGTTATTAGACTTATCCAAGTAGGAGACTATTGGATTAGTGTCTAAGTCCATAACTATTTTGGTATGTAGTTGACCCGATTGTGCATGGTCCTTTTGGGTTGCCTTTACACTGGTGACTAGACAGGATGATTGTTGAGGAGAGAGGCTGGTTTATTGTTAAGAATAATAAATTAGGGTATAAATATGATTTGTTAATATAGTATATGAATAATATATTAATTTGGAATCATATTATTAATTAGTATTTAATCAGAAATTAATTTAGAATTAATTTTGGGATTAAAGGAACCGACTAAAAGTGCAGGGGCTATTTTGTAATTATTCAATAGTTGAGGCTTTGGCCATTGGATCACGTTTATTAAGGCTTGAACGAAAATCCTAGAAGGATTTAGGAGTTTTCGTCCAAGGGGGTTTACACCTTGAAACCCTAGTTAGCCTTAAGTATAAATAGCACCCTAAGGCACTAGGATATCGTCGAAGCCTTGGGAAACCCTAAAAGGGACGAAATCTAGGGCAAGATACGCTTCTCTCCTCTCTCCCATATTCATCCTTTCACCTAGTGTGTTTGTGACCCATTAGAGGTACTACACTTGTGGTACTTGCTTTCAAAGCTAAGGAAATTCAAGGAACTAGTTGTTATTGCTATATAATAACAAAAGGTATGTATTCTATTTTTATATATGAATTTCAAAAATAATAGTAGCATGCCAGGTTTCTTTTTGTGTTCATAAAGTTTTATAACTAATAGTGAAAACATAGATCCAACTCTAGGGTTGCATGCACACATAGGATTGTTTGTATAATACCCATCAGATGTTACATGTCTGTAATGGTGAACACAAGACATATCTGGTTGCAAAATGACGAGACGGACTCTGCAAGAGAAACACTATCAGCCAGCAAACTTGGCCGCTCGGTGTCATGCATGGGGATATCATAGAATTTGCATCGAGTACATGGCGCTCGTCACTTTCCATTACAGACAACAACATGGATATGTCAGAAAAGCAACAACAACAGGAAAGAGTGCTCATGATTAATAGACCATGCAAGAAGCGTGGACAACACCAGGCAAACCACGATGTAACAAAGCTGACCAGAAAAATACAAAACATCAACTTCTCAATGGAAGACCCGAGACCTCAAGATTAGAATCCCAAAGACCCACTTCTTATAACAACCTGTATTCGTCACCAACAAATCCACCAAGTTTACATAGAGAACAGCAGCAACATGGACATTCTATCCGAACATTGCTTCCGATAACTACCAGAATCCTGGAAGGAGGATTTGAAGCCCCTAGCAGGCGGACCCTTGGTAGGTTTCATAGGACATAGTCTGTGGCTTCTTGGAACAATACACTTCCCATTCACATTAGTCAGCCACGACGGAAAAGAGAGTAGGACACAACCCATCAAATTCTCTATAATACATAGCGGCTGCCCCGAGAAAGCAATAAAGATCAAGGCCTATCTCTCGGTAGAAAAAAACCTCATTTGGTTGCACTCCTAACATGATTCTCCGGGGTGTTTTTGTGGCAACCTGCAGATATGACTGGGGTGGACCGAAAGATCATTGAGCATAGTCTAAACGTTATAACGGGTAGCATCCTGATAAAGCAAAAGAAGAGGGGCAGGAAAGCAATAGAAACAAGGCAATTAATGATTAGATTGCGAAGCTTGTGGACGTGGGCATCCTTCGGGAAGCAATATCACCGACATGGATAGCAAACCCCGTTAATGCTAAAGAAATACGATGGCTCATGGAGAATGTACATCGACCATTCTGATCTGAACAACTCATGCCCAAAATACCATTACCCCCTTACGGAGATAGACCAGAAGGTCGAATCCTTAGAAGGCTTCCAATTTAAATGTTTCCTTGACGCCTACAAAGGCTATCACCAAGTCCAGATGCGCCGAGAAGATGAGGAAAAGACACATTTCCACACCTACTGGGGCACGTTCTGTTACCAAAAAATGCCATTCAGCCATAAAAATGCCAGTGCGATATACTGGCATCTGATAGATAAAGTCTTTGCAGAAAAGATTCGGAAATTTTCGAGGTTTATGTCGATGACATGGTCATTAAAAGCCGCAATGAAACAACGTTGATCCGATACATTGAGGAGACCCTACAGACCCTGGCGTAGGCACAAATGAAACTACACATGGGAAAATGCACTTTCGAGGTGGAAAACAGCTAGTTCATTTGCTACCAGATAACCAAAGACGAGATTGCACCAAACGAGGCCAGGTTCTAGGAATTTCTCGACTCTAGGGCCCCACACAACATAAAAGGGGTCCAAGAAATCAAAGGAAGGCTGTCACTGCTAGACAAATTGGCCTAAAAGGCTCTACCACTTTTCCATACCATGAAAGGGTGTGTCGACAAAAACCACTTCAAATGGATAAAAGGGGCTAACGCGGCCCTCCAACACCTAATGGAGGCTCTCCATCAACTACCAATAATGGTGAGTCCTCTGAAAGGCGTGGCTCTACAAGTATACCTTGCAATGGTCGATGAAACCATTTCATCGGTATTAACGGTAGAAAGAAATAAGAAGCAGTTACCAATACACTTCCTAAGTAGGATATTGCAAGGCCCAAGGCCTTAGAAGACTTCTTAATAGAGATACCAGACACACTTAGAGAAATACCAAAGGTTGTATCGGTAGATCCATCAGAGCTCGAGGCGAGCAAAGATGTGTGGGATCTACACATCGATGGTACATCAACTAAGGAAGGGTCAGGCGTAGGCCTAATCCTAAAAAATCCTAGGGGAGATGAAATAACATACACTTTAAGGTTTGTCTTCCAGGTTTCGAATAATAAGGCCGAGTACAACGCACTCCTTGTGTGCCTTAGATTGGAACACGAAGTTGGATCAAAACACCTCCAGGCCTTCAATAACTCGCTGCTAGTAACCAATCAAGTCAACGGCATATATGAACCTAAAGACCAAAGGATGCAAAAATACCTAGAAACAACACAGAAACTGGTACACCCATTCAAAAGATTCGAAATCTAAGAAATACTCAGGGTAAAATAAAAGAGTTGATGCTCTCAGCAAGTTAGCCTTAACATCATTCGACCACGTAACTAAGAAAGTATTGGTAGAAATCCTCGGGGAAATGAGTATCGACAAAAAGCAAGTCATTTCCATCACAAAACCACCAGACTGGACAAAACCGTACCTAGACTTCCTACATCAGGGGATCCTCCTAGAGGACCTAGAAGAAGCCAAGCATTTAAAGATCAAATCCCCCCAATTCACAGTAAAAGGCATGCAACTATACAAAACAGGATATCTAGCGTCATGGCTCACATGCATCTCGCACGATGAAGGACAAACCCTCTTGGAGGAAAGCAATTTTGGAGAAGTGGGAGCACATGAGAAGGCATGGGCACTCATAGGAAAATACTTTGTCTTGGAATATATTGTCCCAGCATATACAAAGAAACAACCACAGTTACTAAAAATGCCCGGAATGCTAGGAATTCGCTGCATTCCAGAACCAGCCAGCGACAATCCTGACCAACATTAGCAGCCTATGGCTCTTTCACTAATGGGGAATTGACATCATAGGACTATTCATGGCCGCCCAAGGAGGAATGAAGTTCCTACTGGTCACAGATGATTACTTTATGAAATGGATTGAAACGGAGCCCTTAGCAGTAGTCACGGGAAAGTACATGATCCGGTTTATGTGGAAGAACATACTAACCCTAAAATCCTAATAAGAGACAATGTCACCCAATATGAGGGAAGTCCCTTTAAAGAATGGTGCGAGGAGAAACGAATCCACCATCGCTTTAACTTAGTCGTTGTGACATCCCTCAATTTCTCGGCCATAAAGGACCGATTTAGTTTATGCTTTTAAAATAAAATCATAGTAATATCTCCAATAAAATAAGCGGAAATTGTCCCAAAACAAAATATAATAAAAATTTATCAAAGCCTTTCTTACAGAAATGTATATTTCATTTCATTAAACAACTCAAGATGTTTACATCGACACATACCAAAGGCATAAATGGTATATTATAGACCTTACAAAAGATATTTACATCTAATGGCCTATAATCCAAAAATCCATCATCATCATCCAACTATGCTCTGGGTCCATTACCTATAATAAAAAGCTGAGTGGGTCAGGCTTGGGAGCCTGGTGAGCATATAGGGTTTTCAACCCACAATAAATAAATTTATTAATTTCATCTACCAAAACTAAATTTATTAATTTCATCAACCAACAATATCCCTAATTACCCATTCCTGTTATCCTCATGTTACGTCCCTAAACACCTATCACAAGGGACCTAGTCTAAGGATCATCATCGGGGTGACAACACTACTTAGGGGATTCCTCAGCAATACATGTCAAATAAGGCAACCATGGAGGATGGAGTACATCTGGTGAACACTTAGTTCAAAAACACCTATAGGTTGCGAGCCTGGTAGCGTTCCACTGGACTATCTAGAATAGTCCATTGTCGTCATCTATACTCCGCTAGATGTCTGCAACAACAACAACATCGAGGCCTCCCATAATTTTGACACACATCAACTATTTCATCTACCCATGTTATACCCAACATATTTGTAGATAAAAATACATATACAGTTTAAATCTTTCTAAACATGTATAAAAACTTCATTCAACATACATCTCAAATAAACAAACAATATTTATACACATAGCACGTATTTTATATAAAATACTTCATATCGATGTGTAAGATGAAAGTGACTATACACTCACCAGATTTGACAATAATTGGGCAGCACTTCGTCTCGTAAAACAATCGTTTTCGATAAAACCTGGATGTTTTCTCAAAGACCGGGCTTCACATGGACGAAGTTTCAACTCGAAAACTCTTTTTCTCGGGATCTTCGGGTGCTTCGGGACTTTCTTATGATGCTAGGATAGTATTTAAGGTTTAAGGGTATTTAGTGCAACATTCAAGAAAGTATAAGGTGACAAGAAGTAAATTTTGTAAGCAAAAGTCAGATGTCCTCACTCACTATTTATAGTGGCTGAACACTCGAGTTATGTTGGACGTAACTCTATGGTACGTGGGGTGTACCTCTTCACAAACCAGTACGTTGGGCGTACAAAGAGATTATCTTGGACGCGTCAAGGCTACGAACACGTGTCCACCAGGCAATGGAGTAGGCTACGTGGCCAATTATGGACCATGAACACAAAAGTACGTTGGCCGTACATATCTCGTACGTTGGGGGTACATATTTATACGCAAAGCATACCACTTGGTACACTGGGCGTTCTTCCAGCCTCGAAGTCTGTGCCTGAACTTTAAAAATTCATATATTTCGCATACGTGCTTCGTTTTTGACGTTCTTTATATCCACGCGTAGGTGAAATTATGTTCTACAACTTTCATTTATACTCTGTCTGCTAAGTCTAACTTTATTTTTAAAGTTATATTTTAACAGGCCGGGACAGGAAAAGTCCGTTAAAAATTCATAACTTCTTAATTCGACATTCGTTTTCGTCTGTCTTTTTACCGTTAAACTACAATCGACAAGATCTTTGATTCTCGTTTTGGTTGTGTCGGCTAAGAATCGCTCGATCTAAAATTCGAGTTTCAGGCTGCTTACTGCTATACCAAATCTTAGAAAATTCATAACTTCCTCATATGAAGTCAGATTTAGACAATCTTTTTATGCACGCTCTCGGTTTAACGTATACTACGACTTTCATTTAGACAGCTAAGGCTAAAAAGCACTTTATCATAAATTCACTTTTTACGTCACACAACGTCGTGCCGGTTTTGTCATGAAACTCTGACAAGTCATAATGTCTTCGTTAGTATTCTTTATATCTCAGGAATCCTTGTTTCAACCACTACAACTTCCTTCATAGATATGGGGTTTATCTAATATTCATTTTCAACGCTTATTTTTATCCTTAATTTATTAAATCCTAATAATTAAGTATAAGCACATAATACTCAAATATTACATCTTTATTATTTCAAAACATGTTACAAAGGTTGACCTAGACTATTACATCATCTTTAATGCTTTAGCCCAGATACACGGGCGTTACAATTCTCTCCCCCTTAGGATGATTCCGTACCTGGAATAATACATCAGCAAACAAGTGCGGATAGAGACTAATCATGTCACTCTCCGTTTACCAGGTGAGATTTAGTTCATTTGTATGTTTCCATCGGACAAGCACTAAATCGACCGTCTTGCATCACAAGTTCTTAGTCTTACAGTCAACGATTGCCTCCGGTTCTTCAATTAACCTCTTGCTTTCATCCAACCTTAATTCATAAATTGGAATTATATCGGGAACTTCTCCCATGAATTTTCTCAAATAACACATATGGAAAGTGTTATGAATACCGTCTAGTTCTTTTGGTAGTTCTAGCTTGTAAGCTTGGTTCCCAATTTACTGAAGTACTTTAAACGGTCCAATAAATGTTGGACTCAATTTTCCTCTTCTACCAAATCTTATAAATCCCTTCCATGGCAAGAATTTAAGTAAATCCGAATCTCCAACTTCGAATGTTATCGGTCGTCTTTTCTTGTCAGCATAGATCTTTTGATGATCCTGAGCTGCTAACATCTTTTCCCAAATCACTTTCATCTTTTCAACAGTTTCATGAACTATCTCAGGTCCCATAAATTGCTTTTCTCCATCCTCAAGCCAACATGACGACGTTCGACACTTTTGTCCATACAAAGCGTGATAAGGTGCCATCTTGATGCTCGAGTGGAAACTATTATTGTAGGAAAATTCTACCAAAGGTAAATGTTCATCTCAATTACCTTGGAATTCCATGGTACATGCTCTCAGCATATCCTCCAATGTTTGAATCGTTCGTTCGCTCTGACCAGCGGTTTGCGGATGGTAAGATGTACTTAAACACAATTTCGTACCCAATTCCTCTTGTACACTTCTCCAAAAACTTGACGTGAAACGACTATCATGATCTGATATAATCATTAAAGGAACACTGTGAAGTCTCACTGTCTCCTTCACATAAGCATTTGCAAGTTTATCCATAGACCATTTTTGATTAGCTGCTATGAAGTGTGCACTTTTAGTAAATTGATCAGCGAACACCCAAATCATGTCGTGACCGCTTTTCGTTCTGGGTAGTGTTGTCACAAAATGTACGGTTATGTCTTCCCATTTACCCATGGGTACAGGTAAGGGTTCTAAACTCCCATATGGTTTTTGATGTTGTGCCTTAACCCTAGCACATGTCACACACTCGGCCACATACTTTGTAACATCGAGCTTCATTGTCAGCCACCAGTAGTAGGGTTTCAGATCCCTATACATTTTTGTGCTGTCAGGATGAATCGATTACATGGTCTTGTGAGCTTCCTCCATCAGGTGATCTCTTATTCCTCCCATTTTAGGTACCCAAATCCTATCTTGGAATACCTTCAGTCCTTGACCATTTGTATCGAACACTAACGTGTTTCCCAAATGTTCTTCTTTTCAGTCATTCTACTCTACAACTTCTATCTGATCTTTCTTTATGCTTTCTACAAATGTTGAGACAACTTCGATTCTTAATGCTCTTGGCCTTTTCTTTTCAAGGCTCACTTTTCTGCTTAAAGCATCAGCTACAACATTTTCTTTACCAGGGTGGTAAAGTATTTCATGTTCAATTCCTTCTGTTTAAAGAGATACTGAAGACTCTTATGACTAGTGAAAAGTTTGCACTTTGTTCCATAAAGATAATGCCTCCATATCTTTAAGGCGAACACTACCGCTGCCAACTCCAAATCATGAGTGGGGTAGTTATTTTCATGTTCTTTCAATTGTCTCAATGCACATGCTATCACCTTACCCCTTTAGGTCAAAACACAACCTAACCCAACTCCAGATGCATTGCTATACACTGCGAAGTCTTCAAATCCTTTAGGTAAAGAAAGAATCGGTGCTTCACATAATTTCTTCTTTAACTTCTCAAAGGCTTCCTTATGCTTTTCAATCCAAGTATAAGTAGCTCCTTTGTGGGTCAAAGCTATCAACGGAGCAGCTATCGAAGAAAAGCCTTGGATAAAGATTTGGTAAGATCCGGCTAATCCTAGAAAGCTTCAGATCTCCATGGGACTCTTTGGTTGTTCCCACTTTATTATAGCTTCAATATTAGCTGGGTAAATCATAATCCCTTCTTGGTTGACCACATGACCCAAAAATTGGACTTCTTGAATCCAAAAATCACATTTGGAGAACTTTGCATACAACTTCTCCTTTTTCATAACTTTTAACACATCTTGAAGATGTTTGTCATGCTCCTGTTTTCTTTTTGAATAAATCAAAATATCATCTGTGAACACTATAACGGATTTATCGAGGAATGGTTTACAAACCCTGTTCATCAAATCCATGAAGGCTGCTGGAGCATTGCTTAGTCTAAACGACATAACCAAAAACTTGTAGTGTCCATCTCTTGTTCTGAATGCAGTCTTCCTAATATCCTACTCTCTCACCTTTAGTTGATGATATCCTGACCTAAGATCAATCTTAGAGAAATAACTCGAACCCTGCAACTGATCAAATATGTCATCAATCCTTGGCAATGGGTACTTGTTCTTTATTGTTTCCTTGTTCAACTCTCTGTAATCTATGCACATTCTCATGCTCCCATCTTTCTTCTTTACAAATAACACTGGAGCTACCTAGGGTGATGAACTAGGTCTAATGAAACCATTGTCTAACAACTCCTGAAGTTGTGTGATAAGCTCCTTCATCTCTGTCGGTGCTAATCGATATGGTGCTTTTGCTATTGGTGTTGTTCCTGGTAACAAGGCTATTCGAAACTCCACTTGTCTATCAGGGAGCAATCCAAGAAGATTTTTTGAAAAGTCGTTCGGATAGTCACACATCACTGGTATGCTTTTCACATCCTTCTTCTCCTTCTTGGCATCGATCACGAACGCCAAGTATGAGGTGCTTCCTTTAGATAAACACTTTCTGGATTTCATCAGGGAAATGATTCCAGAATTCACTCTATGCTTGTCTCCGTACACCATAAATGACTCTTTTCCAGACGGGTTTACCCACACTATCTTTTTCCTACACAGTATTTCGGCATCATTGGCGCTAAGTCAATCCATCCCCAGAACAATGTCGAAACCATTTAACTCGATGGGTAATAGCTTCTCTTGGAATTAGTTTCCGTTTAAGTCGATGACAATGTTCTTAATACAATCACTAACATGTATGAATTTGCCACTAGCAACTTCTACAATTAGGGGATTATCTAGTTTTTCTATAGGCAATGATAGTCTTCAACCAAATTTATGCGATATGAAAAATTAATTTGCGCCGGAACCAAACAATAAATTGGCAGGCAATCCATTTAAAAAAAAAGGTACCTAAAGTGACATCCACTACATGCTTTGCGGCTTCCAATTTCATTTGAGAAGCTCTGGCTTTTGGCTTTAGTGGGAGATTAGGCCTTGCTGCCTCCTCCTTCTTCGGGCGGTGCTTCAAAATGTGCCCTTCTTCATTGCATCCATAGCACACCCTTTTGTTGGAAGTGTACTTGTTGGCATAGTGCCCTGGCTTTCCACATTTATAACAAGTGACTTCTCCGTCACATTTCCCAGAGTGCTTCTTCTTGCAATTCTCACACCACTTTGCTTCGGCTCCTCCTCCACATCTCCTCGAACCAGAATTCGAGAAATTTCCCTTCTTGTTGGAACCTGAAGTTCCTTCAAACTTTCTCTTTTCGCCAACTTCAACCTTGCTGGCGGCTCTTCCCTTGATCATATCTTCAACAGACTTGACAGCCTAGATAGCTGCCTCCAAAGTAAGTGCTTGACTTATTGGCACCGCATACTCCCATGAAAGTCCCTTTGCGTACCTTCCAATTTTTTCCAATTCATCTGGGACAATACGCAAAGCAAACTCTATTTTGTCTTTAAGGTTATTGTTGTATTCATCAATTCAGATACTTCCCTTCTTCAGTGTCAGAAATTGATTTTCTAGCTTAAGCAGATTTTGGGCCGATAAGTACTTGCGCTTGAAATACACCAAGAACTCTGCCCATGTTAGTTGTAGTGGCTCAATAGGGCTTAGGGTCTTCCCCAGAGTGTTTCACCAATGAACAGTGCCACCTCTAAACTGACACACTACAAATATGGTTTATAACTTGCCTTTGCAACCACCTGTCATAAAGGCTAATTCCATCTCCGAGATCCAATCCATTACTCCAATAGGATCTTCTTTTCCAGTGAAATTTCACGGCTTGAAAGTCATAAAATCTTTGTACTTGCATCCATTTCCCTCGACTCCATCCTCTTGGTTATTCCTCCTATCCACAAGCAGTTCAGTTTGACCAACATATCTATTGTAATTCCCTTCCTCTGACTGACCGTCATTTAATTCCGGTTGTTCAACAGGCATTGAAGTTTCACTCCTGTTTTTTAGCAACAATTGTCTCATTTCCTCCATTGGTTCAACCATCATAGCTTGAATCATGGCTTGCACTCCGGCCATTGTGATTGGTTCTGGTGCAGCTTCTGCTATAGGCACGTGCTCCACCACTTGGGGTTGAGGTTACTGATTTCTGTTTGCATTTCCGGCTCCACTTCAGGTTTTTTCCATTTTGATCTATACACCACATTAGGCAAATTTAGATCTTCAATCACGATAGATATTTAAATTCTCCTTATCACTCTGAAACGTTACATGTTAGTTCTAATATCGTAGTCGTATGCTTAGAATCATGAACACATAAGGTTTCCAGATCCGGTCAGCAACATACCATAGATCTGAACAATTAATGGCATATATGGCAAAACATATAGCATTTAGCACATAAAAACATTTTAGGCATCTTTCATAAACTATACTAGTGCTCGTGTCTAAAATATGCTAGACACTCGTCTCACGATCATTACCTAGTATTCTAAGTTTATGTCTAGAAATCCGAAAAATTTATAGTTCGCTTAAACTAATTCTATGATACCAACTGTGACATCCCCCAATTTTTTGGCCAAAAAAGACTGATTTAGTTTATGCTTTTAAAAAAATCAGAGTAATCTCTCCGATAAAAATATGCGGAATTTGTCCGAAAATAAAATATGATTAAAATTTATCAAAGCATTTCTTAAAGAAATGTATTTTTCATTTCATTAGAAAATTCAGGATGTCCACATTGATAGAGATCAAAGGCATAAACAATATATTATAGACCTTACAACAGATATTTACATATAATTGCCTATAATCCAAAAATCTCTCGTCATCATCCAACTATGCTCTGGGTCCATTACCTATAATAAAAAGCTGAGTGGGTCAGGCTTAGGAGCCTGGTGAGCATATAGGGTTTTCAACCCACAATAAATAAATTTTGTTAATTTCATCAACCAACAATAAATTTATAAATTTTATTAACCAACAATATCCCTAATTACCTATTCTCATTATCCTTACTTTACGTCAGTAATCACCTTTCACAAGGGACCTAGTCTAACGATCATCATCGGGGTGACAACACTGCTTAGGGGATTCCTCAGCAATACATGTCAAATAAGGCAACCATGGGGGATGGAGTACATCTGGTGAACACTTAGTTCAAAAACACCTACAGGTTGCGAGCCTGGTAGCGTTTCACTGGATTGTCTAGAATAGTTTGTGGTCGTCATCTATACTCCACTAAATGACTAGAACAACAACAACATTGAGGTCTCGCATCATTCTAACACACATCAACTATTCCATCTACCGATGTTATACCCAACTTATATGTACATGAAAATACATATACAGTTTAAATCATTCTAAACATGTATAAAAACTTCATTCAACATCAATCTCAAATAAACAAACAATATTTATACACATAGCACGTATTTTATAGAAAATACTTCGTATCTATGTGTAAGATGAAAGTGACTACACAATCACTTGATTTGACGATAATTGGGTAGCACTTCGTCTCTTAAAACAATCATTTCCGATAAAAACAAGATGTTCTCTCAAAAATTGAGTTTCATGTAAACAGAGTTTCGACTCTAAAACTCTTTTTCTTGGGATCTTCGAGTGCTTCAGGACTTTATTTTGATGCTAGGATAGTATTTAAGGTTTAGGGGTATTTAGTGCAGCATTAAAGAAAGTATAAGGTGAGAAGAAGTAAATTTTGTAAACAAAAGTTGGATGGCCTCGCTCACTATTTTCATTTAGATGCACGCTCTCAGTTTAACGTTACTACGATTTTCATTTAGATCGCTAAGGTTAAAAATCAGTTTATCGTAAATTCACTTTTTATGTCACACAGCGTCTTGTCGGTTCTGTCGTGAAATTTTGACAAGTCATAACTTCTTCGTTATAACTTGGATTTCAGTATTCTTTATATCTCTGGAATCCTTGTTTCAACCACTACAACTTCCTTCATAAATATCAAGTTTATCTAATAATTATTTTCGCTGCTTATTTTTATCCTTAATTTATTAAATCATAATAATTAAGTATATGCACATATTACTCAAATAATATATCTTTATTATTTCAAAACAAGTTACAAAGGTTGACCTAGGCTGTTACATCATCTTTAATGCTTTAGCCCAGAAAACATGCGTTATAGTTGTGCACCCCCAGGTGAACGGCTAGACCGAAATATCAAATAGAACCATCATGAATGGGCTTAATAAATGCCTGATGAGAACAAAGGAGGCATGAACAGAAGAACTAACAAAAGTGTTATGGTCGTACCATACCACCGCAAGGTCCGGACAGGAGAGACGCCCTTAAACCTGATATTTGGCGCGGAGACGGTGCTCCCACTTGAGATTCTAAGCTAATCACTACAGGTAACCAGTTTCGACGTAGACTCGAACGAGGCAAAACGATGGAAAGGCCTAGACACGTTTGATGAGAAACGTGAAGCCGCTCTACTAGGACAAGCAGGCTACAAACCCTGTGTATAAAACTTTTACAGCAGACGGGTGCAGGTAAAGAACTTAAAGATAGGAGAATGGGTGCTAAGGAAGAAAGAATCTAGCCGCTCGGAGCCACTAGGCAAGCTAAGTGTGGCCTAGGAATCACCATGCAAGGTAGTAGGGGCACATTGGGACGGAGCATATATGCTAGAAGCACAATATGGGAGGCCGATACCACAGACATGGAACGTGCACAGTCTACGCCATTTTTATTCATAAAAATGGGGGATGTAGTGGTGCCCGAGCCGCTAGCTCAGGAACCACACCTTGGCCAAGCGCCAACACAACAATCTTTCAGTTGACACCAAATCATTTCGGTTAATAAAATTTCATGAGTCCTGAATAAAATAACAGTAACCAACTTTACGTATCAACATATGAACATACGAGTTTACATATAAAAAAATAGAGAGAAAAAGTTGCGCATGTTTACAAAATGGAAATATGAGCTGATAACCATCATTTGAGCAAAACAAAATACTAACAAACAACCATAAATCTTGGAAGATTATAAACCCTGTCTGTAAACATATCGATTTAAACGACACAAAGCCTCCAAGCTCTTGAACCAGACATAATTGAAGGGTTTGAAGGATCATAACCTTCCCCTCACAATTTAACATACATAAGTCTAGGGAGTCTCGAGGTGACGGTCTCGACTCACTTTAAGCATCCACAAAAGAGAGGAAATTGGCCACTTGACCAAAAGCCAAGAGCAGGGCCCGTAAAACAGTCTTTAAAGAGGCACTTTTCAAAACAAAAAGAAAAACTCACGAAACAGGTGAACGCTATGAAAAACCAATCAATCTTTAAACACAAAACATTGAAGACCCATAGAGCCAGATATAAAAATGTTTCAAGAAATACATAAAAAAAAGAACAAAAACAGCAACAAACACAAGAAAATATACAACAAAAGATCAAACCTAGCGGGGATGAGCCAAGATAGCACCCTCGACACCACCGTCTTAAGTGATTTCCTCCTCATTGGAATATAGTTGGCAAAGGTCAGCAAGACCAAGATAGTCCAAACGAAGATAGGACGCATTGGCAAAATCCCTGATGGCAAATTGCGTCGTTTCAATAGATTGTACAACAACATTCGGTTCAGAGAAGCCAAGACACCCACTAGCCGGCCACCCTAGCGTCACCTGCTTTTATCTCTCTATACTAGCAGCCACACATGCAGCCTTCACACATCGGATCACAAGTGAGAACTCACTGCTTTCGACAAAATGGTCCACCACACGAACCACCCCCTTTTGAAGGACCCAAGTCAAATCAGCCACCAGCTAATCGTCCCGCAGCGCCAAACGCTCCACCAATGCTTTTTTCTCCATGCTCAAACTCTGGACCTACTGGACAGATGATTGAACTCCCCATCCAGAGTTGCCACCTGATCCTTAGCATGAGATTTCTCCACATACACTATGAGGGGCGTTCATCAAACTTGCTCCGCTCCTCATCGAGAAGCCAAAGTTTCTTCGCAAGCTCGTTACGTTCTGATTTGACGGTAGCTAATCCGCTAAGTCAACCCCGATGTAACGAAGAGGACCGGCAGCCACCACCAGGTAAAGAGAAACCTAGGCAATGACATACTTAAGATCATTCTCCATAAGAGAATAAGAAAGAATATTAGGGGATTCCAACGTAGCCGGAGGAAATGCATGCCAAATCTACTCATGGAAGGGGCCCTGTTTTGATAGAAGGGAACCGTGCATAAGCTTCCACACAAGAAGATATACAACAGGAGCGCTCAAAGGCGAAGGATCAGCTTCTGTGTAGACATCACCGGAAACAAAAGGTGGTTCAGAACAAGTAGCCATAGTGCCTGATCCCCTGAGTGATGCAGATCTACCACCTCCGTTTGTTGTGAGATGTCGCCATCAACAATTTCAATGGCAGCAGGTGACTTAGCGAGAAAAGAATTGATGTTGCGCCTTCGACACAAAAGTCTGTTGATGGTGTTGTCGCCAATGTTCTCTGCAAGAGCAACATCTACAACAGCTAACCGACGTTTGGAAGATACTTGGTCATTGGTTGCGCCTGGTTCTCCAACTAGGGGGCTCATTGTGAAACCTATTAGACTAGGCTGGACCGGAGAAACAGGCCTCGCCCCAGGGTAAATAGTTGGGGCACCGGCCATAAAAACCCGACCGAATATTGTCGGAGTCGGGAGCTTTTCCGCCAGAGGAACTTTGCGATACTAAAGATCCCCTTTAAAATTCCCCCGCAACACTTGTTTAAGAGATAGAAGCTTCTCATTGCCTGCAACAGTCACAAATCAAAATCCCTTTGCTTCAAAAAAGAAATTTTATATAAAATAAAAAAGGGAAGAAGGGGGTAGGAAGTAACGTTTACCGTCACTTTCTACAAAAAACTGAGGAATCATCCTATGAGACCGCCAAGCAGCACTTATTCCGGCTTCCGCCAACACACAAGCTGGCCAATCCTTACTGTTGAAAAAATCCCTCTTAACGCGCATGAGGATAGCCAGGTCCGACCAAATCGCCGTTAACCCACAACCAACGATCACGCCATTTCTTCTGAGGCTCCTTCTGATTAACTTGAAAGGCGTGCATACTGCGGCGTTTGGGGTCAACTCATGAATAGACAAACCCAATGCCCGACACCCCAACTCAAATCCAACTATCTTGTTCACAACGTTTGGGTTCAATTCGTGAATAGAGAAACCATATTCTTGTATAACCTTGTCAATGAAGTCTGAAACAAGAAGACGAAACCAACCTTGAAAATCGTCAATGGAATACCTACCTTCCCTACCGGTGGTTGATAAAAATGTAGACCCTTCTAGCAAGAATTGAATTCAATGCTCAAGCATAAACCCAAACCGGAACTGAAGAGACGTGAACTCCTCAGGCGTAGAGGTGATTCCAGATCTGGTGGGGGCCATCGGGAATCGGAAAAGAAAGGCATATGAGAAAGAAAAAGCAAAAAGGAGAACGAGATGGTTGATATATGGAGAAATAAAGCACATAACTTTTCCTAAGAATAGGGGAACCCTAAATAAGGCAAGAAGAGATGGAACTGAACTGTTCCGATGGTGGAAACTATCTTATTGGAACGGCTCCATGACGTCAGAAATGCATCACGAACCGTTCTCACCAAACACATGCCCAAATCCACGCTAGAACAACTCATCTAGCCCGAGCAAATGCTAGCATTTACTAGCCTAGGGTACTTGTTGACATATCTCACTAAGAATACATCAAAGGGTAACGGAGCATAAACCAGAAAGTAACCAGATCAAGGAATGCCACATTGGCAAGTGCCAAACCTAGACCATTGCCCAAGAACCCTCAAACTCATCCTTTTATTCTGCAAATTAGTGATAACCCTCTAGAAATGGGGCAAACATCTCCCACAATACATAAGAGTACGTCTAGCTACCATAGAGACAAGGATGGCGCTTTGAATCCCACCTCCCGACAACATTGCACCAATAGCAAATAACCATGTACGGGGTACATCCCACTAATGAAAAACCTCCACGAGTTTCACAACCTGAAAAGGTAAAATATATTCTCGGGGATCTGTTCCCTTAAGGACAAGTATAAAAAGGTCCCTTCTCCTCCAAGATAAGGAATCGATAATCTTCTACTTCTCTTCTCCTCTTGAATAGACTAGATCTTTCATCTCTCAAGGAAAAAACTAACTTGACCGTCAAAACTTCGTTCCGGGAGCCTCCCTCCCCGACAAAGTCTAATGGATTTTTTTCTCTTGTACTATGATCCTCAGGCTTTCTTCTTCAGATGTCAAAGAAAATGGAGTCAAGCTGGAGACATATCACAATACCTAGGGACAAGCAGTGTAGCAGGGAGCGTATCGCGGTGTTCTCAGTTTTCTTCATTTCAGGTGAGTTTTGCCTCATTTTACAGTGGGTCCAAGGCACCAATATGGGCCCACTAGTTTTGGGTATTTGTTAGTAGAAGGTGTTGGATAATGTGTCTAAGTCCATAACTATTTATGGTATGTACTTGACCCGACCCGGCATGGTCCATTTGGGTTGCATGGCATCATAAATTTGGATAGACTAAATGAGAGAAATAACACTTATGGTTTATTAATATATTATAAGTTCTAATATATTAATAGTATTATTTAATTAGTATTGATCAAGAATTAATTTGGAATTAATTAAGAGATCAAAATATAACTAATTAAATATATGGGTTAATTATGTAAATCATCCATAACTTGTATAATGGGCTAAGAGGCTCCATGGATTATCAAGTTGGGTTAAACTCATAGGATGCTCCATGGATGCTCCATGGGAGTTACAAACCCATGGGTCATGGAAATGAAGAGCCATGACACATTAGGGTTTACATGGTGTAATCCTAGATGTGTCACACTATATAAAGAACACCTTCTCCACCAAAATTGGCTACACAAAGACAAGTGAGGGCTAGGCTGATTTTTAGAGTGTGTGTATTCTCTCAAAGGTCATTCCAAAGGCATTTGGTGTTGTGTGAAGAATTTGAGGCATCACACTTAGGGTGCTAGGCTCTCAAGGTTTCAAGGAATCAAAATCAACTACAAGGTATGTATTTCTAGCTATCATTTTAGGATTAAAGTTCCCATGTATGCTAGATAGGATTATGAACCTTGGAAACCAAATTTTGCATGTATTTAGACAAACATAGATCCAAGGTTTATTAGGGTGGCATGTACACTTAGGAAGTGTTAGAATGCTCAAAACCCATCAGTGGTATCAGAGCCTAGGCTTGTTTGTTAAATAATTGATGCAAACTTGTTTTTCAAAAACCAAAAATTGTCTAGATAGGAAAACTCGACGAGTTCTGGCCAAACACTCGCGTAGTTTGTGTGTTATAGCATGAACTCGACGAGTTCCCAGGTGAACTCGACGATTTTGTCATCCAGTGAGCGGTTTTTGAAGCTTGGCTGTTGGAAATGGACTAGAAACATTACCCTAAAGTGTTTTGGTGTTATAAAACTTGTTTTAGATGGTGTAATGGTTGCTCTAATCCATTTACAATGGCTAATATCAATTTTTCATGATTATATGTGTTCTTATGTTCTTGAAGTGTATGAATATTCATGTTCTTATGAGTTCTTGATAGATCATAGGAATTACTTGTATATATGATTAATTCATGATCTTTATGTGTTTTAATGGAGTCCATAACTTGTCCTCAAGTTATGGATAACCAAAAGTCTCTTTGTGTGAAAAGCCATTAAAAGAACATATAAGTTATAAAATGAAGAGTCTTCATTTTAATGACTCATAAGTTATGAATGTGAAAGGTTTTGTAAAGTTACAAAACTTGCCCTTAAGTTTTGGAACATGTAAAGTCACTTAATAAACTTTAGTTCCAATCCTTAGAATTTTAAAAGTTAAAATTCAACCCTTATACTTTATATTATAAGTTAATAATATATATATATATATATATATATATATATATATATATATATATATATATATATATATATATATATATATATAAGATTAAGTCGTCTTACCGCTAGTATGCCTCATTCACGAAGCCGATCTATAAGGGGGGTATAAGGTTGTTGCCTATAAAATGGCAGCTTAATGGGTGTCCACTCTCACCCACCGCTTCCTTGATCGGTGGAGGGTCGTTAGCCGAACGAGTAAGACAAGAACTTATAAATTCTCATTAAAAGTATGATGAATATTATAAAGTAACTAAGTGTTTTATTAAATTCCCAATCTTAGTTACTTTAGGAAAAATGTGAATAAGGTGCTAATCCATGAAATTACACTTTACACCTTGTTTAAGTCGTTGGTGGAGTGTGGTTAACTGGTACACTAACTTGGACTTAACAAGGTAGGTAAAGGGTGACTTAAGGTTTATCATAGTATCGGTGGAGCGTGTGTGGTTAACCAACACATCGATTGAGTGATGAACTTTAAGGGTACCAAGTGATTTGCATGGTTACTTCACACCTCGTTTTGTGATCCTCGGTATCCCAGTCACAAAACTTGGAGGGCACACTCGAGGTTAAAACATGCCTTTGAAAAGTTCATTAAATCTCAAAAGAATCTAGGAATTTCTAAGAACCAATTAAAAACCTAATATTTATATTTCGTTTTTCATGGTGGAAATTGGTGAACCGTCATTCACCTACCTTTCAAATATGTTATATCTTGGATTACGGCATGCCTCTTCCAAGTTATAACATATTGTGATTGGATCCCAGCCTTAATATTACATTTGGGTGTTTTATTAAGGACTCTCTTAATATCTAAACTAATCTTCTTCTCTTCTTTCAGATGTCTTCAAACAACGCTGCTTCTGGCTCTAATCCTAATGGCTCCTTTATCCTTATGAACTTGTGTGGGAAAGTCACTTTTGATGGATCCAACTTCAATGAATGAATCAGAAACATCAGGATGTTTACCCGCTACGAGGACAAATAATATGTCCTCGATAAGGAGCTTAAGGAGATTGATGAGACCACTGCAACTCCCCAGGAGATCGCTGACTTCCGGGCACATGAAAGGGATGCTATCAAAGTGGCATACATCATGTTGGCCACCATGACAGCAGAACTCCAAAAGTCCTATGAGGACTTCTACCCTTTTGAAATGCACCAAGATATGATGGAAAGATACCATCAAAGTGCACGACAAGAGAGGTGTGAAATCATCTGCTCCATCATAACAACCATGATGAAGGACGGAGAATCCGTCATGAGCCACATGTAGAAAATGCAAAGGTATGTGGATCGGTTGCTAAAGGTTAATGTGAACTTCCCTGAGGACCTTGCAATAGATATCATTTTGTACTCCTTATCCTCGTGCTATGATCAATTCCGCATGACATATCACATGAATAAGGAAGAGGTTACACTCAGCAAACTTCAGGGACTCCTCAAGACCGCAAAAACATGTCTTAAAGGTAAGTCAGTTGTTAACACTCCTACTCCAAACTCCACCCCTATCTTAGAAATCTGGAAAGGTATAGGGAAGAAGAGAAAGAGCTCTTCGAAGGGTACCAAGGCTAGGACCCTTGATGGCTCTTCTTCAAGTGGAACCAAGAAAGGTTCCGTCACTCCTTCTTCCGACCCAAAAGAGGCTGAATGCTTCTATTGCCATGAAAAGTCACATTGGAAGCGGAACTGCCCAAAATACCAGCAAGATGTGAAGGATGGAAAAGTTAAACCCAACCATGTAGGTATTTACACTATCTTATCTAATAACTCATCCCATTCTAACTCTTGGGTCCTTGATACCGGTTATGGTATTCATATCTGTTCTGATTTGCAGGGACTAAGAAGAAGTGAGAATGTGGAGCATGGAAGAATAAACTTAATCATGGGGAATAAGAAAGCTTTACCTGTCACCAAGATTGGAGTTTATACTTTATCGCTAAGTAGTGGGTTTAGTTTAGATTTGAAAAAATGTTGTTATTCGCCAGAAATGGCAAGAAATATTATTTCCTTTCATGCATTGTATAAACAAGGTTTCACTTTTTCATTTGATAATGAAGTTGGTTCGATTAATGCTTTCTTTAATAATGTTCTTTATTTTAAAGCATTACCTTGTGATGGTGTGTATGAAACTATATCTGTGGTTGATAACTTAGGAAACAATGTATTGTGTATTGATTATGTTAATGATAATAACTTGGATAAAGCATCTTTATGGCATTGTCGTCTTGGACATATAAGCAAGAAACGCATAGCCCAACTCCAAAAGGATGGAGTCTTGGAGTCATTTGACCTAAAGTCAGAGGATAGTTGCGAATCATGCTTACTTGGAAAAATGAAAAAGTCACCCTTCACAGGTTCTTGTGAAAGGGGTGAAGGTTTGTTGGATCTTGTACACACGGATGTGTGTGGACCCTTCAAACATGCCACAAGGGATGCTAATCGTTATTATTTGACTTTTATTGATGATTATAGTAGATATGGATATGTCTACTTAATCAAGCATAAGTCAGAGACTTTTGAAAGGTTTAAAGAGTTTAAACAAGAAGTCGAGAATCAATTGAGCAGGAACATTAAGATGCTTTGATCCGATCGAGGTGGTGAGTATCTTAGTTCAGAGTTCCTCGACTATCTTAGGGAATGTGAGATTGTCTCACATTTGACACCTCCCAGGACATCGCAGTTGAATGGTGTGGATGAGAGGCATAATCGAACCTTGTTGGATATGGTTCGTTCCATGATGAGTCGAGCTTTGCTACCAATCTCATTTTGGGGGTATGCCATAGAGATTGCCACCCATATCCTTAATCTGGTCCCTACAAAGAAAGTTGCCAAAACTCCTCATAAGATGTGGACTGGTAAAGTACCCAAAATAGACCACATAAATATTTGGTGTTCGTGAGACGCGGGACTCATGATAAGCTCGAACCTCGAAGTGAGAGGTGTATTTTCATTGGCTACCCACAGAAATCCTTTGGTTACCTCTTCTACAGACCTAGTGAAAACGTGGTCTTTGTAGCAAGGAGGGCTTTCTTTCGAGAGAGAGAGAGAGAGAGAGAGAGAGAGTTCATAAGCCAAGGAAACAGTGGGAGGCAAGTTGACCTTAAAGAAATTCAAGAGTCAAGTGGTGAAAGAACTTCAAACCCTATCACTCAACTTTAGGAGGAAACTCTTGTTGACCAATTGACAAGTCTGTACCTCTGAGGCGTTCCACAAGGGTTAGGAATGCACCTGAGCATTACTATGGATTCCATATTACTGTGGAAGGTGATATACTTATCAGTGATGAGACACTAATAGGTTTGGATGAACCTAACAGTTAAGCGGAAGCCATGGCAGGCCCTGAGTCAGCCAAATGGAAAGAGGCAATGGACAGTGAGATACAGTCCATGTATGACAATCAAGTTTGGAACTTGGTTGAGAATGTACCAGGTCGAAAGACTGTAGGGTGCAAATGGATCTTCAAGAGACCGACATGGATGGTAATGTACACACTTATAAGGCACGACTGGTTGCAAAGGGTTTCTCACAAACTTCGGGAGTTGATTATGATGATACTTTTTCTCTAGTGGCCAAGATTAAGTGTATTAGGGTTCTGTTAGCCATAGCTGCATTTCATGACTATGAAATATGGAAAATGGATGTCAAGACCGCTTTCCTTAATGGAAAGTTGGCTGAGGATGTTTACATGAGTCAGCCAGAGGGTTTTGTCAATACAGAGTACCCTAATAGAGTGTGTAAGCTTGAGAAATCCATTTATGGATTAAAGCAAGCACCTCGCAGATGGAATCTTTGCTTTGATGAGAAAGTCAAAGAGTTTGGCTTTCTAGGAGTGAAGATGAATCTTGTGTGTATGTCAAATCTAGTGGGAATATAGTTAGCTTTTTGGTATTGTATGTGGATGACATACTACTCATAGGAAATGACATCCCAACTCTATAGGAAGTTAAGTCTTGGCTTGGGAAGTGTTTCTCTATGAAGGACCTAGGAGAAGCTGCCTATATTCTAGGGATAAGGATCTTGAGAGACCAGAGTAAAAGACTAATTGGACTTAGTCAGAGTACGTACTTGGATAAGGTGATGCAGAGGTTCGGCATGCAGGACTCCGAGAAAGGAGAGTTACCCATCCAGAGTAACGCCAGATTGAGTAAGACACAAAGTCCTAGTACTGAGGCTGAGATAGCAGAAATGAGTCGAATACCTTATGCGTCGACTGTAGGATCGATCATGTATGCTATGACGTGTACTCGACCTGATGTAGCCTTTTCCTTGAGCATGGTTAGCAGGTATCGGGGGAACCCAGGCAAGGTGCATTGGACTGCGGTAAAGAATAGCCTCAAGTACCTACGGAAGACTAAGGACTGGGTACTTACCCTCGGTGGGAGTGATGACTTGAGAGTTGTAGGTTATAGTGATTCTAGCTTTCAGACTGATAGGGATAATTTCCACTCTCAGTCAGTCTGGGTCTTTACCTTAAACAGAGGAGCAATTTCTTGGAAGAGTTCCAAGCAAGAAACAGTGGCTGATTCAACTTGAGAATCAGAGTATATAGTAGCGAGCGAGGTAGCAAAGGAGGCGATATGGCTGAAGAACTTCATTGGAGACCTTGGAGTTGTACCAGCTATTAAGAAGCCAATGGAAATTTTCTGTGATAGTGAAAGTGCAGTTGCCTTAGCCAAGGAACCAAGGGATCACGGGAGATCCAGACACATCGACAAAAAATACCATTTCATCAGACATCGAATAGAAGAAGGACTCCTCGTGACAAAGATGGTATCATCGGATGAGAATCCAGCAGATCCCCGCACGAAGGGACTAACTCGGGTTAAGCATCTCCAGCATGCTCAGAGCATAGGGTTGAAGGATGATATTAGATTTAGTAGTTAGATAACCTCAAAATTTGTAAAGTGTAATTGACATTAGATAATGAATAAAAGGTGTTTTATTTATGAGTAAAGTGTTGCTATCTCTTGTTAATCATTTACTATATTTCTTTTGCATGTTTTGACTTCCAGAATAATTATGTTTGGTATATCATATTATTCGAACTTCCACAGTCGGTCATATGTCGGAAGTAGGTATGAATCAAGACAGGTCATGATTGGTTGTAGAGGTCTAAGTTGTTGGACATGGCTACAACAATCATGAGTGCTCATAAGATCTGAGCATTGGTCCCAACCCATGCTCACTGGAATCACTTCATGAAATTTATCTCGAGTGATCGTGAGACGGTAATATCATATAAGTCTTCAAACCTAGAGATATGATTTGTTACTTATGAGTTGGTTGTGTACTGATTGTACGAAAACGCATTGGTAACTCGATGTAATAAAACGTGCTCTTGTGTATAATTCAATGAGTAGTAGAACAAACATATGAGTCGAAGTTTATCTGTTCCTTCTTGGATTAGAAGCTGATATCTAGGCCCTTCTATGATTCTGTTTTTACCTATGTACTGGGCCCGGTCAGAACTAAGTTGATGTGTTCAATTAATTTCTTTGTCAAACAAATCAAAAATCGGGAAACCAACTGCTGGACAATAAGTAAGACATTGTTTCATGTATTTGTCCGGCTGATATCTAGAACAGAGGATTATATGATCACTTATCTTAAATGGCGTATCATCATCTTCTCAGTTCCGAGAGACCTTGAAAGAGCTACTATTGCTGATCGGTTCCTGAAGTCATCCGTGCAATTATAGTTATTAGACTTATCCATGTGGGAGACTGTTGGATAAGGTGTCTAAGTCCATAACTATTTCTAGTATGTACTTGACCTGACTCGACATGGTCTATTTAGGTTGCATGGCGTCATGCATTTGGATAGAATAAATGAGAGAAATAACACTTATGGTTTATTAATATATTATAAATTCTAATATATTAATAGTATTATTTAATTAGTATTGATCAAGAATTAATTTGGAATTAATTAAGTGATCAAAAGATAACTAATTAAAAATATGGGTTGATTATGTAAATCATCCATAACTTGTATAGTGGGCTAAGAGGCTCCATAGATTATCAAGTTGGGTTAAACCCATAGGATGCTCCATGGGAGTTACAAACCCATGGGTCATGGAGATGAAGAGCCATGACACATTAGGGTTTACATGGTGTAACCCTAGATGTGTCACACTATATAAAGAACACCTTCTCCACCAAAATCGGCTACATAGAGACAAGTAAGGGCTAGGCCGATTTTTAGAGTGTGTGTATTCTCTCAAAGGTCATTCCAAAGGCATTTGGTGTTGTGTGAAGCATTTTGAGGCATTACACTTGGGATGTTAGGCTCTCAAGGTTTCAAGGAATCAAAATCAACTACAAGTTATGTATTTCTAGCTATCCTTTTAGGATTAAAGTTCCCATGTATGCTAGATAGGATTATGAACCTTGGAAACCAAATTTTTCATGTATTTAGTCAAACATAGATCCAAGGTTTATTAGGGTTGCATGTACACTTAGGAAGTGTTAGAATGCTCAAAACTCATCAGAAGGATGCCTTATGGACTCTAGATAGTCATGTAGGATAGACTGGGGACTCTTGGTCTGGGCTCTCTTACTTGTTCCTTATTTGGTTGTAGTTCTAGAGTAGGACCACCTGTCCAGGTGGCTATCTCACCTTTGAATATATACGGCCATGCACTCCTTGGATTTTGATACTTAGTATGTTACTATGTTGTCGGGAACTATTAGATCTATATCCTAGTATCAAGTATGTTGTTATGTTGTAGTGATCTGTTAGATATGTATCCTTTTATTAGGTATGTTGTTATGTTGTAGTGATCTGTTAAATTTGTATCCTATTATCGAGTATGTTTCTTATATTATAGTGATCTATTAGATATATATCGTAGTATCAAGTATATTGTGTTGCCATAGTGATCTGTAGAACCGTATGTTATCTGTACTAGACCGTTATCCTCTGGTGGACTGCCCTAGGGACTGTCTGTGGTTATGTAGTACAACCTGAGCTTTCTTGAATCTTCCTTGTTTGGTTATGGATCTAGAGTAGGATCATCTGTTGGGGTGGCTATCTCACCTCTAGTTACTTATGGTTACGCATTTCACCGAGGTAAGCTGGCAGCAGGACTGTATGATGTGAGAGGACTAGTATGCGGTAGTAAGCTTTATGATTGATGTTTTCCTGTATTATGTGCCCACTTGATCCTTTATTGTTTATATGTTGACATATGGTATTGGTGGGTTGAAGCAGTAGTGATTTGTGATATAGACCAAGATACTCAGTGCGGGCTAGCTTTAAGATGAAGGCACGGAAGCTCAGGAGGAGCGGTTGGGTTAAGGCGGTAGGCCAACAAACTCTGGTATTCCATCTTGGATAGACTTAAGGCCTACGAGGTGGTCCAGTCAAGACGAAGGCCTAAAGAGCGGCCATTATGCATGCTTGTATGTTTATCATATGAGGTATTTTTAGGGAAACTCACTATGCTTCATGCTAATCCATTTTTTTTATTGTTTCAGGTATCATCAGTGATTTTGGGAAGGCGAAGGCGTGACTGTACGCACTCATCAGTAGCAATGAGGATTTCATGTTCATCATAATACTCTGAAATTAAATAAATGTAATTTTGGAATAAATAATTTTCTTAATAATGAATTTATAAATTGAGAAGTTTTCCCTTAATAAAAATGGAAAATTTATGTTATGAAAAATGGGACGTTACACTCCCAAACCTAAAGACCGATTTCAAATAGCCCTACCCGGAGTTTCTAGCTTCAAGAAGGGTAATATTATGGATACATTTAGAGAGAAAAGGAAGTATACATGTTAACAATAGCCCAGAAAACAAGGAAATATACTATTAAAGACAAAAGGAAGTTAATAATTTTATTATGTTTATATATCTTGTTTTATAAATCCTCCGAGGAGGTTTAATTTTTTCTCATATTTGTAATTGTACATTTTATTTAATATAAATACACAAAGCCTCTCAATATGGACGTCTACAGAGTATCAGCCAATTTCTTCTCTTTTTAAACCTAAATTCACAACTACTTATTCCCCAATTTATTCTCTCTATTTCCTTCCTTTTATACAACCCAAAATGATTTCATATAAGTGTTTATAAGAACAATATTTATTTATATTTATTATCCATCCAAGTCTTTATACTTTATATATATATATATATATATATATATATATATATATATATATATATATATATATATATATATATATATATATATATATATATATATTATTTAGATAAATGTAGATTCGGTAGGAACCCTTTTCGTGCCTATAAGGCCATGCGATATAGATTTATGTAAGCATCCATAAGATTGAGGAAGAAGTGTATTTTTTAACCATTTTCCAGATGATAGTATATACCCAAAGTACACATGTCCTACTAGTTTAAGATATTTTGAAAATACTAGTTGTACTTATACAACTAGTGTAAGATATTTTGAAGAAGTATATTTTTTAAGCATGAAAATGGTTTTTTGGGACATGAATTGGTTTTGAAAAATGTTTTATGGTTAGAAAAAGTGAATGTGGAGCATCCTTACTAGCGCATTGCATGTAGGATGCGTTATGAGAGTCCACGTGACCTATCATACATAGAGGGTGGAATTATCTTATGAAGGATACAATATCATGGTTTATATGAGAAACATTACTCTTTATGGAATTCCAATGCTTCCAGATGAGATTTTATTCCCCTTTCCATGGAAGACATGTTTAATGGTTATGGCAGTATCTTAAACCCTGCCTATAGAGGATGACGGTTAGCCATCAACAACGGTTGTAAGCATGTCACTTATTTGGGATTTTTCTGACCATTGGGCCTTTAATCATAAGAGACTTAGTGGATGTGGAATGGGTTAGTTGCATAATATGACATCCCCAATTTCACGACCAGAAAAGACCGATTTGTTTATGCTTTGTTTTATAAAATTAGAGTAATCCTTTGATTAAAAGAGTTGCGGAATTTGTTCCCAAAATAAAATTTATCAAAGCATTTATTAAGGAAATGTATTTTCATTAAATAACAAAATCTCGGGATGTCATGTTCCGATACAGACCAAAAACATAAACAATATAAAATAGACCTTACAACAGTTATTTATAACTACTGATCTATAATCCAAAATCTCTCGTCAAGTCCACCATCTTATACCCTTGTGCCATTACCTATAATGCAAAGAAAACTGAGTGGGTCAAGCTTGGGAGCCTGGTGAGCATATAGGGTTTTCAACCCACAATAATATAATTATTATATTTAATCATCAAACAATCAACCCAATTACCCATCCCCATTATCTTCTTTACTTCTTAGGGTTTTACCCTAAGAAGCAACTATCCTTTATTCATTCGTTCCTAAGAATTTACCTAAGGAACCGACACGAAGTCCATTGCTGCCAAAGTTTATCTATCAGGTACTAAATCCATAGCTACCAGGCGCTAACTCCATAGTTACCAAGGTTCACTTAACAGACGCTAACTCCATTCTCACCAAGGTTCACTTTAACAGGCGCTAACTCCATAGTCACCAAGGTTCACTTAACAGGCGCTAACTCCATAGTCACCAGGGCTCACTTTAAGAGGCATGAAGTCACATCGTCACAAGGGTTTATCTAATAGCCACTACGTCTCATAGTCATCAGGGTTTACTCATACCATCTCTCATCACACACCAACTATTCCATCTACCCATGTTTTACCCAACATATTTGTAGATATAAATTACATATATAGTTTAAATCATATACAAAATTGTATAAAACATTCATCCAACATCCATCTTAAATAAACAAACAATATATAAACACATAACATGTACTTCATAGCAAATACTTCATAGCTAGGTGTTAGAAGAAAGTAACTACACACTCACCCAAAACATATACTCAATACGTTCAAACAATACTTGTATTAAAATCGTGGTTATGAAAGGGACTATACACTCACTTGATTAGACGATTCTCGGACAACAATACGGCTTGTAAAGTAGTATTCTTCAGTAAAACTGGAAGATCTTCACACACACCAGGCTTCTGCAGGCAGAGCTTCGGCTCGGGAATTTCACTTCTCGGGATCTTCGGGCTTCAGGACTCGCTTCGGGTCTCGGGACAATACCGGGGCTTCGGGGGGTTAAAATAGGGCTTAGAGAGAGTATCGGGAGTGAGAGATTAAGAGATGGGCAACCAAACTCGGCTGACCCTCGATTTCTATTTGTAGGGACATTTTTTTGGGTTCACCTCGTGAGCCACATATGCTCACCTCGTGAGCTACATATGCTCACCTTGTGAGCTCGATACGTCATTGCGTTTGTCATGGCCACTTGCCCTAGAAGACATCCATCATCTGCTCACCTCGTGAGTCAGTAATGCTCACCTTGTGAGCTCCGACACAGCCTTGGGGTTCATGCCCCGAACATCAGAAATTCATAACTTGCACATACAAGCTTCGTTTTCGACGTTCTTTATATCCATGTGTAGGCGAGATTATGCTCTATAACTCTTGTTTACACTCAATTGGCTAATTTTGAATTTATTTTTATTATATTATTTTTAGTAGGCCGGGACAGGAAAAATCTGTTCGAAATTCATAACTCCTTCATTTAAACTTCGTTTTCATCTATCTTTTCACTGTTGGGCTACTATCGAAGAGATCTTCAATTCTCGTTTGCATTGTTTCGGCTAAATATCGCTCGATCTCAAATTCGAACTTCGGGTTGTACACTACTAAGCCGAAACTTCGAAAAATCATAACTTTCTCATACGAAGTCAGATTTGGGCGTTCTTTTCATGCACGCTCTCGGTTTAATGTATTCTATGACTTTCATTTAGATCGCTAAGGCTAAATATCGCTCTAACATAAATTCACTATTTACATCGCGCTGTGTCGTGCCGGTTCTGTCGCGAAACTACGACAAGTCATAACTTCTTCATTATAACTCGGATTTCGGCGTTCTTTATATGTATGGAATCCTTGTAACATATACTACAACTTAGCTAAGATTACTCATTCTAAATAATCTTCCATAAAAAAAAAAGTCATTTTTGATGCTTATTGTCTTTAAATTGACTAGCCCAGATCTGCGGGCGTTACACATACACATACTGTTGGAACCTGAAAGTGAACATCTAGCAATCCTAAGTACATATTCAGAAGGCAATTGGTTCCGAAGTAAAAAGTGCTCCAGAACCTGTACGGGGCTGAAGAGAAGAAGAGGAAGAGTATTGAGGAGAGGAACACATTCCAGAGTGACACTCACGTCCGAAATGTATGCAGATCCGAAAGATCATATGTTTTGTATTTTGTCATTTATTATCTTTGTATTGATGTAATGTTACATAGGACTTAGCATGTTGTTGTATTCGACAATCAGAATGTCAGAAATAGTTCTATTTTCCAGTCCGATGTAAGTTACTAGGTTAATTCACCGTAACCTTCTCTCCTATATAAAGGAGCATTCAATACAAGTTACTGATGGATCTTTTGCTCAACTTTTTCAATTCACATATTATTTCAAATCTTTCAAACATTCTTCTTGTTCTTCATTTATTAGCTTTACTTTGATCATTAAATCTATTTATTCAATTAATGTCTTGATCATTTGTTGAATACAATATCTAAGACTTGATTGGTCTTTCCAGTTCAGACTTGAACTTCTTTTAGTAAGCAGACATTGATCTTAAGCATTTATTCAAGGTTTCTAATCTCAAACCTTGTCCTTGCGCAACTGATCAATTCTAGTTCTCACACTTGGTATTAGAGCTTGAGTGGTTGTCCTTTGAATCCACAAGAACATATTATAGTTGGTTTGAACATACCTTGGTATTTCAGCCATTTATGTGTTAAGGATAAAAGTTCTTCTATATACCACTTTTTCTCAAGATATCTTAACTTCAATGGTTGCTTCAAATCCTTAACAAATGATTTCAATGCAAATCGCGAATAGTGTGGGTGGCCCTACACGTGCCACATTACTAGTTGTGGAAGAATATGATTACTGGAAAGTTAGAATGGAAAGATTTCTTTTAGCCAAAGATAACGGTGAAGATATCTGGAGATTCGTGAAAGAAGGTCCTCATGTTCCTGTTAGAACCATTGTAAGAGATGCTGCTGCTCAGCTTATGGGTCAAGATGAAAATTGTCCAGCCCCTCTAACTGCTGATGACATTGAAAACTTACATGCAGACCAAGTTGCTTTCTCCGAAATGGTGTTTGGTGTTCCTCCTTCACTTTTTGAGCACATCAAGTTATGCAAATCAACTAATGAGATTTGGGACACCCTTCAGGACCTAATTGAACGTTCAGAAAAGATGAAAGACAAGCGTCTTACTTCAATTGTCAATGACTTTAACACTTTCACAACCACTCCTGGTGAATCAGTGGCCTCTGCTTCCAACTTTTTGAAGAACTTCAAGGACATGAATCAAATGTTGCTCAAACCATAAGGGAACTTTTCGGAGGTTCTCTTACTCTTCTCAGTTCCTTCGAACAAACTGTTCCAAATTCTTCTGGTTCGGACCTTTTCAAAACCACTGCTCTACTGGTTAATTCATCCACACCCTCTCAAAACTATTCTATTGATGACTCTAAAGCCATGGACTCAGAACTCCGTTTCCAAAAGGAGTTCGCTCTTATTTCAATGAAATGCAAACGTCCTTTCAACCCTTCCTTCACACCATACCAAAATAGATTCCAAGCTCCTCACCATAACAATCCTCAACCATACTCAACTCCGGAACCTAAACCAACTTCCGAAAATCCTCCTGCGTACAAACCAAACCTCTTTAAGCCAATCACTGCCATTGAATTTCCTCAGAATTCCATTTCGGACAAACCAAAAATTGTGTGTCATAAGTGTGGACATCCAAACCACTTTGCAAAAGATTGTCGAGCTGACTCTAAACCGAAACCAAAAATCAAGGATTCTGCCTACTATGTCCAAAAGGCTCAAGAAATGGCTAAAAGTGAAAAAGCTTTTGTAACAACTGTTTCACGAGACGTTGAAGGTTAGTCGTCATCCGGAGATGATGATGATGTTACAATGATTGGAAGAAATATGTTCTTGATGGCAAGACAAGATATTGAATGTAATGATGGCTATTAGTCATCCGGATCTGAAAAAGATTATGAAGATGCTGAGCCTAACTACTGTTACATGGCTACAAACGATCCTCCAGGAAGAAGCATCATTCAACATGTAAAATTCTTAATTACTAAAAATAATTTTGATATATCAACTTGTGAACCATATCTAAGTCAGATTCAATCGGACATGAACATCATTTACAAAGCCTATGAGTCAGCCATAAAAGCCAGTGAGAAGAAGGATATCGAATTAAATCACCTTATATTACGTTTTGAAGATAAGAAGTTAAAAATTGAGTCTTTAGAATGAGAGCTTGTAATGTCAAAAGATGAATGTATCATTTTGAAAGACAAATGTGAAATTACCTACTCTGAAAGAAATGTTTTGATTTCTAATAATAAACGTATCAATGCTAAAATAGATGCTTTGCATAACTCTATTGACATGCTTGAAGCAAATGAACGAATTACTTATAATTTTCGTCATCTATGGTCCAAAGCACCTGGCCTCGGAAGCGAGTTTCCAAAGCCAATTGCTAGTCCTTTGAAGGAATTGCAAAATCCGACTTTTCTAGGAGAAGTTCCATACACCAAACATTCAGACACCTCTGTTTTTCCTTTGTCACCCTTTCCTGAAACAAAGGATCACTTTGCATCTTTGATTCCTGAATTTCAACCAATTGTTGTTAAGTGTCCTGATTCCACACCTTTTCCGCCTCTGATAAACCTGGACCTGAATAGGACCATGGAATTCCACCACAGTGTCTACAATAGAATAGATCATATTCCGAACAACAATCCTCCCAACAACTGTGTTATTGAGGAAATCAATTCCAATCTTACTGAAACCACTTCATCTAAGTTTGTATGGGCATCCTTGGATGATAAGGTTGAAATCTCAAGCGATGTCTCCTCTGATTCATATGAATCTGAATCCCTCGTTGTATCAAAAGCAACATCGGTTCCCACTGATCCAAAGTTTAGCATTCCATAAGTAGGTCAAACCTCAAAGTATGTATCTCAGTCAAAGCAAAAAACCAATGCTCAATAGAAAGGATGTGGTAGATCCTAAAGTGGAAGCAAGAAATGCTCACAAGAATGAAGTTGGGTCTAGACAAAACTCTCGATTCACAGAGGACTCTAAAAAGAATGCATCTCATAACTCTAGCTCATCTCACAAGTATGTATCTCTGCTCCATATACTCCTCAACAAAATGGTGTAGTTGAACGGAGAAACAGAACTCTTGTTGAAGTTGCTCGATCAATGCTCAATTTCGCAAATCTTCCACTCTATCTTTCGGCTGAATCCGTCTCTACTGCATGCTTCACTCAGAACCGAAGCATCATAAATCGTCGCCTTAACAAAACACCATACAAAGCAATAAACATTTGGAAGCCTACAATCTCATTTATGCATGTCTTCCGATGTAGATGCTTCATCAAGAACAATCGTGATCAGCTTACCAAGTTTCAACCCAAAGCTGATGAAGCAATTTCTCTTGGGTATTCCTCTAAATCAAAGGCTTATTGGGTCCTCAACCAATGTACTCGAGTTATTGAAGAAAGTTTTGATGTTACTTTTGATGACAACCTCATTCGGGATTCCAGTCCTACTCACGTTACAACTCACATCATGGAGTCTGATGCTTATTCTCCAGAATATCCAAACATCCCAATAATTCAAGAAGTTGATTTTGACACTCTCTTTGGACCATCTTAAAGAGTCCTTCATTTGGAATCTCGAACAATCCAAAGCTCAATTCCGACTTCTGAAGCTCCCATCTCTCAAAATGTCTCCTGTCCAATTCCAAGTCTCCCGCCATTTGATTCTGAATCGTTTCAACCTTCTCAGGTTAAGGGGGAGAATGCTCATTCCTTTCGTGAATCAAATGTAGACGGATTCCAAGATGCAGTTGCTAATTTTGATGACTCCTATCTAAACAATATCGATGAAAATGAAACCTTCTTTGAGTTTCCTTCTGACGATGATGTCAATCTTTCTAGTTCAGAAGTTCAGGTGGAGCATCATCCTCAAGTTCAAATTAATCAGGGGGAACAACTCAATCCTATTGTTGATATTGGCTCATCTGCTACTCAAGAACTTCCAAGATTGAAGGGCTTGACTACGTTGAGACCTTTGCTTATGTTGCACGAATTGAAGCTATCAGAATCTTCCTTGCTTATGCTGCTCAAAAAGGCTTCAAAGTCTACCAAATGGATGTTAAAAGTGATTTTATTAGTGGTGAACTTGACACTGAAGTATATCTTCAACAACCCCTGGCTTTCTCAATCTCTCGTTTCCGAACTACTGTTACAAAATTCGGAAGGCAGTCTATGGCCTTAAGCAAGCTCCTCGCGCATGGTACGAGACCTTCACCGACTTTATTAGATGCTCAGGCTTTCAAAGAGGAATTCTTGATCCCACTCTATTCTGAAGATCAAATGGAAAGAGATCAAATGGAAAGCATCTCATGCTGGTACAAATCTATGTGGATGACATCATTTTTGGATCTACGGATTCAACCATGGTTGCTGACTTTGCTATGCTTATCATCAATCGATTTCAAATGAGTATGAACGGGGAATTAAGTTTCTTCCTTGGTCTCCAAGTCAAACAGACAAACTGAGGAATCTTTGTTCACCAAGAGAAGTACATTTATGAAATTCTCAAAAAGTACTCTATAGACACTTGTGCCTCTGCCAAGGTACATATGGGCTTTGGTCACAAGATCTTTGCTGATCCTTCAGGTGTTACAATTGATGAAAAGAAGTATAGAGGAATGATTGGATCTCTGATTTATCTTACAACAATTTGTCCGGATATCATGTTGTCCGCATGCTTATGTGCCAGATTTCAAGTTAATCCCAAGATGTCTCATCTTCTGGTTGTTAAGAAAATTTTCCGATACCTTAAAGGCACTAAATATCTCAGAATCTGGTACCCTGCAAATGAAAGCTTCCTTCTCCAAGCCTATTCAGATTCAAACTATGGTGGACTTTAATTTGATAGGAAAAGTACGTTTGGAGGATGTTAATTCCTAGGTGGTCGATTAGTCAGTTGGTCATCCAAGAAACAAAGTTGCATTGCTCTCTCTACAGCCGAAGCTGAATATATTGTTGCTGCAGCTGTACCTCCCAAGTTCTTTGGATGAAATCCTAACTCTTGGATTATGGTTACTGATTTCAACGCATTCCTATCTACTGTGACTCTCAAAGTGCTATTGCAATTTCTCACAATCCAATTCAGCACTCCATGACAAAGCACATTGATATCAGGTACCATTTTATTAAAGATCATGTTCTAAATGGTAACATTGAACTTATTTTTGTTCCATCTAACGATAAGATTGCTGATGTCCGTACTAAGGCATTAGACGAAAACAAATTCAATGGTTTTCTAAACAAAATGGGTATGATGATGCTAGATCCTAAGTTCTTTCAAGAGACCTGTTCTCTCAGATTGAAGTATTCCGTAGAATAATCGGTTCCGATGTAAAATTTTCTTTTCTGAACTATTTTCTTTACGAATACAAAGGATCATTTTACTTGTCTTTATTTCTAATTATCTCCTAAGTGTTGAGCTGATCAGTTCACCCTAAGTATACTGTGGCAAGCCTATAGAGTCTTCTTGGTTTTCATCTCGGAATTTACCTCATAATAACATCCTGAAATTCAAATCTGGTAATTATCTTCTGAACTTCTTAATTTTCAAAATAAAATCCTCTCAAATTTTGCTTCGGAAGTTTTACTCCGGATCATCATCTCCGGAATTTTGAAAAACATCTGGTCCGGAACATAAAGTTTTCCGCTCCTGCTCTCTCTCTAAAAAAAACTTTGTTCCGGAACCACACCCCTACTCCGAAACCTCAAACTTTGTTCTGGAACCCCACCCTTACTCCAGAACTTCAAACTTTGTTCCGGAACCACACCCTTACTCTGGAACCCCACACAACTTTGTTCCGGAATCACACCCTTACTCCGGAATCCCAAACCTTGTTCCGTAACCACACAACTTGCTCTGGAATATTTCTCTCTCCGGAACTGTCTCAAAAGAAGATTTTCAGAACTCACCAATTCACCTACCAGATCATAGCTATTCCAGACTCACTCATCCAGAATACCAAAGGGTTTTAAGATGAACCATCAACAACGGATACTTTGGGGATCCTTATCCTATCAGTGTTGATATATGTGCCACGATTACACGATTTCAAAAAAGCAAACATCAAATCGTCGGTTGATAATTCCATTTTGAACTACAGCCCATTCAACCATTCACCTCCCTGTCACCTCAACCCCCAAAAAGCCCAAACTCATTTAATGCAACCCATTTGCTCTCGGATCATCATCATTATTTTTCTTAGCCTGACCCATCCTCCCTTAACTATAAGTAAAACCCCTTTTCACTCCTTTATGCGATCAAAACCTCCAAACCCTTATTTCTCTCACTGTTCTCCGTGTTCATCAAGTTTTCAACATTCTTCAACAATGGTGTCTTCACAAAACCCAACTCAAATTGCATCCACTCCAAAGAAATCATCAAAAGGATCAAAGGGTTTATCCTCTTTTACTGATCAAGAACCCTTTCTCAGACATACAACTCAACTATTCTCCCTAAACTCTTTTGACTATGATGAATCGATCAGGGTGATGATCGAGTTCATTGCAAATCACCCTATCTCCATTCCACTTACAAAAATCCCAGATCCACCACTACCACTTCATCATCTTCATCGTGCATTCACAAGCATCAAACCTGAAGATGGAGTTCTGGAAACCACCATTCTTGGTGATCGCACCGTTCCCATTTACAAATCAACCTTTCACAAGGCGATCGGTTTCAAACCTAATCCTAGAGGTTTCAAAGGTGTTGAACCGACAACTGAAGAGTTCCAGACATTTCTTCACTACATTAGCTATACACAAGACTACAAGGCCAATGATTTCAATAAATCTGTTGTTTCAGGTCTCTAGACTGTTCTTATGCATCTCATCATCCGTGGGTTATCTTACAAGCACGGAGGTACTGACACCGTGAGAAAGGATTGGCTAAACCTAGTCTTCAGCATCTACTCCAGACGCGAGAACGCTGTGGATCTCCCTAAATTCTTGTGGCAAGATTTCTGCAAGTTCGCAACAAAAAGGAAGCCCAACGAAATTTTGAGCCCTAGATTCTGTGCCCTGACTCTACAACAACTATTCACTCAACTTTCCGAACCACTTCCGGTTAGCACAATTCCTCCGGAGGTATGCATCACTTTCAAAATTGTTAAGTCATATAGGATTCCGAACTAATCATCATTTGGTCCGGTCAGACGACTTCCGAACCATATGTTTGCCATCATTCCTTCCGACTCTCTTTATCTAAAACAACATCTAGAGACTTCGGTTGTGTTCAACCCAACACAACCTGCCCTAGTCTCTGTTGAACCCACTTCAGAAGAGTCAAAACCTGCCAAGTCCGGACCTAAACTCAAGAAATCAATCAAGCGAAAGGCTTCTCCCACAAAACCTAAAGCCAAAAAGAAAACCAAAGTCAGTGCCCCCTCTCAACAAGTTGGCACCCATGACATTTCGGCTGATTCTGGTCGTCCACATACCCCACATACATACTCATCTGAGGTACCCCTCAATTTTTTAATGTCACAAGCACACACTCACGGGGAGTCTCCACATAATCCACCCTCACCCTCCCAAAAAGGTGATGCCGGTGTCAAATTTGATATTCCCATTATCACTTCTACAAGCACACACTCCGGAACCGTTGTTCTGGACCCCATGCATCTCGAAGAAGGAGTAGTCCCTCCAACTTCCTATGCCTCAACTGGTCTGATACCCGGAAGGAGTAAAGGACGACCAGGGGCTAATGATTATGATTGGGAAGATTATGTGAACAGGGCAGCATCTCGGTGTCCGGACCTAACTAGAGATCAAGTGGAATCCACTCTAATTTCCATGAGGAATAGGGTTATTCAAAGCAACCTGCCATATGTTCCTCCTACTGACGTAGATGCAGATATTGAACTTACCTCGCAATAACCACCTGTCACCACTCATCAAAGTCCTTTGCAAATCGATCCGGAAGAAGAAATCTTCGAAGAAGTAATGTTGGAAAATGAAGAAAGGGTCATTTCGGAATAAACCTTCAAGACTTCTTCTCACTTCAAATCCAAGCCATCCAGTTCTAAGTCTGCATATGACTTCGGATCCTCATCCTCCGCCACTCCGGATGGAGACTCAATCTCTAAACATCAAGAAGATGATGCTGCCACCAAACCTGGTCCTTCAACTCTTCCTACTCCTCCACAACGCTACGAATCTGATTTAGAATCATCAGTTGGTGATTATGTTGACCCCTTTGCTCTCCTGGAGATCCGTAATAATGTCTCAGATACTATGGCTAAATTCTCCTCAGTTGAAACCTCAGAAACACAACTGAACTACAAACTGGATCAAAAAGTCTCCAAACTTGATGCCAAACTTGATACTATTCTCCAATCTCTCTCCCAACAGTCCGGACCATCAATTATAGAAAGAGAATCTCAGTTAGATCAATTGATCTCCCTCAGGCTCAAGCATACTATGGAACAGGTCGACTCCAAATATGATGTTCTGATTGGCAACTACCTTAACACCATCTCTTCAATGCTCAAAGTCCACGATGACTTGGTATCTGCTACCAATGACCTTATCAAGCAGACCCACATTTTCCATGAGAAGCAAATTCATAGATTGGAAAAGGAGATTAAGCAAAAGGATGAGATGAGCATGATCATTCAACAAGTCCTCATCAAACTTCTTTGCTCAACCTTGAACATTGTTAATGTTCCAAACTGGAAGTTTGATGATATGATTGCTATCCTTAGCAGCACATTCAAGCCCCTATATGAGCAAGCTCCCACCATTGTAGCCTATGATAATCTTTCTCTCTAACTTACAACTGGCCTTCAGAAGGTCTTCTCCAAGTTTGATTATCTCAAGGATTCTCTGTTGCTTGCACCGGTCGACCTGGTTACCGATGCAAGAGGGGGACAAGGAACAAGTAAAACATGGAAACCGGCCACTCGGTTCTCTCTCCGAGATGAAGAAGAATTAGAAGACGATGAAGTTCAGATCCTATCTCATTCCGAAAGCGACAAAGATGAAGATAGTGAAGATGAAAGCGAATATATTTCTGATGATGCTCCTAAGGGCATCCTTGCTCTTCAAGCTCCAAAAATGTCCATTCCGAAGGTCATTACTAAAGAAAAAAGGAGGATATCGTCCGTAGTTTCCTGGCCATCCTCTCTTCCGTACGTTTTTGATCAAGCTGTTAAAATGGCTAAGGCCAAGACTGTCCTGACAGTCCAAGCATTCCGAGCACTCCTTCAGAACAACCTTCCATTCCGGATCCCAAAATTTCTCCAATCGATCAGGGCTCTCCACTCCGGATCCCTGATGATATTCCGGAAGAACTACTTCCAAATCCTACTCCGGAATTCACAATTGATGAGAATATGAAGATGGTCATCTCTGCTTTTCAAATAGACAAAGGCAAGAAACCAATGACAGCTCTGCACTCCGGACCTCCTCTCAAACGTAAACATGGATGGTCTCAGGATGAAATAAATCAAGCTCTTGAAGAAGGCATTCAGATCCAGGACCTAAAAGATAATCCTGACCCAATACCTGGGATATCTCCTCTTTTCCGTGAAGGCATCCTTCAGGGTCATGAAATCATTCCAACCATGTCCTATGACATTCCTACAAGTGACCTTGTGCAACTTGATCTTCCTCTCTCTCCCTAGAGCAAGTATTACACCAAGTTGGCTCCACTTCATCCCACAGATTCTCCGGAAGTAATCATCCGAACAAAAAGAGAAAGACTTGATAATTTCTATTCTAAGAACGCAATGACATTCAAGGAAGTGTGGTCGAAGAAGAAGATTACTTAGGTAAATGGCTTCGGAAGAAAAATCCTTATAAAGTTTGAACTACACTGTCCGTTGTTCCGTTTTCACATTCTTCGAAACAAGCCCACTCCCCTGACAGTTTCTGATGCAAACTTCCCATCAATGATTCCGAATGACATTCTCACTTTGGCCGCCTAATTTAGAGAAAATCAAAAGGATGACCTCAGTATGGGAGCCTATCATGTTGCATTAAGCTTCCTGAAAGATTACGTTGTAGAATTCTGCCGAAGAGATTATGAACTTGCCCATCTTTATGGAACTGAGCAATTTGTTCCTAAGATTGATTTTATTCTTCCGGAAGTTGAGCTCCTAGCTGATGGTCCTATTGAAGAGCCTGTTCTAGGGTTTGTCTACACTACAAGAAAAACAAACAAGAAGGACTGCTTCCGAGTCCTAGACAAACACCTGATTCCAACCAAAGCTCTAAAGAAGCTCATTTCGCGTGCGTCCAAGACTGATGCTCCGGAACATGTGAAAGAAGAGTTTGTAAGTCAGCTGGCATGGTACATTGAAGTTCGCGATTGGTTGTTCCTGGACTACACCCTCATCAAGGAATAACAGATCTAAGCTTGTTAGATTGCTAAGTTCACTTAGGGGGAATTTGTCGGAACCTGAAAGTGAACATCTAGCAATCCTAAGTACATATTCAGAAGACTGTTGGTTCCGAAGTAAAAAGTGCTCCGGAACCTGTCCGCAGCTGAAGAGAAGAAGAGGAAGAGCATTGAGGAGAGGAACACATTCCGGAGTGACACTCACGTCCGGAATGTATGCAGATCCAGAAGATCATCTGTGTTGTCTTTTGTCATTTACTATCTTTGTATTGATGTAACGTTACATAGGGCTTAGCCTTTTGTCGTATTCGACAATAAGAATGTCAGAAATAGTTCTATTGTCTAGTCCGATGTAAGTTACTAGGTTAATTCAATGCAACCTTCTCTCCTATATAAAGGAGCATCCAATACAAGTTACTGACGGATCTTTTGCTCAACTTTTGCCATTTACTTATTATTTCAAATCTTTCAAACATTCTTCTTGTTCTTCATTTATTAGCTTTACTTTGATCATTAACTCTAGTTCTTCAATTAATGTCTTAATCATTTGTTGAATACAATATCTAAGACATGACTGGTCTTTCCCGTTAAGACTTGAACTTCTTTTAGTAAGCAGACATTGATCTTAAGCATTCATTCAAGGTTTGTAATCTCAAACCTTGTACTTGCGCAACTGATCAATTCTAGTTCTCACACATATGCACTGATTTCTAATTTTAACTTATATTGGCTCTATATCTTATCACTAGTACATTGAAATGCTTTGGAAATAGTTTATGATACAATGAAATATTTTGAAAAGGTTTTTCAAATGATTTTTGTAATCTAAGTTAGGAATGAGGCATCAATATTCCTAATTCTATTCCTTAGTTAGATTATGGTATTGCTGACTAAGCTCCCAAAACCTAACCCATTATTTTGACATATACTTGAATATAAGATATTGAAGATTTGTAGCTTATGTTTGGACTTTTAAAAGGTTGTGCATGTGTGGTTTAACTTAACCTTATATAATGATATTGAAGGACACTCTTGTATACAACTTAACTAAAACCAAAGATTTAAATGTTTTGGGACTAAATTCCGAACAAATAAATTTAAATATTTAAAGGTTTAAAAATAATTTTTTTAAAGCATAATCTAATTTTGACTAGCATGCACATGAGGTGTTTCAATATCCATGGACCCATGTAGAATAAATTATGATGGTCCATGGAGTACACATAGTACATATAATATCAACAAAACACTTACAAAAGTTAATAAAAGATATTTACTTTTAGGGATTTCCACTTAAAAAACATAAGAATGTAATCCAATAAAATTCTACATCTATAGAACTCTTTGTACAAGAAGTTGTAGGCTATTAAATCCGAAAAAGTACCTAAATAATTATTTATATAAATGTTTTTATATCAACCTATAATTAAACATCATTTTTTCGTATCTCAATGAAGTTATGTTAAGCTTCCACCAATACAGAAAATAATCACAACATCACAAACCTCTACAACCCACCTCATTTAGTGTTTTGTTGTTTTATTTTTTGATTACACATACGATATGTAACTGTAATGTTCAAATAAGGTTATTTTTGGTTAATTTTTATGAGACGACTTAAGAGATATTATAATAATACCATTCAAATCTTTAGGCAGTCACAATTACATTGAATGTAGTTGGATTGCAAAATGTAAATACAGAGGCAGATTATCACAAACCAGTAATATTACTATAAACATCAGTGTCATTTTGGGTTATACGCAAGAACAAAATAATGCAGATCTGAAAAGATATTTATTTTAGGGACTTGTTTTGTTAATTAGCTGATAAAAAATAAATGAATATGGAATATTCCAGAATGATTTGTAAAATCAAGATAATTAAATTATATTCGGTAATTATCTTTAGGGTTTCAAATCACCTCCCTATATAAAGAGAGGTTAAAACCTGATTTTTCGATATGTGAAAAATACTTTTCTATTACCAATGTTTGGAATCCAAAGAAAAACCCTAGAATAGCTGAAGCTTAGTTCCCACAACCTGGTCAGCCACAAATTTGTTTATTAGACTCTTTTTGTTGCTAGTGTTCAAGGAAGTTTCGGATATGTGAAGTTTTGTGTCTTGGTTGTGATCAAAAGAGAGGAACTCTACATTGGATTCTCAAGTTCGATCAACTGGCTAAACCAAAGATTTCCTAGAAAGCTTACTTGTTTTTATGTTTATCAAAGTTGTATATATTTGTTTGAGTTAGATCTTCTAGTTTCGAGTCTATAGATCAGAAAAGTTGTTGCTTCCGCTGTCACGATTTGGTCTTTGACTAGGCTTGAAACCTATTAGTGGTATCAGAGCGTAAGTTGACTCAAGTCTGTTGCACTTAGAATTTGTATTAATCGTATGTTAGGGTTTGTATATTTAGGATTTCTCATTTTAAATCATTTTTAGATTGTCTAGAAATTTGCCTTGTTAAAATTCGATATGTTTATGCTTGAAAAATCAACTTTTTGGTCATTCAGCCTCTTCACCACGTCGTAGCTGTTCCTCCACCATGACATGGTTCTTGTTGGTGCTGAATCTGGATTGTAGCTACCTCGTTGCCATGTCATGGTTCCAAATTTGTATATATAGTAAAAATGTATTTACATGTATCAAACTAAAATACAAACATTACATCCTCACAGGTTTCTTGAATGTGCATTGTTAGTTTACCACGACTAGGCTCATCTACTTTATTGTTATAAGGGATGTTTAACGTATGTCTCTTTGATTCCAAATGAGTTTAGATTTTAAGTGACATTTTATAACAACCAATTTCTCGTCATTTCTTAATTTAAGGTTGTTGACCAAAGGTCAATCATGTAAAAGCTTTGGGTCTTAAGGAATTAAAGTTTAGACCTTTTGGTAGGTGATAATGTTGGTTGTGAGATCTAAACATTGAATTATGTATTGGACCGAAGGATAGAAAAAAAAAAGTTATAGACCGGATTTCTTGCAAGAATTAAGGATTTTATTTTGAGATGTTTTTAGTCAAAAATAAGTAGATAGGATTTTCAATACCTTTCCATGTGTATAAAGAACGCCCAAAACATAGTTGAAATGAAGAAGTTATGGCCATTTGAAGTTGAACTGGAACTTGGGGATTTTTGGATTACGTAGGGCGTAATGGGACTTTAATGAATTACGTGGGGCAGAAAAAAGAGGTATGTCGATTGTACTCAACCAGTGTGCAAAACCTAAATTCAGGGCTTTAAACCTTATTTAAACACCTTAAACTTCATAAACCATTTCCATTCCCATCCTCCATCTCCCTAAAGGACTCCCTTAAAACCCTAACCCCATATTTCAGCCTTGTGAGCTAAAAAGTGTGTTTTCTAGTGCCTCTGAATGAAGAAGAAGTTGGTGGTGTTGCTTTGAAAGCTTCAAGCTTTGTTGATATGTGATTTGCACCTCTCATGCATTCTCCAAGAGGTATGAATTTTAGAACTTGGTGAATCATTCAATAGATCTACTTAGTTCTTAGCTTTATGTCCTTTCGTCCCATATTGCTTGTCTAGTTGAGGATGAGCTACTATATACATCATGAGTAGCAATTTCAGATGTATTTGTGTACATGGAATCATAAAAATGCAATCTTGATCCTTTCCTTCCACCTATGCAAGATATATGAAGTTTTGGGTTGTGTAAGAAGTTAGTGTTTTGGTTTTGGGCACTTTCTACTCATGCAAAGTCATAAAGTTGGAAACATTATGATTTTGGATGTTATTTAGGATTAAATATGTGTTCTAGTCGTAAGGTCTTAAGGGAATAAGTGCTTAATGAAGAAGTTCAACCTAGCTTAAGTACGCACGGCATGCCAAAGGGGTATGCAACTCACACAAGGTCTAAGTCACGTACTTCATATGTAGAGATGGAGTACGCAGGGCGTATTCAGCCTGATGTGGACTTTGACTTTCTTTTACCGTTTACCATTGACTTTTTGACCAAATTAGACATTGGGTCAAACATAAGGGTTTTAGACTATTGATTAATATTTTATTTGGTTTTGGTGTTAGTGGATTCACGGGAGTAAGTAGTGCAGACAGGGGAGCACGTCACAGTGTTTTGGGGTTCTTCGATTCAGGTGATTTTTCCTCACTGTACCCGTAGATCAAAGGCACCAATGTCAGCCCACTAGTTTTAGTTATCATTTATTATAGGGATGCCCTAGGGACTGTATGTAGTTACATAGGATACACTAAGGACTCTTGATCTAGGCTTTCTTGCTTGTTCCTTGTATGCTTATGGCTCTAGTGTTCGAGTGTCTATCTCACCTCTAGGTATATATGGTTACGCATTCCTTGGAGAGTTGGTTATGTATCCTTATGTATAGAATTTTGCTATGCTGTAGTGATTTGTTATATATATATATATATATATATATATATATATATATATATATATATATATATATATATATACATATATATATATATATAGTAGTGGTATGCTGGTTAGAGTACTAGTAGGTTGGTTATCTTCTAATGAAGGATAGTCTAAGAACTCTTGATCTATGCTTTCTTTCATGTTCCTTGTTTGGTTTTGGCTCTAGAGTAGGGTGATCTGTCCGGGTGGCTATCTCACCTCTAGTTACTTATGGTTACCCATTCCATGGAGGCTAGCTGGTAATGGAGCAGTATGATGTGAGAGGTCTAGTAGGCAGTAGTGAGCTATATGATTGGTATTTTCTTGCATTATGTGCCTAATTGATCCTTTATTTTTTTATATGTCGACATATTATGGTTGGTTTGAGGTGGTACTACTTCGTGTTGTATGCCAACAAACCTGGGAGCTATCCAGACATAATTTGTGGGATCAAGAGCAACCTAGGCTTATGATGTGGGCTCGAGAGCAATCATGACATAAGCTAAGGGCCGAGAGGGAAATCCAGACTTATGTTGTGGGCTCAGGGGTAATCCAGTCTGATGAATGTGGACCACGTCTACAGGGCAATCCAGTCCAATGAATGTAGATCTAGGGTAATCCACTCTGATAACTGTGGAGACAGCATGCATATATATATATATATATATATATATATATATATATATATATATGTGTGTGTGTGTGTGTGTGTGTGTGTTTTATTGTGTTTGGTATTTTTGGGGAAGTCGTTAAGCTTTATGCTTACCCTATTTCTATTGTTTTTTTAGGTATCACCGGTTTGTGGGAAGGTGATAGAGTGACTGTACACACTCATAAACAGCATTGAGGACTCCATATTAGTATATTACTTTGATTTTCGATAAATGTAACTTGGAATAAATGGTTTCTCTTAAAAATGGATTGTACTTGGGAAGTTTACCATAACAAAATTGAAAAAGTTTGGTGGTGAAAATGGGACGTTACAAGTTGGTTTTAGAGCCCTAGTTTAAGGGATTTGGAGTAACACTTGTGTGAATCCAAACTCAAACTAGGATCCAATAATTTTCACAAAACGCTTTTAAAAAAGAAATTTTGCAATAAAGGGTTGGGTTAAGGACAAGGGCTAGGTCTATTTCCATGTTATTGTTTGATTGTGGTCTTGGGCTCGAGAACGTGGACCTTTAACTTAACATTGGTTTTACAAGAAGATGTGGTGTATACAGTCAGCTAGAGCCAGAACTGGAGAGTGGTTCCTAAAATACCATACTTATTATTTGTGTTGAATTTGAACTTGTTGATATGTGAATTGTTAGAAAAGCCTGCTAGTGGATAAGCCAAATTCTTTTAGTAACTATTGGATAGAAGTGCCTAATTTCTATGATGCCTTATGATATAGGGAATTGCTTGTTAAATGTTATTTGATTGTGTGGTTGTATACAGTTAGATTAAATAGCCTTAGAATGATTAAATTATCATTACTTCATGTTCCTTGTTTGGTTGTGGACTTAGGGTGGAGTCAGTTACCGTCTATCTGACCCCATATTATGTACAACAAGCATGCACAAAAGCAACCAACGATGCGAGATCGAGAACCATCATAGGTGGAGTGTTAGGAAGTTAGTTGTGACTCTTAAAATAGAAAGTGGGTGTCATTACACCTAGTAGTATTCTAGTACAGTGACTTAGGGACTTGGGGTGAATTGTGAATCGACTACGGATATGTGTGAAGGGTAGTATGGGCCCGTACTACTGAAAGCATAGGATCCGTATGAGATACAAAAGGAGCCATGAGGTTACAAAGGAACTAATAGGTGGAGGCCTGGTGTGTTGAGCATTGTGTTTTTATGTCTAATCTTTTTGTTGTATATTTTCTACATGGTGGCTATCATAGGTTCAGGATCAGGTGCAGGTGGCACCGAGACGGCAAGTCCGAGTGATGAGGAGATATGTGGGATCATTGTTGCCAAAGTGGCCAGGCGATCAGGGAGGCAATTTTGGAGTTTTTTGGGTTGGTTAATACCACATTAATCGAGGAGTTTTACTGGCGTTATGTCGTTATCATACAGGCAACTTCCGCCACATCAACAGCAACCGTCATCATTGTAGGATTTGAAAAATGCAGGACGATGCAGTACTGGGAGTTCAATTATATGAAGCCTCCGGAGTTTACAGACGACATGGATGTGATTATCGCTTTGAGATGGATTTCTAATATGGAGGGATGTTTGTTCATGTGTTCGTGTCTCGACCACCAGAAAGTGAAATTTCCGCTTAATTTTCTTTGCTAGAGCGCGAAGGATTGGTGGGAGCTTGTGACCCAGGGATTTTCGCATGGAAATCGATATGCAGTGACTTTGGAGTAGTTTCTGGATATGTTCCAAGCTAAGTATGTTCCTCTTATGGAGCAGGAGCGACTGACATATGAGTACTTGTTGCTCGAGCTGATGGCTGAGTTGGTGACAAAGGTCACCAAGATGTTTATAGAGAGAGGTATTTTCAGCCCAAAGTATGCCGCATCAGAGCAGGTGCAAATGTCACAATGCTTGAGTATGCTCAAGAAGGAGATTTAAGATTTTATATCAAACCATCCATATCAGAACTTGACAGAGTTTCCGTCAAGGGCCATGAGGAGGGAGATTGGGTTACAACCAACGAAAGGAGGAGAAAAAAGATTCAAGACAGCATCGGCCGGCAGCTAAGCGGTTCAAGTTCGATGACTAGAGTTCAGGATCAGCTGAGGGGAGGAGTCCCGAGTATGGAAAGTTTTGGAATTTTCATAACGGAAGGTATCGATCTTATGTATCTTGAAAGTGTGGTGGGGAGGGTCATTTTGGTTGGGATTGCATGCAGTGTATGTGGGTTTGACTCCATTGAGGCCAAGAGGGAAACATCAGAGCTCTTTGTCCCTTTCTAAATTTTGATGAGGTGTTGGACCCTACACCCCTAGCTTGGCAGTTACCAAAAGGTTGTTATGAGACGACCGGAGTCTCGGAGATGAGGTTTGAGTTATCAATTCATTTTTTAGTCAATTACAGTTATGTTAGTATTCATTTGTAGTTTCTGTTTTGTTTCAAAAGTTAGTCTTAATCGTGCATGTTGGTGAATGTTGTGGTGGGTTCAAAATTTCCTTGAGGTTTTTGCATGCGTTTTGGATGTTGGTGAATATTGTGGTGGGTTCAAAATTTCCTGTGTATCTAGATTGGCCTGGGAGTTTAAGGATTGTTCAAGTTTTCAGAGTTTAGCAGATTACAAGTAGGGGAGAGTGGAGATCTCACAGTAGGAATACCTTATGCCAAGGTTCACTTCGCATCCAGATTTATCTATTTCAAGATTTTTGCACAATTTCTTAATCTTCTTATTTCGCATCAAGATCATCAGTAGCTATTGGATTTTTGCACAGTTTTCAGAGTCTGACAGTGTTTTTTTTATTGATGGATCAGGGGTAAGCCCGAGTGCTGTTAATGGGTAGCGGATTGGGGGTAAGTCTAAGTATTGTCAGTGGATAAGTAAGTTGATGTGAGGTTTGTGTCAGACTTTGGGGTTTACAGGTTTCGAGTAAGGAAAGTAAGCGGTTCTTTCTATACTGATTTAAGGAGGTTGTGTGAAGACGTTTTCTTTAGGACGCATGGTATCACCAAAATTTTTGGGGTGGCAAAATTGTCAAGAGATGGTCAACTGATGAAGATGTTGCAATAAATATGAACTAGATCCTGGAGTCTCGATTTCCTTGACTTGAGCCTAGGTTGGAACCATTATTGGCTAGTGTTTTAGATATTCGCATTTCAGTGATCTCAAATGTGTTAAAGGAGTCGAGCTTGAAGGGCCCTCAATGGGGTTACATCGAGAAATGGAAGTGAGAGCTGATTTCGAGGAAGAAATCTATTTTAAGTAGGGGAGAATTGTCACACCCAGTTTCTGGTCATTTCTTAATTTTGGATTATAGACCAAATTTCAACCATGTAAAAGCTTTAGACCTTAAGGAAGTAAAGTTTATAGCTTTTAGAAGGTGATAATTTCGTTGTGAGATCAAACCACTAAATTGTGTATTAGACCGAAGGGTAGAAAGGGAAACGTTATAGACTGGGTTTCTTGTATTAATTAAGGATTTTAGTTTGAGATGTTTTTAGTAACATATAATTGGATAGGATTGTGAGGCTCCTCAATACCTTTCTGTGCATATAAAGAACACAGAAAATAAAGTTGAAACGAACAAGTTATGACCGTTTGAAGTTGAAGTAGAACTTGGCGATTTTTGGATTACACAGGGTGTAACTAGAAGTTACACATGGCGTAAATAAGAGGTACGTAGGATGTACTCAACAAGTTTGAAAAACCTAAGTTTGGGGTTTTGAGACATATTTAAACACCTTAACCTCCATAAACCCTTTCCATTCTCAGCGTGTATCTCCCCAAACGACTCCCTTGAAATCGTAACCCATATTTGAGCCTTGTGAGCTAAAAAGTGTGTTTAGGTACCTTAGAAGGAAGAAGATGTTGGTGGTGTTGGTTAGAAAGCTTCAAGCTTTGTGGATCTATGATTTGCACCTCTTAAGCATTATCCAACATGTATAAAATTCAAAACTTGGTGAATGATTTGTTAGATCTGTTTAGTTCTTACCTTTATGTCCTTTTGTCCTATATTCTTGGTCTAGCTGAGTATGAGCTACTCCACACATCATGAGTATCATTTTCAGACATATTTGTGTACATGTAATCATAAAAAGGCTATCTTGATATTTTTCTTCCACCTATGCAAGAGATATGACGTTTTTGGTTGTGTAATAAGTTAGGATTTTGGTTTTGGGCACTTTCTAGCCATGTGAAGTCATAAAGTTTGAAACTTTATGATTTAGGATGTTATTTGGGATTAGATAAGAGTTCTGGGCGTAAGGTCTTAAAGGAATAAGTTTAATAAAGAAGTTGAACCTGGATTAAGTAATTAGATCATACCAAAAGGGCACGCAACACGTACAAGGTCTGAGTCCCTTATGCTATGTGAAAAGATGGAGTACGCATGGCATAATTGTTGGATTTGGATCATTATAACACTCCTAAGTGTACATGCAACCCTAAATACCTTGGATCTATGTTTTCTCTATTATACATGCAAATATGAATATTCCAAGGTATTACCCTAACTAGCATACAATCTTTGATACTTGGGTAATAAAATAGACAGAATACATACCTTGTTGATGAAGCTTGACTCCATGAAGCTCGAGAGCCTATTGCCCCAAGTGTGACACCTCAAATGGTTCACACAACATCATCAACATTTGGAATAACCATGAGAAGAAGACACGAGACTTGGAAATCGGCTTGCCCTCCATATTATGCACTAGTGCCAATTTCTCCAAGAAATGGGGTCTTTATATAGTGTGCACATTAGGGTTACACCATGTAACCCATGACTTTACCCATTCCTTATGCTCCATGGGTTTTAACCTCCATGGAGTATCCATGGGTCACCACACGGGTTAAACCCAACATAAGGAATCATGAATCATAAGCCCACTTATATAAGAATGAATGATTTACACAATCAATCCTCATATATTTAATTAGTCTCTTTTGATCACTAAATTAAGTCCAAATTAATTCTTGATAAATACTAATTAAATAACATGATCTCATATTATTATATTAGAACTTATAATATATTAATATGTCACAAATATATTTTTCTCTAAAACGGTCTATCCAAATGTTCTGATGTCATGCAACCCAAATGGACCATGCCGAGTCGGGTCAAGTACATACCAATTATAGTTATGGACTTAGACTCTAATCCAACAGTAATCATCCTGATGTGGACTATGACTTTCTTTGATTGTTGATCGTTACATTTTTGACCAAGTTTGACTTTGGATCAAACTTGAGGGTTTTGAACTATTGATTAACATTCTACCTGGTTTTGGTGTTAGTGGCTTCGCAGGAGCAAGCATTGTAGAAAGGGGAGTGTGTTGCAGTGTTTTGCGGTTCTTCAATTCAGGTGATTTTTCCCCACTCTACCTACGGGTCGAAGTCACCTATGCTGGCCCATTAGTTTTGTTTATCATATATTAGAGGGATTCCCTAAGGACTGTATATAGTCACGTTTGATAGACTATGGTCTCTTGATTTAGGTTTTCTTGCCTATTCCTTGTTTGATTGTGGATCTAGAATAAGATCATCTGTCCGGGTGTCTATCTTACCTCTAGGTACATATGGTTACACATTCCTTAAAGAGTTGGTTTTGCATCCTTGTATATAGAATGTTTCTATTTTGTAGTGATATGTTCTATATATATATATATATATATATATATATATATATATATATATATATATATATATATATATATATATATATATATATATCGTTGTGTGATAGGATGCAGCAGTAGTGGTATGTTGGTTAGAATACTAGTAGGTTGGTTATCGTCTATTGGAGTGCTCTAGGGTTGTATGTAATTATGTAGGATAGCCTAAGAACTCTTGATCTAGGCTTTCTTTCATGTTCCTTGTTTGGTTGTGGCTCTAGAGTAGGATCATCTGTTCAGTTGGCTATCTCACATCTAGTTACTTATGATTATGCTTTCCATGGAGGCTAGATGGTAATGAATTTGTATGTTATGAGAGGTCTAGTAGGCGGTAGTGAGTTGTATAATTGGTATTTTCCTATGTTATGTGACTACTTGATCCTTCATTGTTTATATGTCAACATAGTATGGCTAGGATGAGGTGGTACTGATTCTTGTTGTACGCCAACAAACCCGGGAGCAATCCAGACATAAGTTGTAGGCTTGAGAGCAACCCAGAATTATGATTTGGGCTCGAGAGGAATCCAGACATAAGTTGAGGGTTGGGAGGATAATTTAGACTTATGTTATAGGCTCAAGGGTAATCTAGTCTAATGACTGTGGTGTTGGTGTGCAGGGCAATCCAGTCCGATGACTATTGATCGGGGATAATCTAGTCCGATGACTGTTTTGTTGTGTAGGGTATTTTGGGGACCTCAATAAGAGAAGACTTACGCATTGCGTTATATTCTTTTTGACGTACGGGTGTGTGGTTTACTGGCTCATCACGAGAAGAATATAGTCAAAGAAAGTATATGGCGATCACGATTCTCAAGCGTTACTTAAGCAGAATTTCATTGTAACTTCGCATAGTTGATTCGCCTTTTGGCTTCATGATCCTTGGAAAATCCAATCATGAATGCTAAATGAGCATTAAAAGAGATTAGTATGCTGTTGACATAAGTCAATAAATCTCATCTTCTAGGTATCTCATAACTATTGAGATCAACAATAGTTTGTCCACCTATATAAAAATTCATTTTATAATTTTCAGCTAATCCACTTTATATAGTAAAGCCAAATATGGATCCTAGCCTTTTGATTAATAATTTGATACTTGGTAATTATCTTAAAAGAATTTTTTTAATCAAATTAACTGTGTTTCTTTTCTTAAATAGATGACTACTGGTTTGGGTTCCACTCCTCCTCCTTCCCTAACCACTCCATCAAATTTCTCACTACTCTAACTCCTCTCGCGAGATAAGTTCACTGGTCCTAACTACCTTGATTGGATTCGTAACCCGAAGATCACTTTGAGGTATGAGAAAAAGAGTATCTCTTGGACGAGTATCTGGAAGAGGAACTTCTTGATGATGCAACTAAAGAAGAGGACGTTAAACATGAAAGAATCCCTATCACTTTATCGAGGTATCATGCCTAATGCTGGAGACCATGCTTCAGAAATCCAAAAGAGTTGCAAGACTCTTGGGGCATATGACATGAACGAGAAGCTCAAAGGTGTGTTTCAAGAACAAGCTCGAACCGAGAGATTCAAAATCAAGAAAGGATTTCTAGGTTGCAAGCAATAAGAGAATGATTATGTGAGTACCCATGTGCTAAAACTATAAGGGTACTTTGACAGTCTCGAACGTCTTGGCTTCCCATTCACTCAAGAGTTGGCTATTGATGTCATTCTTAACTTTTTGACTAGTGCATAGAAGTAGTTCACTATGAACTACTATATGAATGGTTTGGAAAATAGTATTATGGAGCTAAATGAGATGCTTAAGACAGCTGAAGAAAGCATTGTTCCACCAAGGAACACAAGTTCAACCACTCCTATTCTAGCCATTAACAAAGGTGGTGTCAAAATAAAATTCTCCTCTCATCCCAATTATAAGGGAAAGGGAAAGAGAAAGTTGGTGCTCCTATTTCCAACCCTAAGAAGGACGTTTCTGACATACCACCTATGAATGACCGTAAAGAATCCATTTGCTACTACTACCAAGAAAATGGTCATTTGAAAAGTATTTTCCCTAAGTATCTGTAGGATCTTTAGAAGAAAAAGGACAAGGCTGTTGACACTGCAGGTATTTTCACAATTAAATTACATTCAACTTTTACTTCTAATAGTTGGATACTTGACATATGATGTGGAACCCACATTTCTTCTGATGTGCACGGACTACAAAAAAGTAGGAGGCTAAGGCATGGAGATCTCGATTTCATCATGGGTAACAAGTGCATGGTAGCTGCTACCAAGATTCGAGACTACGAGCTTTCAGTTCCACTAAGTTTTTCAATTAGTTTGTTAGATTTTTTCTATTCACATTACATGGCAAGAAACATCATCTCATTTTATGTATTGTGGCGTCATGGTTTTACTTTTGGATTTGATAATTATAATGCTAGTATTTTGGTTTATAAAGATAATAATATTTATTTTAACCTTGCAATGGTATCTATGAATCTGTGATTGGTGTAAGTAGAAACAATAACTTCATCTTAGATGTTAGTTCATCTACTTTCGATAAATCATGTCCATGAAATTCACGTCCATGCCATATAAACAACAAGTGAATCGCCAAGCTCCAATTGGGTGGAATCTTAGAACCATTTAACCTTGAGTTCAATGGAGATTGCGAATCTTGTTTACTTAGGAAGATGACAAAGTCCCCTTTCAAGAAACTAGTGCGAGCTAAATTGATCTTCACGAGATTCAATAATCAACTGATGAAGAACCTAAAGTTTCCACTGGACCTCAACAAGAGGTTGAACAACTTGTTGAAGAATCTAATATATCTCCACCTGCACCTCGTAGATCTGATAGAAAATATCATCCACTAGAGTTTTATGGTTTCCATATTACTCAGAGGATGAAAACATGTTAGGCAATAATGATTCATGCAGCTATCAGGATGCCATGGCGAGCCCACAGGCTACAAAATGGAAAGAGGCGATGGATAGCAAAATTTAGTCTATGTACGTTAACCAAGAATGGATCTTGATTAACCCTACACCTGGCCTTAAAATCGTCGGGAGTAGATGGGTCTTCAAAATGAAGACTGACAAGGATGGGAACGTGCAGGCTTATAAAGATCAACCGGTTGCAAAAGATTATACTCAGACTTAAGAAATTGACTATGAGGAAACTTTCTCACTAGTCGCTATGATCAAGTCCTTTAGGATACTACTTTCCATAGCTGTATTTCATGACTATAAAATATGGCAAATGGATGTAAAAACTGCTTTCCTTAATGGGAAACTATCCGAGGATGTTTACATGTCTCGGCCATAAGGTTTAATATAGTCCAAGTCTCCTAACATGGTATGCAAGCTTAAGAAGTCAATTTATGGATTTAAACAAGTACCTCGCAGGTGAAACATCTTTTTTGATGAGAAAATCAAGGAGTTTGGTTTCTTAAGAAATAAAGAAGAACAGTGTGTGTATGTTAGATCTAGTGGGAGAGTGGTTGTCTTTCATGTCTTATATATCGATGACATTCTTTTTATAGGAAATGAAATCCTAACACTGAATTGTGCAAAAGATTGGCTTGGAAAGAGTTTTGCTATGAAGGACTTATGAGAAGCTCCTTATATACTTGGTATCAAGATCTATAGGGATAGATCTAGGCGACTGATAGAACTTTGCCAAAATACATACTTACTCAAAATCATGAAGAAATTCAAGATGGAAGACTCTAAGAAAGTATTTATACATATGCAACGTGGCACGGTTTTGAGTAAAACCCAATGTCCCAGTACTAGCGAAGAAATGGACAAGATGAGTTGAGTCTTATATGTTTCGACTATAGAATCAATGGTATGTACGAGGCCATACGTCTCATATTGGATTAGTATGATGAGTTGTTATCGAGCCAATCCTAGTGAAAGTCATTAGATCATAGTCAAGAACATTCTGAAGTATCGTAGGAGGACTAAAAACATGTTCTGGGTTTAAGGGGCTAAGGAAGAGCTAAGTATCAATGGATATGAGGATGCAAATTTACAAACTGGTAGAGATATTTTTAGATCACATAATACTTTTGTGTTCATGTTAAATGGAGGAGTAGTGACTTAGAGGAGTTCCAAGAAATAGACTATAGCAGACTCAACTACAAAGTCAGACTATATTATGGCCAACAAAGTGACCAAGACAACAATATAGATGAAGAAGTTCTTCAACAATTTAGGTTTTGTTCCAAGCATAGTTGAACCGATTAAGATATTTTTGATAACGAGGGTGCAGTTTCTTTAGCTAAGGAACATCAAGATCACAAGTGCACAAGACATATACTCAGAATGTCCATTATATTAGGAAACTAGTTGAAGACGAAGACATCATTACGAGAAAAGTACCATCAAAGGTCAATCCAGCTGATCCAATTTCCAAATCATTGTCACATATTAAGCATGGTGCTCATACTAGATCTATTGGCATTAGATTTGCTAGCGAATTCATTACATAATTTGTGGTTTGATATTGTGGAACATTTTAGATATTTTGATTTGGTATTTATTAATCTTAAGTTGCTATGTTTGTTCATATTATCCGTGCTTCTTCTTTTACATGTTTAGAACCAATTCCAAAATAATATTTTATTTAAACTTAAACAATCAGTCCTACTCAAGGAATAAAGCATATTAAGATTGTCATGGAGTATTGGTAGATTGTTCACATAGATGAACATAGCAAAGTCTTGCGGCCAATACTGATGAGGACTTAAAAATGGAGATTTTAAGTATTGGAGTAATTGTGCTTAAAGATTACTCCATGGATCATTTCATAAGAAAATTAAGAATATTATACTTCTTATTCTTCAAATAAGGATGCATTAGGTTTTGATGTATAATGTATTGTGTCTTGGTTTTTTCCCAACATTGTTTGTTGCCGGCAGTCATATAGGGTTTAACTAGATATTGCATGAGGAATAGTACTGACCTATGCAGTCAAAGTTTATTTGATCCTTCTTCCATAAATAGATAAGTAGATATCATTGGGCCCCTTTTGATTTAGGTGTTTACAATAAATAATTGGCCAAGCTGAGATGATGTTGATAGGATCCGATAGTTAATTAGGAAAAGTCACCACAAGTCGGTATCGTGAAACATAATCTTAAACCATGAGATTAACCCTTGATCCATGTTTCTAGTTAATAATAAGATGTCATGAAGATCAAAGGAATTTGAAGTCATTGGTCTTAAGGTTGTTAATAGCATTGTTTTTATAAGTACAACAGTTGCATTGGACTGCTACTCACTAATCTTCCTAGTAAGTATTTGTCGGTCTATTGTTGATGCCTAAGTTCAAATGAGAGTTGATAGAGATTAGTTCCCATATCATAACAAACTGATAATATTAGTATAAACATCAGTGTCATTTAGGGTTACACGCAAGAGAAAAATAAAGAAGATCTGCAAAGATATTTATATTAAGGACTTGTTTTGTTAAATAATTAATAGAAAATAAATGAATTTTCAATATTCTATAATGATTTGAAAAGTCAAGAAAATTATAATTATGTTTGGTAATTATATTTTGGGTTGCAAATCACATCCCTTTATAAAGAGGGGTCAAAACCCAGTTTTAAGAGATATGCAAAATACATTTCTTTTACCAAAGTTCAGAACCCTAAGAAAAACCCTAGAATAGTCGAAGCTCAATTCCCACGACGTGGTCGCCTATTTGCCACGACGTAGTCGGTCACATATTCATTTATTCGAGCCTTTTTGCTGTTGGTGCTCAAGGAAGTTTCAGATCTATGAAGTTTTGTGTCTTGGGTACGATCACAAGAGAGGAACTCTATGTTGGGTTCTTATGTTCGATCAACTGGCTAGACCAAAGAAGACCAAGAAGAGCACTAAGGTGTGTTTACCTTTTTTATGTTTATTAAATTTACATAGATTTGTTTGAGTTAGTTCTGCTAGTTTCAATTCTATTGATCAGCAAATTTGTTGCTTTGCCTGTTACGATTTGGTCTTTGACTAGGCTCAAAACCTATCAGAGAGATTTTAGCAAGGGCGAAGCAATGTTGTGGTTAAGGGTTTCCATGGACACCCTTGATGTTGCAATTTCTTTTGAAAATTAATTTCTTATATATTCATCGACACATTTTACAAATATACATGGACAGATGTGAAAAAAACCAACACAAAACAAAAATTTTTATAATATTTTGGATTTCTTACCGAAAATTGTAAAACATGGTTAAGATTTTTTTTTAAAAAAATTATGTATACAACTTGTTTTCATATTTTTTCGAAAGTATCATTATTGATAATATATTATTGATAATATACTGAGTTTATAATTATATTAGTTTAAAATAGTGTTTAGATTGTTTATTTGTTTTTATGTTAATATTTTGTTAATTTATTTTTATATTGATTTATTACTATGATTAGTCATTATTTTTTCTATTCCATGTATAATTTTATCTTATGATAATGGAAAAACTAATGGAAAATTATAGAATGTTTTAAATACAAAAACTCTTTTTCATGAATAATTGTAAGATATTAGTAAACATTTTTTTTGAGTCACGTTTAATTTTTAGTATTAAAATTAATAATATATTTTCCTTGGATGTTCAACATGACCCGATAACAAAAAAATTTAGTTCTTTTTATTTTTATTTTGCCACTCTTTATATATATATATATATATATATATATATATATATATATATATATATATATATATATATATATATATAAAAGGTGGCAAAATAAAAATAAAAAGAACTAAATTTTTTTGTTATATCGAGAGAGAGGGAGAGAGATGAGGGTTCAATTGAGAAAAAAAGGTTGAGAATGGGGGAACCATTCTCAACCAATCATTTAATGAGCTTAAAAAATGCGCGATGACAAACTTGTAAATAATCCAAATACATTAATGAGCGGTGGCAAATTTGTAAATAATCCACAAACATTAAGCCGTCAGGGCACTTGAGTAATTTGATAACACATCAAATCTCGACAGAAAAGCATAATTTCCCTCTTCGATACACCATAACACGAAAACCATTTGCAGAAGAATCGATAAGAAGAAAACCATTTGCAGAAGCATCAAATAACATAAACAAAGAAAAATGTATTCCGATGAAAACATGAACGAGACCATTTCCTCACTCTTGACAATGAAAGGTAACCATCGGCGTTTTTTCTCGAGTTTTTAACAATTTCGAACTATTTCTAAAATTATCACTTGATTACTTGAAATTTCTCATAATCTACGATAATTATTAGTTGATTTAGAACTAAAAACAATGTTTTCACACTGTTAATTCTTTAAAAAAGGTTGTTTACTTCAATTTTTTATGATACTCGTTCATTCTCGTAACCGTCCTTCGTTATTACTTTATTTACTTGAAATTTTTGTAAGAATCATCCATTATTACTTGATATATAAATGATTTTACATCATCTCTTCATTTTTCATCTTTATTCAAAACTATTCTGTAAAAATACAAACGTTACTTCACATTTCGCTTATATTTTCCTAATATTAACTACTTACCCTTACAGAAACAACACCAACAATGAATAATACATATAAATGAAAAACAAGAACAAATCAAAAAGGTAAATAAAATATGTTTTTTTTACTTCTGAACACAAACAAAACTAATATTCAAATGTGAATATGTATGTTATATTGATATATGAATAGAACATAACTTGCTGCCATACATACATTATTCAAATGTGAATACAACAAGAATGACTTATGTATGTTCTATTCACATATGAATATAACAAAACATATGAGAATAAAAAAATATGAATACATATGTTTTATTCAAATATTCAAATGTGAATATGTATGTTATATTCATATATGAATAGAACATAACTTGATGTCATACATATATTATTCAAATGTGAATACAACAAGAATGACTTGTATATGTTCTATTCATATGAGAATAAAAAAATATGACTACATATGTTTTATTCAAATATTCATTCGTGAATATGTATGTTATATTCATACTTGAATAAAACATAACTTGTTGCCATACGTACATTATTCAAATGTGAATACAACAAGAATGACTTATATATGTTCTATTCACATATGAATATAACAAAACATATTCATATAAGAATAAAAAAAAATATGAATACATATGTTTTATTCAAATATTCATTCATGAATATGTATGTTATATTCACATATGAATAGAACATCACCTGCTGCCATACTTACATTACTCAAATGTGAATACAAAAAGAATGACTTATATATGTTCTATTCACATATGAATATAACAAAACATATTCATATGAGAATAAAAAAATACGAATACATATGTTTTATTTAAATATTCATTCGTGAATATGTATGTTATATTCACATATGAATAGAACATAACTTGCTGCCATACATACATTATTCAAATGTGAATACAACAAGAATGACTTATATATGTTCTATTCACATATGAATATAACAAAACATATTCATATGAGAATAAAAAAATGAATATATATGTTTTTTTTTCAAATATTCATTCGTGAATATGTATATTATATTCACATATGAATAAAACATAACCTGTTGCCATACATACATTATTCAAATGTGAATATAACTATGATAGAAACAGATTTGAAGAGGAAAAATGCGAAAGGTACAAAATTCCTATCATATCTAATATATTCATATATGAATAAAATTGTATATATTAGTTATATTTTTGTAATAAAAAAATATTAATAAATCAACGAGCATATATCATATTCATATATCAGTAACTTATTCAAATATTATATGTTTTCATTTCCCATATAAAAAGAAACAAAAGTACCAAAGAAAATAAAGCATCAAAAAGGAAAAAGTCCATCAAAAAGGAAAACTCCTGAAAAACAACAACTACAAGATTCAGACTCTGATTTTGAAAGTAGTCATCCGTCGAAGAAGGCAAAAAAAGGAGTCACCAATCAAAAAAGACAAAAAAAAAAAAAACAATGGTAAAAGAATTTTACTCAATGAAAAACAGATGTTCACCAGAGGCATTACTATCTATAATCCTTGGGATGAGCAAACAACAAAAAGAATCTGTAAGATCTATGAGTTTTGGAGCTTTGTTAAAAATGAAAATCACAGATATACCACTGAAGCTAGGATTTTATATTCTTCAAAAATTTGATTCTGAGAGAATGGTGATAGATATTGAAGGAAAGGAACTGAAAATAACAGCAGAGTCTGTTCATGACATGTTGGGCATACCAATTGGTGGAACCAAACTTACACAACTGGATCAATGGCCTAAGGATGATACAAGTTATGATGAATGGAAGCAACAATTTAAAAAAGATTCAATCCTCCGACAGAGTGCAATAAAAAATGTTATTGTTTCTACCACACAAGCTGATCTCAATTTCAAATTGAACTTCTAAGTTCTTTTTGTCAACACGTTTTGCGAGTCAACATCAATGGGAAGATGCAACATGTTTCTCTTGAGTTATATCTCAAGAAAAACAGATATCAGCAACATAGACTGGTGCAGCTATGTTTTGGACTGTCTTGTCAGAACAAAAAACTCATACATACCATACTCAGATACCAGCTTCTTTGTTGGACCTTCAACTTTCTTGGTGGTAAGTTATTATAATGTTTATACTCAATTGTTAATAATATTTATTATTCATAAAGTAATAGCAAATATTCATATATGAATAAGAAAAATATATTTGTTCACACGTAATGCTTTACATTACTTATTCGTATATTAATAAGTAAAAATAATATTACTTGTTCATATATGAATATCAATTAGTTATCATTTATGTACAGTTGTTCTATGCTGATAACATCCACTCAGAAGCTTTAACAGTAACACGTAAACGTCCAACAATTTGTTATTGGAGTTAAGAGAAGATTAGATATCGAGAGACATTTGAACAAGAAAAAGGTAGATTTGGACTTGGAGAATTAAACGAAGAATTAGTTAATGAACAAGATGAAGGACATACAAATCTCGAAGAAAGTGATTCTGATAAAGATGAAGATCATTATGTTGAGGTAATTAGTTTGAACATGTTAATAATATATGATTACATTAAATTCTAATCATACTTCTTTTTATTACATAGGCATATGAATCAAAAATATCTAAAATGCTTAATAGTTTCGAGAGGATGAAGGAAAAGTTGAATTCAAAGCTCAATGATGCGATAACAAAGTTCCCTGAAAAGGAAAGTTTTAGGATTTTCGATGAAAATATGACAAATATAATTGGTGAAGAAAAAACAGAAGGCACAACTATTTTTGAAATTCCAAGTAATCAAACTGGATTTGAAGGAATCAATTTGACACTAATAATGGGTCAAAAAACAAATGATAAAAAAAAATGAAGATGATGAAGGAAATCATGAAGAAGTAAATGATAATGATGGAAGTCAATCGGAAGTGGATTACTTGCTTGATTCAAATGAAGGAGAGAATGAAGGAATAAAGAATGATGGAGATAAGAATAAAAAAGAAAGTGAAACTGAAGTAAAAGGGAAATATGGAAAGAACAATGAAAATGACAATGATGAAGAGAAAAAAGATGATGATGCTGAAGAAACAAATAATCATGAAGAGACTAGTCAACAAACTGAAAATGAAAATTTGTTGGATAAAGTTGTTGATAACATTGTGGACAATGTCCTTGGAATTCAAATTTCAAGTTTAAACAGTCAAGAAGATGAAGTCTGGAATGACCATGAAATGAAAACTATTTTTGATAATATTGATATAGGTAAATTTTGTCTTAATTTTATTTTTAAAAAATATATAAATATATTAATACACAATAACAATTTTCTTTATTAAATTTTGACCAGGGTCACCAATGAGTAGAGGTAAAAACTAATACTCTTGCAGAAAAGGAAAAATTAGAAGGTGTACATGAACAAGGAACAAAAGTTGAAAAAACAAAGGGAGATGATACAGGTAAATAAATGATTTAAAATATATTACAATATTTTTATTGATTTTTTTAATAACATTGTTTATTCATAAGTGAATAATATACTATATAAATGAATAAAAAAATATTCATATATGATGTATATGTTTCAGGTAAGGAAAACTCTGAAGATAGAAATAAAAGAGGAACAGAAGCTAAGAACACGAAAAATGGAGGTGAAGATAAACATAGAGAAACTGAGAAAGTAAATGCATAAGATAAAGGTAAATAGTTGAATCACTAATAAATGAATATAATAAGTTTTATTATTCACAAATAAATAACGCAATATACAAAAAAATAAAATTTCAATATTTCTTATCCATATATAAATGATATTCATTACTTATTATAAATGAATACATTACTTATTCACATATGAATTACTTAATCAAAGTTCTTTATCTTTCTGGAAAGAAAAAGTTAGAAAATGAAAACAAGAAAGGAGAAAAAGCTGACAAGACAAAAAGAAATAACGGAGGTAACAATTTGGATAAACATTTCAAAATATAAACTCAAATATTATAATTAACTTACAACTATTTATATGATAAATCTCCTGGCATGCAGATACTCATCCAAGCTTTAGTCTAGGTCTCAGTCCAGATTCAGATCAAACTTCAAGTAAAAAATCTAATGAATCTTCACCAAAAAAACCACTTACAAAGAAACAAATCAAAGACGGCCATCAGAAGGTTGTTATCAGATTAGCAAAGAAAAATGTTCTTAATCCAAATCCAATCTCTGTATCAATTCCTACTGAAGTAGGACCATCAAAGCATGATCTGGATCAACCAATAGAGAAGAAGCTTGCTGATGCTTTCAAATCACCTTTCAAATGCAGAATAACAGACACAAAACCCAAACTGACACATCAGGAGAGTATTGTCTGTGAATGGTTGTTCAACTTACAAGGCAATACATCGTAAGTAACTTTATTTTATATACATTCATATATGATTATTATATAGATAATAATCTATGACATTTTGATTATATATTTGCAGAGATGTGGTTGTCCAGACAAAATATGGTCAGATAACTGGATGAGCAGTTATGGAAAGTCTATATGCAAACACAGAGATTGTTGGAGAAGTTTTAGACACTTGGTCTGATTTACTTAACCACCAAGAACTGGAAAGGGATTTTGGAAATTCACCATACTGACTCTTCTTGAAAGTTGGAGTTTCTGTAAGTTTATGTTCTAACCTTAATTCTTTCCTTATTAATAAATGAATACACAAATATGATGTAATCATTTATGAATATTATATTTTTTTACAACTGAAATTCACATATGATTATACAAAATATGATGTATTCTTTAATATAATTATATATATTCAACTGAAATTCACATATGATTATATTGGTTACAGACTGCTTATCTAAATTCAACATTCTCCGATGAAAGAAAGTATGAAAAATTCAAGAAGAACTTTCATGACAGTACCAATGGGTACAAAAAAATCCTGAACATAAAAGATATTGACATGGTATGTTAATTAAAGTTGTTTTTTACATATATTTTATCAACAAAATACTTATCATTATATACATAAAAACATGTGTTCTTTCTAGTTGTTAAAAGTGCTCACATTTTTGTGATTGTCTTCAACTTAAAGAAACCATCAATTGAAATTCTAGACAACACTGCAGTTGAGGGGGATTATGAAGGGAAATACGGAGTAATATTGAAACCTTTGGTATGTACCCAATTCACAACAACATAAAAGAACCAATTTATTACATATCTAACTTTTATTTTATTTAATGATCAGAAAAATTTGTTTGTGAGATACTTAAAAGAAATAAACCATCCAAGAGCAAATGCAATCTCAAAAGAAAGTATCAAACCCCAACGACTTGAAATGACATGGAGAACAATTAAAAACAAAGTTGATTGTGGAATCTTTGCAATGAGACATATGGAGACCTATATGGGACAACCACTCTCAAAGTGGAAACAAGGTCTTCATAAAGAAAGTGCAATTCAACCAACTACTTTAGAGAAGCTCAGGCAAAGGTATGCACACATAATGCTAACTTCTAAAATTAACATGTTGAAGGCTAAAGTGTTGGATCTTCCTGAAAATATCAAAAAGTTGAATTCAAAGTGCGTACTGATCATGCATACAAGGCTATGCAAACAATTCAAAAAAGGTTAAAAGAATATTGATGATTGCTTGTGATGAAGTGTGATGATATAGAATAGTTTGTGTTGAAGATGAATGGATTTGAAGTACATGTAAGACGATTATGCGAAACAAATTTTAGATGGTTTGTTAAATGTTCGTTTTAATATTTTGTGAAATGCTTATGAACAGCTTTTATTATCTTATGTTGAATGATTATGTAATAGAAACAACTTTTCTTATTTCTGTCAGTTTTTTATATTTAAATATTTTCAAAGTTTATTTATGTTTATTCATAAATGAATACGAAAATGATACATTCATTTATGATTAAATTAGGAGTAATATGTCAGTATAACAAAGTTCATATATGAATATAACAAATTTCAGATATGAATCTAACTAACTTATTAGTAGAAACAAGTTTGTTTATTTATGTCATTTTTTTATATTCAAATATTTTCAAAGTTTATTTTTATTTATTCATAAATGAATACGAATATGATATATTCATTTATGAATAAGTTCAAAATAATATGTTAGTATAACATAGTTCAGATATTAACATAAAAAATTTCAGATATGAATATTACTTATTTATTAGTATAACAAATTTCACATATTTATATTCATTTATGAATAATTTACAATATCAATATAACTTATTTTATAGTAATTTAAAAAAACAAATGTCAACATATCAATTTACCATATCAATATAAATGTGTATTATTCATACATGAATATTATTGTTTATTGTTTTTATCTGTATATATTCATAAATGAATAGAACCAAAAAACATTAAAAAAAAACTAGAAAATCCCTAACTGTCTTTTGCTGATTTAGCAGCTCCAACTCTTTCTGGACAAGTACGTAAATTGTGTGGAACTCATTTTCCACATCCTAAACACATTCTATGTTCTTTTTTAGAATTTTCATATGCTACTTCACCTGCACTTAGAATTCTTTTCTTGATTACAGAACCTTTATTGCTTTGAACTTCAGGAACATGAATATTAATCTCTTCTGTAATAGGAATAGTAACACCTAAAAGCTTGCATACGACTTCACCATCTGTCTTGCTTTTCAATCCAGGAGAAATATAATCACTCTCAAATTTCTTCAACAACATTTGTTGTTTCTCAGCAAACAAAGCCAATCTCTTTTTGTCATCTCTTACAATATCCAAACATGATTCAAAACTATAATATGAATCATTGACTAGTTTTACATTCTCACAATCACCTAAATTGGATTGAACAGAACCAAAACGATAATTTCTTGATATCACATCCTTTCTCGATCTTTTAAAAATGTACATTTTAGGAATTTCTTTAACATCACATATCATCATTATTATAAAAGCATGTTTGCATAAAACACCCATACGCTTAAAATGTTCACAGCTACAATTTATTTCTTTCTCTTCAGCTTTTATTTCAACCTGGTACAAAAACAAAATTTACATATTTACATTCATATAAGAATACTCATATCAACACTAATATATTCATATATTCATATATTCATATAATATTCATATATGAATATATGAATATTGATATTCATATACGAATATTGATATTCATATATGAATATCCTCATATTCATATATGAATATCCTCATAGGGATGTCAACGGGGGCAAACGAGACGGGGATTGCATCCCCTGCCCCCGCCCCCAAAATTTTCCCGTTGCCCCGCCCCTGCCCCCGCCCCGAAATCTCCATCCTTTCCACCTCTGCCCCCGCCCCCGAATTCCCCTTCTGACCCCGCCCCCGATTGATTTTGGGCTAACTTATTTTGGGCTAAAATAAATTCTTGTTTGGGCTAAAAGAAACTATTTTTTGGGTAACAAATAGATATTTATAACATAATTTTACATGTTACAAACAACTTAAAAACTTGTTTTTTGTTGAATTTTTGTACGTAAAAATCATTTTATTGTTTATTATATTTATATAATCAATATATGTCAATTTATATAATTTATTAACGGGGCCCCCACGGGGGTTTCGGGACCGGACTACCAACCCCCGCCCCCGCCCCTGAAATTAAAATGGGGGTTATTCTTGCCCCCACCCCTGCCCCCATCCCCGATTTTTTTCAACAAATGCCCCCATATGGGACGGGCCCCCACGGGACTTTTTGACATCCTTATATCCTCATATTCATATATGAATATTCTCATATTCATATATGAATATTATTACATTTTTCATAAAAAAAACTAGTAAAATTACCTTAAATTCACTTTTACTGTTGTTGTGCTCCACAATGTAAACTTCCCAACCATCTTCAATACCAACATATGAGTATGTAGAGAAAAAACATGCTTTATATATTTCTTTTTGCACCTCAAAAAATAATGTACTTTTATAAACCTTTGATGCTTGCAGTTCTATTTCTCGAGGTGTTTGCATTTTATATGATGCTTTCTTTGATGCCTTATCAAGCTCTCGTTGAGTATTCCTTTGCTTTTGAATGGCAGTGTCGTAATTCATCATGAAATTCAAAAGTAAGTTCCCACTTTCTGAGTATGTATTAAAGAATGAATTCATACTCTCTGACCTAGATGTAGTCTTCATCAAACCACACATTGGAATATCACTAAAATATCCAGGTATCCATGAATCACGTATTGCAAACATGTCTTTAAACCATCTTATGTCTTCAAGATTGAATTCCTTCATAAGCAAACCCCACTTCACCTCAAAAACATTAGGTTTCATATTAATGTCCCAAACAAGCTTCGAAAACCTTTTTCTAAAGTCTGTGTTCGTAAATAAATCATCTGATATCTGTATTAATACAAAAATATTCATAAATGAATAAATAATAATAAGTAAAATAACAATCAATATTCATAAATGAATATACTAATAAGTAATATATTTGAAATATATTAAAATAATACCTTTTTTCAACTTTTTCATTATATGTCACATACATAATCGGTGCGTTGAATTACGAAACACATTCTCAACAGCTTGTTTTATTGCAGCATCTTGATCGGTTAAAACAAGTGCTGGTTCTTTCCCATGAGTTTTAAGAAATGCTTTAAGCAACAAAGAGTAAGACTCAATGCTTTCATTTCTTAGCAACCCAGATCCAACAGTAACCGATTTTTTATGATGGTCAATAGCAGTAAACGGAACAAAAACCATTCGATACCTAACACACAAAAAAAATGTTCATTAAACTCAATTTTGGATGTATTAATAAGTGAATATAAAAATATTCATATATGATTAAGCTATAAACAAAAGTAGATAAAATAACTTACTTGTTTGTTCGGGAAGTCGCATCAAACGAGATAACATCACCAAATTCAGCATAATATGCCTTCTCCATTTCATCAGCCCAAAACATACAGTCCAAAACATCATCTTGACAATTAAACTCAAATGAGTAATTTGGATAGTGAGCTCGACGGTCATTCATTGTGTTTACTATCATTTGGGCATCTTTATAACCAATAACCCTGTTGATATCTCTCCTTAATTTTTTATAGTCAACTACTTTGGGCTTTATACACTCATACCCAACTCTCAAACTTGCCCTCAACTCATGAGCCATAGTTGGACCTATTTTTGATGTGCAAGAATGCACAATAAACTCTTTTTATGAATATGACATTTGTCTCGCTTTTTTTAAATCGTTTCTCTTCTTAAGTGGATGGTTTTGAAGTTCATCAAACTGAAAAACTTTATAATCTGGAGTTACATACACATATTCAAATATAATCTTTGCTTGACAACCAATAGCTCTTGAATTTGAATTCCGTTTCCTCCTAACACCACTTGTACCTAATGTATCATAAGATTTCTTTTTCTGTTTACCACCACAATTACATATAACATGTTTTTTCTTTATAATCTTGTTATCAAACCTTGACTGTGTGCTCAGTCTAACATCAAAACTACCAATTTCAGCATACTCAGAATACATTTTGATAGCCAACTTTAATGATTTGAAGATTAAACCCTTAAATGGAATAAGTTTAACAGGTACATCTGGCTTATAGACATGTTCCCCAATTATATCATCACAATATTGCGCATCATGTATTGAACTTGAAGATTCACCACCTAAAATAATAATGCATGAATAAAACAATAATATATATGAATACATGAAACTCATATAAATAAAACAAAAAACATTCATATATGAATACATAAAATCCATAAGGATTCAAAATAAATAAAATAAAACATAACTTATTCATATATGAATAAAACGAAAAAAATAATAAATTCGAAATTACAATTATCACACGTTTATTCATATATGAATAAGACAACATTGATACCTTCAAAAAACAATCTTAATATCGAAAATATCTCACAAAAAAAGTCGTAAGATGAAAACCTCGCTTTTTTTAATTTATTTTAATAAACACACCATCAACCACACTTCCACCTCACATTACCTTACCTTACATGCCCCACCTTATTTAAATAAATTAAAAAATCAATAGCAAAATAGTATTTTTTAAGTAAAACAGACCAAGCACGCAACAAAAACAAACTTTAAGGACCTTCTAAGTTAAAAAATAATTTTGAAACCAAACAAAAGAATTCCATATATTAATAGGTATATAAAACATATTCTAAAAAAGATACCTAATTTGGTATTGTGTAAGAATTTCCATTGTGGGGTTTACATATACTTATCGTTTTTGTTATAATGGAAATTGAAAGGATTAAGAATCAATTAAATATGTTTTATAGTATCTTATGTCATTAGGCAACCCCAATTTTAGATTCAAATCCAAGAATCATTCATGAATTCTCAGTCAATGAATAGTTAATGGTTCCCATTTGTCATAAATTTTGTGTCATAAATTTCATCTTAGGGTGATCCTTTTGTCGACGGATGCTCCTATTACACTCATAGTCTCTGAAGGATGAGAAGCAACTATGTAGCATCTACACCAAGAATTCAAGTATGCAAATTATCCCAAACGATATATACTATTTGTATAATTTACTCTTTCGATAAAAATCCCTTGAAGTTTTATGGTTGGCCAATAGACTTGCTCAAGTTCAATGAACTAAAAAAATTTTGTCACACATTTGCACCATCCTCCCTAGGTAGTATAGAGAGTCTGACGTGTTCGGCAAAATAGCTAGTAGTGGGTAGCTTGTAGCGGATAATAGGTAGCTTGGAACTGGTAGCGTTTTGTTAAACACTACGTGAAGTAGCTTTTGAATTTGAAATATTTTGTTTAAACTAAATTTTAGAAGCTTGTGGTGTCAAACGATGATTTATATTCAAAACGAGGTATTTTGTCAAACACTTAAAGCTAGATGCTCTCAAATGTTTTCGAATGCTCCGTTTCAAAAGTTATATAAATTTTAAAAGGCCGAGAAGCCTTATTTAGATACCCACTTGCTTTTTATTTCCCATCTATGAGATGACATTAAACCTAATTAACAAATTTATCTAATTTATAAAACTATCCCATTTTAATATGATTAATTTTCCGATTATCATAAGTTTGTTTTGGACATATAAAACTAAGATATCATTAAAAAAAAAACATAAATATATAACCGTTTATTTATTTTAATAACAAGTCTGAATTCATAGTAAATCTATAAGAAAAGCTCTTTTTTTGGAAAATGGATAGACCCATTTCCCCAAGATTATTTATCACTTGCAACACAATATGTGTGTAGGAACATATAAAGAATGAGAAGAGGGAGAATATTAGGAGTAACAAATAACCGGTAGAACTTCACATCATGTTCCAAAACTCATGATAAATTAACCTTTTCAAAAGTAGAGTAGATGGATAAACTTTTTTCATTATATATCATCAATAGCTTATTGGGTATAAAACATGAAATATAAATATAATTGTCTTTATACAACCGGTTAAGTTCTTGTTCTTATTTTGATGAATTAAAAAAAAAAGGATATCCAATTATTAGGCCATTAATCTAGGTCGTCTTCTTGAAGGGAGGTTACAACTTGTGAGCAACGATTAGTCAACACTCAAACAGGAGATCAAGATTTAATAAAAGTTAATAATTGGTTGTGGAATCTTTTTATTTTTGTATAGAAAATAAATAATTTTATTTGAATATTGTATATAGTTTTAATAGAAAATAACTAACTTCATCTTTGTATTGTAATACACAAGTATGGTTTGATTGCTTAGTCCCAACGAACATATTAATTTTGACCTCATATTGCTTAATTTTTAATAGACAATTTCATAAGAAAATAAAAAGAAATCATGGGTCGGGCTTCATACATATTGAATATTAAATAATAGATATAAAAAAACAAATTATTCTTGTAACATGCCAAATAATCGATATAAAAAAACAAATTATTCTTGTAACATGCCAGAAATTTAGTACGTTCCACTTGATTTCCGCAACTGAATTCCACTTGATTTCCGCAACTGAAATGGAGTTTAAAAAGGAAGAAAGTAACATGTTGAATCGTATATAAAATAATTACACCGCATAAAAATTTAACATTGTTTTTGTTATATTTAATTTTCAGTCAATTAAATTTTGAGTAAATAACAGTTTTCGTCTTTGTGATTTAGTTAAATTTACAGGTTTGGTCCTTAAGTTAAAAATTAATAGATTATACTTATATCCGTTTGGAGAAATTAATATTAAAAAGACTACTTTATCCTTTTTATTTATTATTTTGTTTTCTTACTTTTTTTTTATATTTAATAAATATAAAACCATATAAGACCCAACACACTACCCCCACCCGACTTACCCCTCCCCCCCCCCCTCCCCCCACCAACACACACACACACACACACATATATATATATATATATATATATATATATATATTCAAATAAAAACAATAATTATTGGGAGAACGTGAGAACACTTCTCATCTAATCATTTTAAATAATTAATTTCATAAAAGAAAATAAAACAAAACGATATTTACGGTATTTTGAAATTAGATTAAATATCAACATTGATTTTATATTTCTGTTATTAAGGAAATAGTTTTACACTTCCTTAATTAAAAAGCCTAACTCTTTATGACATCATATCACAATAACACAACACCATCATCACCATCTTCTTTTCTTTTAGATTGACGACACAATCGAAAAATTAAACAAGTGACAGTGAAAGACAACCTGTGAATGACACCACACGTTCCCATATTTCCTTCTCGCCTTCAAGTAACCCCACCTTTATTGTGATTATGTTGGGTTCGAATAGTTATTGTGAGGTGTCGAAGTCGGTCGTAGCTACATAGGATTTGAAGTATGTAATATAGTGTTCGTTGTATGTATTTCATAAGGGCACTTTTGTATGTCAATGCGTATTCGATTTAGCCCTTATGTACTTTTTGCTTACTTCTGTCATTCCTATAAATAAGGATTGATGCCAAGGATAGAGTAACTTTTGGCACTTTGTGTTCTTACTCTAATAACTCTCTTGTATCTTTCAGAAGTAAAATTAAGCCATCGAGATTATATTTACTTATTGTGTTCTAGATTTAGTTTAAACTCCGATTTTATTTCGTTTACTCAATCAATATGAACTACAGTTGGTATCAGAGCAGGATTCTTACAGTTGATTTCTGATTCTTTCGAGTTCTTATAAGTTTCTGAATCTCTTTTAAAATTCAAAATATTCCGCACTTTTGATTCTGAAAATCTTTTCAGATCATCTGTATTGATTCGATTTTGCTTTTAGCTTGTTAAATCGAGTGTTCTGTGTTTGAATTCTGAAAGATTCATTCCTCAGATTCCAATTTTCGAAGTTTTTCATTTTTCAAGTTCGTACATCAATGGCGAACTTTAATTTGAACACGATGACTGGATTTTCTCATCTTCTTGGTTCTTCAACTAAAATTCCTATGTTGATTCCTGAGTACTATGATCAATGGACCGATAGGATGGCAAATTCTATGATTGGGATCGATGAAGATCTGTGGCGGTGTGTCAAGAGTGGAAACTTTTGTCCACCGATGTCTGCTGTAATTGGAAATGTTGGTTCATCTGCATATGTTACTACTCAAACTGAAAAATACAAAGCAAATGATAAACGATGTTTGAGAGAACTACACGGTGCTCTTCCACCGATAGTATACAACTATGTTCATGGTTACCAATCTGCTAAAGAAATTCGGGATACTTTGAAAGATAAGTATCAAGGGAGCAAGAAGATGAAGAAAAGTTTTATTAAGCAATGTCTGCTTGAATTAGGAGAATTCAAACAGAAAGAAGGTGAGAATATTGAACTCTACTATGATCGTCTGAATGAAGTAATCTTCAAATGCAGTCGATATAGAGTCAATCGTATAACCCTTGAATTCAATTTGACTTTTCTGATGGGGCTTTATAAAGAGTGGTGTAATATCAATCTGATGATTAAGACCCAACAAAGTTTAGACAACTTTTCTCTTGGTGATCTCTACAATGTTTTGAAGGCTCATGAAAGTGAGATCAATGAAATAGCTGAAGAAACAAAAATGAGTTTGGGTGGTCCTCTAGCATTGATGTCAAAGGTGACAGTTAGAGAAGCTGAGGTCGAGTCAGCTGAGAACGATGGATCGGAAGATGAAGGTCTGGTTGTTAATTCTAATGATGAAGCGGTGGCTTTTTACTCAAATAATAAAGTGAATAAAATTTTCAAGAAGCCATTCAATTTGAAGTATAGAGGAAAAAAGAGATTTTAAGGGAACCTCTTCTATTGCTAAGGGAATGAGAGAGGAGACGAATATGGACAAGAAAGACAACAAGTCAGAGGTTGCGAAGCCAGAAAAAAAAAAATTAAACGGTGACTCTGCTTTCGATTACCATTGTTGTAATGGTGCAAACCATATGGAAAGTGACTGCATGTTGAGGAAAAGAAAAGAGAAGAAAGAAAAGGGAAGGACAAGGCTTATTATGTTGCAAAGCTAGAAGAAGTCAGAACAAAGATGAAAGGGATGTCTTTGGTTGCTAGAGGAAATGGCGAAGTGGATGGAACATATCAAATCTAGTCATCTAGATCAGATGATGAGGAAATGTGAAACCCCATTCATGGAGCTATATTTGCTGAATATGAGGAGGAAAGTGAGGAAGAAGAGAAGGTGACTGGCAAATGCTTCGTTACTACTGGTGCTGAAAAGTCTCCAATGACTTCGAAGGTACGTACTCTTCTTGAATCCTTTGAAATTCCTTTTAGTTCATATGATGCTCTCTTTTCTGACTTTGATAATACTTTATCTTGCTTTAATGACATGCTTATTTATGTTAATAATGACGCTTAGAAATCAAAATCCTTACTACTAGAATGTCAGAAAAGATTGGAGTCGAAGCAAAGTAGAGTAGATCATTTAGAAATGGAGCTTAATAATGTTACTTGTGGTAGGGATGGCTTAAGAATAGACAATTTTATTTTGCTTAAACAGAGAAACATATATTGTTATTCAGCTAAGAGACTTTATGCTAAGTTGACTGATTTACATCATTCATTGGACATAAGCAAAGAACAGCATAAGAAACTTTTACCTTTCTTAACTTTCGGAAGGGAAAAGATAGATTCGACTAACTATGACTGTGAGAAAAATATTTATGAGTTCGAAAAGGTCCTGAATGACTCAAATGCATATGATATTGTTAAGATAGATGAATGTTTAGATGAAAATGATCTGGTTGATATTGTGAATAAGACCTTGACCAAAAACAAACAGATGAAAATTTTGCAAAAGACTGAGCATTTGACATCTGAGTCTCAAAACAATTTTTCTGATATCGAAGATGATTATGACAATATCAGTGAAATTGAAGAGGAGGAAGTTGTTGATTATTCTCAACTACTAGTCATTAATGTCACTTTGATGACTAAGGGTAAAGAAATTTGTGATGATTCTTTGATTAAAGTTGATCCTGACCAACCCTCACCAACGAAAGTTCATGACTATGATCATGTGACTGTCAAAAATGGTCAAACCGATAGTGATGATGATAACGAAGATGTTTCGAGTAAAACAACTATTCCAAGAGTTGTTGATCAATTGTATGAGGATATAGAGAAATTCGAAAAGGTAATGAAGAAAAAAGGTCCTCATTATCTCAAATCGAACTTTGTCATTTATCCAAACATCAAATGCACAGATGATGTTATTTTTAAAATCAAGTGTTTGTTACCTCAGGAAATGGTGAAAATGTAAAACCAGAGATCAACAAAATTGTTGTTGAGGACAACAAATAAGTTTCGAAAGAAGGATTTTTCTCAACTCAAAGTAATGTCGAAAACAATCTTAAAAAAACTCATTCACTTTTCAAAGGCAAAAACCAAAAATAGTTTGGGAAGTAAAGAAAGAAAAAATCAATGATGACAAACCTTCAAAAGAATCAGTTTCTCAAACTCAAAACACAAAAGATCAAATATTTTATGAACAAATTCAAAAGATTTCAAAAGATGAAGGAATTTCGATGTCTAAAGCAAGGAAAAAGTTTTATTGTCAAAATGTTGAGTCTCATAAGTAACAAAAAGTTTTGTTAACAAAATCATCTGAACAGAAAAAGAATGAACAAGTTAAGACTTCTTCTCACAATAAGTATTTTATTCAGAACAAACCCGCTCAAAAACAAATTGATTTATCAAAAAGTCATTCCAAAGTTCAAAAACCAAGTCAAAAACCATATTTTCAAAAACAAAGAAATGAGAATTTTGTTAAAAACCAACAACAAAGGACTTTTATTGCTAATCAACAAAATGAAAGGTTTTCACACAACAATTTTCATAGAAATGGTTTTCTAGACAATAAACAAATATTTTTTCCTCAAGTTCAAAATCAAAGACGGTTTTCAAATGTACAACAAGTTTTTAATCGAAAAAATGTCGGTTATGATAAACTTTTTCAAAATCGTTACCAACCACATGCAAGACCGACGTTTCTAAAATGACACTTCGATAAGCTGGAAGTCAGCGGGAAGATAAATGAACCATTCAAACTCACACAACCTCACTTTCCCAACCCTGTATCGAAGAAACAAATTAAAGCTTCGTTTGTCAAAGGGAAATCTGATGTGAAGAATATTAATCATTGGCTCGAAGGTAAAGGAAAGCCTTATCAATATGAGAAGTTTTCTTAAGAGGAAATCTCGTATGCTTATGAAAGCTACTTAAATGAGTCTCAAACTAGTAGTTCTTCTTCAAGGGAATCAAATCCTTCTGTTCAAAAGTGGAAAGTTGTTCCCAAAGCGAAAGTTGAGTCAAAACGAACGGTCGATGGTAAAAGGAAAGTCAGTATCGACTCTAAACCATTGAATAATTTCATATTGATACCTAAGTCTGTGGAAGTTAAATTTATCGATAGTTTGAAATCTAAAGTTCGTACTTGGCTTTTAGGATCTTCATTTCATAATGCATTTCAATCTAATCAGCAAGGACCCAAAAAGCCTTGGGGACCTAAAATTTTCCATTTATTGTAGGTTTTATATGACTAGCAATACGATGAACATTGGTACATTGATAGTGGTTGCTCATGTCACAGGACTGGTAGGAAGGAAAATTTGAGAGATTATCTAAGCTTGGAAAATGTTGGTGTGGTGAAGTTTTGGAATAACAATAGCAAATTTAAAGGATATAAGAAAGTAACAAATGGAAAGTTCATAGTTAATGAGTGTCATATGTCGAAGGTCTTCAGCACAACTTGATAAGTGTCTCGCAACTTCTTGTGGGCACTAGCAATCAAGTAGTCTTCGATGAAGAAGGAAGTGTCATTTCAAATAAAGAAACCAAAAAAGTGTTGCTCAAGCCGAAAAGAAAAGGAGATATGTTCACTCTTGATATCAAGCCAATCATTGGTGTTCCTTCTATATGCTTTCTTTCAAAGGCGTCATCTGATATAAGCTGGCTATGGTATCATAGACTTTCTCACTTGAATTTCAAAAATTTAAACAAATTGGTATTAAATTATCTTGTTCGAGATTTACCCGTTTTAAAGTTTAATAATGATTCATTATGTGCAGCATGCGAACAAGGGAAGCAACATCGTCAAGGTCATCCGATTTTCATCGATTCAAAGATCATTAAACCCCTCGAACTATTTCACATTAACCTTTGTGGCCCTTCAACTATTGAGACTCTCAACAAAAAGAGGTACATATTGGTTATTGTTGATGACTTTTCGAGGTTCACTTGGGTTTACTTTCTTCGACAGAAGTCTGAAGCTGCTCAAGTAATGATTGATTTCATTAAGCATATCGAACTTAGTTTGTGCAAGAAAGTGAGAAAGATCAAAAGTGACAATGGAACAGAATTCATGAATCAAGTTCTTGATAAAACTTCTGGCTTATCTTGGACTAGCTCATAATTTCTCATCTCATTACACATCACAGCAAAATGGTGTTGTCAAAAGGTAGAACAGATCATTGTGCGAAGCAGCAAGGACCATGCTTACATATGAAAATTTACCCCAATATTTGTGGGTTGAAGTCGTACACAAAATTGACCTTTTATTCATCATCATTTTAACATCACCCCTTATGAAATCATTAATAATCGAAAACCAAATGTGAAATTTTTCCATGTTGTTGGTTGTAGGTGCTTTATTATGAATATTAAGGTTAACCTTTTGAAATTTCAATCAAAAGATGATGAGGGGATATTCTTGGGATATTCACCTAATTCTATTTCATATACGGTGTTGAATAAGCAAACAAGGAAGATTGAAGAAAATTTCAATCTAACTTTCGATGATTATTTTGTTAAACATGTCGAAAAGACTTTCGAACAGAATCCCATTTTTAATGAAAATTCTGATGAGTCATCAATTTCAAATTCTTTCGATTTTGATTATGACTTAATTGTTAGTGTTCCTGACAAGGCTATCGATGTAGAAGTACATGCTACAAAAAATCAAATTCCTAGATTTGACTATAACTTTGGATGATGATATTTCACAATCCACAACGAATTCTCCAATATATGTCAAAAATCACCCAGTGTTGCAAGGTGATCAAGTGGAGGGGGGGAACTTGAATTCGATACCTCATGTTGAAGGGGATCATATATTCAAGGGGGAGCGTAATAATGCTAATCATATTGTCGAGGGGGAGCAAAATGGATCTATACCAACTACTTCTACTACTCAAGCTGATGTTTTTCACGATATGTCTGATAATGTGTCGAATGCAGGTGAAGGTTCTGAAACGGATGAAATGTTCGAAGACACGCCTTTGGATTTTGAATAAATGTTGCTAATAGTATATGGCCTCTAATAGAGCTCAAAATAGTTCCTTAAAAATGGTTAATCAGAATTATCAACCCTAGTATTAAATAAATGTTGCTAATAGTATATGGCCTCTAATAGATCTCCAATATGGAGGTATTGCTGAAAAGAGTAAACATGTTCATGTAAGAACCAATAATGATGATACTAAAAATCATATACTTGGTGTTGCAGGTCAACAACCTCAACTAGCTCTAACAACTTAAGATATTGGAAAGACAAAAAAAAATTAAGAAATAGAATAAACTAATATTGTCTACAACCTACCTACAAATCTTTTTGATCACATGAATCATTAAAAAACTACTCAATCTATTTGGATAACATTCAAAGGCATGTCTGAAGGAACCAAGCAAGTCAAAGATAAAAACAATTAACCTTTATTATAAATGACTTTAACAACTTTCATATCTTGCTTGGCGAAATATTATAGAATCCATGCAACAAATATAAGTTAATCATAAACAACATATTCAAATATAAAATTATAAATGAAACCCTCAATACCAATTATTAGATGTTCTACAAGAATTTCGAGTAACGACTATGATAATTTTGTAGGAAAACATGAACCTAAAGAAGATAACTCTATTCTAGCTCTTTGGACACGTACATAATTAAAAGTCAAGGGTGTTACAACAATATCAAAAGCTTGACAGACCTTTAACCTTGGTCTATGAATCACAATTCCCAACCTCACAGTTACCCTCCAATTGATAAATTTTGTTCACTACAAATATGTAACAATATGGACTCATTTGTATATGAGGAAGCATTTTAGCATGCTATTTCTCTCATCGCACAACATTGCCAAAATACCACACATACTTAACATGCTTATCGATGGTTGAAGGTGCAGTGGGTAACATTAGGTATGAGTTATCATCGGGTAATGCATTTGAAGGTAGTATGATGTTTCATTGAATGTACTATATCTAGATTCTTTAGGCTTGGTAAACTATTAGGTAATTTTAGATTTTCTCAAGGGATTTACAAACATACATGTTTTTCTTTATGCTTTTGATTCAACGATGGATAAAATATCAGGTCATTTTAGTTTGTCTCAAGGGATAATGGGTTAGGTATACTCAATGGAGCAATAACAATAAAGATATATTCCATGCATATATCACTTGAGGTAAAGGTGCCAACCTTAAGAAGTTTAACGGCAAGGAATTTATCAAAATGAGCATGTCGGGGTTGTAGGCATGCCATACACTATAAGATGAATAACTCCTTTTGGGTTGCTAGACCATCATCCAAAATTCAAATATAATAGAAGTAAGGTGTAGGTGGAACACTTTCGGAACTAGGTGTAAACTTTTTGTGATAACTCAAACTAAAAAAAATGTATATATATATATATATATATATATATATATATATATATATATATTGACTATATTATTAAAATAATATAATGGTGATTAAGTAGGAGTAAATAGAGAAGTTATGAAATTTTAATTCCAAAACCCATCACTTTGATTAGTGTCATAAATTTGGACTTTTGGGTTAACTAGAAAGGTTACAAACTTGGGCATTATAAAAGACATGGGAAATAGAGTGTAATGCCCACAAAAAGTGCAAGAAAGGTTGGGGAAACAAAAGAGAAATCGGGGTTTGAAGTTCATGAAGGTTTTCAAAGCTATTTTAGAAATTAAGGTATGTCTCTTCGATTTGAGTTTGATTAAGTTGTTTGAGTAGGTTTATAGGATTTGAGTATGTATTTTGGTTCAATTCAATGTCTCTTTTCGGCCAAGGAATAATCGCATTTGGTGAAAAACAAATGTTATGTTTTGGTAAAAGAAATGGTGAATTTAAACTTGCTTTATAATAAGTATTCAAGATTTAGTATATGAATATGTTAGTATGAAATGGAGATGATTAATGGTGGTTTTATAAATTTTATTTGACAACAATTTTTAATTTTTACTGTGATAAAATGGTCGAAAACGTTTTTAATGTTCGGGTAAATAAGAAAAGAATCTAGATCTTTTGTTGAAACGGTTTTCTTGATGTTTCAAATGATAAAAATGATATTTACATAAATGGTCCCACTATTGTTGATAAGTTGGCAATTTTAGTTTTCACAAATAGGTAACAAATGTGTTACTTGTGTATAATAATAAAAGATATAAAAATAGCCCCTCCAATTTTTATAATTTGACAATTTTTAGTTTTGTACAACATCACATAAATGGTTGTTATTTTAAATTTGCTATTTTATATTGATGTTAATATTACTTATTGTTATTATTCAAACAAAGTCTTTGTTTTAAGGTTTAGTTATTTTGACATTTGAGTATTAAATCTTTTATGGTAAAACCTGGGAATGACGACATGAAAAGAAAATGAAGAAAAAGATAATAATATTTTTATTAAAGTTGTTACGCACATTCTAATTAATATGATGAAATAATTATTGGTTGGTCGAAGGAGACATATGTGTGATGGAACCAAAACAAACACATAAGATGTTTATAGGATTAAGCCTTAGAAAATAAATGTTGGTTAAACGTAGGGTGCATGTCTGCGGGTAGCATGACGACATCTGGTTAAGACTAACGCCATCAAGGTGAGTTTTTTTTTCGTGTTCTGTGGTTGCTCGCACATAAATGTTTGTCATGCGTTTATTACGTGGTTTTTATTTATTTATTGATAGTATGTTTTATGATAAGTATGGTTGCGTACAAATGTTAATTTAAGTTGTTTATCTTTTGTGCATTTTTTTGGGTGACATGTTTAGTGGGAACAGGTGGGTGTTTAATCGCCGTGAGCATGATGGATGTGTGTGATCGGCGGGGATGGAAATTGATAATCATACTCATTTCCTTGGATATTTAAAATACTTGAGTACAATGGATGATTAGTTGTCCCAAGGATAAGGGAAATGATTAAATGAACCTTTGGTTCTTTCTCTGGATAATTAATCGTTCCCCTAAATTATGACATTGCATGATATGTGTGTTGTATGATTTATTGAAACTATATGATAAAACCTTTTGTTTTTTTTAATTGATGGACATATATGTGCAACACGAACTCACTAGGCCCTAGGCTTACCCATTTAGAAACTTTAAATGTGTGCAACCCAGGGAACTATTTAACAAGTGGCAGTAAGAAGGCTAGGGAGAAGGATTGATCAACAAGACGACAAAGGATTTCTACAAAGACGTAACACCCGAAGCTCTTCGGTTGAAGACTTTATTTTATTTTATTTTGCTTCCGATGTAGTTTAGTCTATAAGTGAGTTCCTAATTGATCTTGGGAGATGTTGGAACGATTATTTGTTCATGAACAAATAATCCATTTCTCGTTGTAAACTCTTCCAAAATGATGATATAAAATTAAGGTTCTGGTCATAAATAGACAATTGAACCATCTTATCAACATACAACTTAACTAACTTTTCTGTCACGTATATTTCACCCGATGACACAGTTTAAGGGAGTATTTTATATATCCAGAGAAATAACCAATGGTCCGCTTCCCTTCCCACTTGGCACAACCCGTCCGTTGTGCTCAAGCATATAAATATCCAAGAAAATGAGTAACGTCTCAATTTCCTATCTCCCGCCGGTCACACCACATTCGTTATGTTCCCGACTATCATACACTCATGTCCTCATTAAACGTGTCATCATATATTAGGAAAACAATTCTAAAAAACTTTCCACTTCCCCTCTACTGAGGATTCTTCCGACTCCTCTGCAGTCCACCCAATACAGCGAAGGTTACATCAATCCTCATCAAATAAATCTTACTTGGTTCCTTCCTTACATACGACTTAGTGAATAAGTCACAACGTTAATCTTCCATAATTCGTAACGATCTTACACCTTCTTTGACTTTTGGTAATCCATGCGCATATATATCATCCCCTCATTTTTTTTTCGTGACGAGCACTACTAGTGCACCCCATGGTGATGTACTATGTCAAATAAAAACCTTATCAAGTAGATCTTGCAACTGCTATTAAATTTTTTCATCCTTGTTAGTGTACTCTCTCACTGTCACATTTCCTTGTTCCAGCCTCAAGAATTCTTCCTCCAATTGCTTGATCGTCGTTCGAGGACAAAACATCTCTCTAAAGATTCTTGCACACTCATCCCATGACATCCTATTGATTGTATCTGACACCCTAATTGCTTTTACGCTCCCCATCAGTATAAAGCCTCATTTTTAAACATCGTCACGACATAAACCACATTGTCCTTATTTGCACACTTATCGGAATCAAATGTTTCCTCTATCTCTATTATCCACGTTGATGATAGGATAGGATCAACGTCCTCGCGACATGTTCGTGGATTACAAGTCATGAACGTCTTGTAAAAATTACCTCATCATTTGTCGTTTACATCTTTCCGTGATCGTAGTGCAACACTAGGGTCAGAAATTGAAACTGACATACCATATCCATAGCCGTCCTCTTCATCAACCCTGTTACCACCGTTTACATTCTATAGTGCATCTCAGTCCTGAACATTTACATTCGACAATGTAGCTTACATATCCTGAGCAATCTCATCAATTAATTATTCTCGAGTAACCATATTTGTTGTAGGACCTTGTACGCAATCTCAACCCCGACCACGACCTCGTTTGGAGTTAGAGCTGAGTTACACCAATTTTGCTCGTACAGGTGCTATGTTGACTCCTAGACCTCTTACCCTACACCTACCTCTACCTCGACCCTATTCGTGCCAACAACTAGAAGTAGGGTTTACAAGAGTCTCTAGTACTTCTCCGAGTGCAGCAACTTCGGCTCCAACTGGAATATCTTCCCGCTCTAGTGTTACCTAAGTAAGTCTCCATGATATCCTTTAGGACATGATGCCTACTAGTAAGATATGTTCTAAATTAGTCATTAGGTTACCTCTCGATTCTTCCGTCTAAGCTTAAGTGTTTACGGAAACACATAATCTACTTAAACAATTCTCTGATACCAACTTGTAACACCCCAATTTTCATATATAAATTATATAACAAATAATCGTTCTAACATATCCCAAGATCAATTCTGAACTTACTTATAGACTAAACTACAGAGGAAGCAAAATAAAATAAAATAAAGTCTTCAACCGAAGCTCTTCGGTTGAAGACTTTATTTTATTTTATTTTGCTTCCGTTGTAGTTTAGTCTGTAAGTAAGTTCCTAATTGATCTCGGGAGATGTTGGAACGATTATTTGTTATATAATCTATATATGAAAATTGGGGTGTTACACTTTTAGAAGCCTTAGAATATGTGGAATAATAATGGGGAGATTCGATTATGGGGAGCCAAAGGTTATGGTCATTTTAACCTTGTAGGTGGTTGTCATCCTAGCTATCAGGGGGAACATTACGCTCAACAGGTGACACTATCATGGCATAAAATACATCAACATGAAGAGACATTCCTAATTCAATAATCTAAAATGCATTGTCGTGTTCTTGTCTCACACTGCAAACAAGTTCAAGAGTTAACTGGTGATAATATTTTCCTTAATATTTGACACCTTTTTTATGACACACTTTTATGTGTGTCGTAAAATCGATGTACGTCATAATTCATGAGTAATCTATTCTTACATTTCTAACAATGATGGCAACATCTGTGGCAGCAGCAGCTATGGGGTTGTGCGGGTGTGCGGTCGCACAGGGGCTCCAATCATAAGGGGCCTCTAAGTAAAATTTTTCGTTAATATTATATTACTAAAAGAATTAGAATAAAATAATAATAATATGTTAATTAAAAGTATAATTGCATGTTACAAATCTTATTTATATTATTAATAGTAAAAATTATGTTCGTTAAAGTAGTGGACTCCTTTTGTCTTTAGCGGTAAGAAATTTCATTAATTATATTTTACAAAAAAGAGGCCTTAATTTAATATTTGCGCAAAGCCTCCAAAATCTCAGGTTAGGGCATGATCGTTGGAGTGAGTTTTGAATTACAAATGTAGTCTTATAATATTGAAACTAACTACATTGAATGAGACTAGTTAAATGATATACCATAAAGTTAGTTTTCAAGATATGAAAACATTATGTGATAGAAGAAGGTCAATCATCATATATAGATGGCAGGAACATTCTCGACTTCCCTCTCATCGTCAATTAAATATACTCATGGTCAAAATCTACCAAGAAGAAGGTGATGCTTTTTAAAGTAGATTTTGATAAGGCTTTTTACAGCATCAACTGGGAGTACTTAGACTCTGTGCAAACACAAATGGGATTTGGATGTATGTGGAGATCGTAGATATATGGATGTCTCAGTTCTTCTAGAGCCTTTATTCTCGTGAATGGAATTCTGACCAAGGAATTCGACATAACCAAAGGTGTTCATCAATAATACCACCTCTCCCCATTCCTGTTTATCATCGTTATGGAAGGTCTCAATATAAAAAACCTCTCACGCATCCTTCAATGCCTCCATGTCTCCTCTGACTTAAAAGTAGACTATCAGAAATCAATAGTGTTTGCCATTGGTCCTCCTAACATTGAAACTACAAACTGGGACAATTTACTCATATGCGAAGCAGATTCTCTACCTTTTGTATACCTTGGTGTTCCTGTCAGGGACAACATAAACCTAATTAACAAATGGAAACACGTCATCAATAAGTGCCAATCCAAACTCTCCCTATGGAAATCGAAGACCCTATCGTTTGGTGGGAAATTAACTATTATCTAATCAGTCCTTGGAAATCTCCCTACTTATTATCTATCTCTCTTCAAATCTCCTTTGGGTGTACTAGAGAGCTTGGAAAAAATTCATCGAAAATTCTTGTGGGGAGGCACCAATGTGAAAAACAAAATACATTAGGTCTTGTGAGATAAGGTAATCGCTCAAAAAGGCAAAGGTGGGCTAAGACCCAAAGTTTTAATGGTGTCACGGGAATACATAGCGTATTGGGAAACCAATGACTCATCTTTCCAAAAAAACTATGACCGAAATCTGGAATAATATCGCAAAAATCAAAAATGACTTACAAAATGATGGACTGGATTTTGAAGATTTTTTGAAATTAACAACTCATTTTTGGGACAAAACTTCTTTTTGGCATGAGAGATGGTTGGGTAATCAAGTATTAAGACTATCATACCCGTCTCTATACACGATTGAGTAGGAAAAAAGATGTAGTGTCGCTGACAGGATCAACACAAGTGGAATCACTTAGAAACAAAACCCATGAACTCTTGCTATAATGAATAGTTTGGACCAATTAATTGGTGAATTACATAAACATTCCATTTGCTTTGGAAGTAATAGTTGGAGTAGCAATCTAAATTCTGATGGCAGGTATACGGTGGAGGTGTTGAAATCCAAAATTAATGGCAAGATGATGAATATGATTGGTCCTAGAATAGCATGGCTTAAATAAATTTTGATTAAATTCACATGTTTCATATGGCATGCTGTAATGGGAAGAATCCCTTTTGTTGATGTGCTTGCAAATCGGGGTGTTCCGGTGGGGTCTATGCAGATGGAACATGGAATATGCAAACCACATCTTGATTGGTTGTTCTTTTGCTCGTGTAAACAGAGAAAGTGTGTTGAACCGGTGTGGTGTGGTTCCAAACTTGGTGGTCAACATCGATAATTTCCTTTAAATTGCTACCAACAAGGGTCTCACTTACAGAAATGGGTATTATCTTATTGGAGTCTTTAGAAAGCTAGAAATGACAAGGTATTCAATAAGTATCACACTTTCCCTTTAAAATGGTGAATTATCAAGTCAAATGGTTTTTACAGATAAAGAATAGGTCATCTCATTTTCTTTGCTTGTAAACCTTTATTTCTCTCTTTCTAGGCTTTGGTCCTTTTTATTGGAGTCTTTGGAACTAGAAATTACAAGTTATTCAATAAGTATCAGACTTCCCCGGATAAATCATAGGTCATCTCCTTTTCTTTGCTTGTAAACCTTTATTTCTCTCTTGTTCCCTCTTCTAGCTGGTTGCTAGGCTTTGGTCCCCTTTTTATTTATATCATTTTTCGTTTAAAAAAAAGTTACCATGATGTATGAGAAATTAAATATTCTCCTACATTTATTTTCTACCTATCATTACCTTCGTTAAATATACCTTCGTTAAATATGAGACATATCATCATTTAACATGGATATATATATATATATATATATATATATATATATATATATATATATATATATATATATATATATATATATATACACACACACACACACAGCTAGGTTCAAGTATTCTAACTAATTATTGTGTGGATGTAGGGATTAATATGGGCCAATCATTTCAAAAACCTAGATAGGGTACAAGAGTAATCTTAGCTATTAAATAATTTGGTAATTCAATAATTTAATGATTAACCCATTAAATTAGGATGAATCCCTTTTAAATTCGAATGTCGTCCCTAACCCTAGGATACCGCAGACTTCACACATCAACACGCCACCTTGATTGGCATCGGAAAATCTAATTGAGCTCGTTGATGTGACACCTTGGAAGCTTAAAGGATGTAGCTTGTTGGTCGGGTTGATTATCAATCAATTACAAAGAGCAAAACAAGAGGCTGATTGTCAAACAAATATAACTAGGGGAAAAGGATCTTCGATCCTTAGTCTTCGTCTTCATCTGATCAGAAAGGAAAGACGAATAGAAGCAAGCAGGGATGTGGTGATCAGTGATGGCTATTGTCAATAGCGGTGGAGGCGAGGGGTTGCTCCAGTAACTCCTCCTTGTTTCTTCTTTTCTGACCCGTTCGACAACCCCACACGAAAAAGGAAGAAGCAATTGTAGGGTGTTTAGAGCTATTTGTTTGACAGGAAAGAGGGGTGAACAAAATCAGTAACAAGTAGTGTGTTTAGCTTGCTTGGAAATCAATGAGAAGTAAGAAAAATGAGAGAGATTCATTACCCTTTTGACTGTCGCAAACCTCCACCTTCAGTTGAGGTTTTCTCAACTAAACTTGATGAACAAGGAGGTAAAGGAAAAGTCGGCAAAGAAAACAGAAGTCAAGAAATTTGAGAGTGGTAGGAAGATGACAACCCCAATGGTGCAGAGGAAAGAAGTGGGGTCCATAATGAGCTATTTGTTGAGAAGTACCTTTGGGTATGAGTTTTGATAGATCGATGGAAGGAACTATGGAAAAGAAGACTATTACAGTTTGAAGAACTACAAGAAAAGGGTATTAGCGACTTGTTTCTATATTAGTATTTGTTAGTATTTGTTGCTATTACTGTTAGTATTTGATTATGTCAAGAATGACAATTGCATTATTATAGAATGAATATTCTTCAAGAATGACTTACTTTGCATTGTATTCTAATAGAACGTGACAAAATTTCCAAGAATTGACGAATGTGTATTCTGTTGTAATTTGTATTTTGTCAGAAAATATATTCGTACATAATTTCCGAATTAGGAGAATTATCATTCCTATTATCTCTTAAAATATGCAATTTTCTCTTTTTAAATTTATGTTAGTTGACTAAAATATCCTTAGAATGAAATTATATGATATTTTTTAATTATCTTTAATTTAATAATTAATATGTATTATTCATTTTCTTATATATATATATATATATATATATATATATATATATATATATATATATATATATATATATATATATATGTTCAGGTTCATTTGAGACTATTCTAATTTTGTGAGACCGTGTGACCAAATCTAAAAATAATTTTAAAATGCAAAATAAATAGAAAAATCCAAAAATTCTTTTTTTAAATATTATTTTCGGAACTTGAATTAACTAAAAAAAATAAAAAAATACGTCTCACGGTCTCACAAAATATAGGTGGTCTCAAATGAACCTAACCCTATATATATATATATATATATATATATATATATATATATATATATATATATATATATATATATATATATATATATATATATATATATATATATATATATATATATATATATATATATATATATATATATAGGCTCTCGCAAAGCTTGGCCCGAGCTCGTTTAATAAACGAGCCTCATATTTAGGCTCGAGCTTGGCTCAGACTTGTTTAATTCGATCTCGAGTCGAGCTTTTAACGAGTCGATCCGAGCAGTAGCTTCACTTACATTGATTACAAACAACATCAAATTATAATCAACATAATATCCATCACTTGGGAAACCCAATATTTCCGCTTTCAACATAACACAGATTCAAACAACTTCTTCCCCTCCGAGCTCACTATCACTATCATAAACAAATATTTGGTGTTTTCCATTAAACTTAACACCACCATCATTCACACAAATCTTGCTCAGCACCTCACAAAGCTCGTCCTCATGAATTTCTTCCAATTCTTCATCACTTGTGCTCACATTCACTTGAACTGACCAAACCGATGCATCATCTTCATTGTCCACAGATGAATCATAATCCTCTAAATTTTCTGGGAAATCCATAAACAACTTTGATATCAAATTCGTTTCCGAAGTTTCATCATTTTCTTCTTGTTGACCAAGAATCTACACGAATGAGATCAACAAATTAACAAAACCCCATTTCAACATAAAGAAAACTAAGAAACTCCATTTATGAATCGGATCAAAACCTGTGAAAAACTATTGCTTTCTGCAACAATGGGAGATACAAGGCCGTTGTTATTCTCACAGAATTCAGAAACTTGAGGTGTATTTGCAGGTGTGGGAGCAATAAGATAGATTGGGGAATGCACAAAACCTTCTTCTTCTTCTTCACGAATCAAATTTCTGGGTTCGAATGAAATCTTTGAAAACACAGCTTCTTCTTCGACTTTTTGTAAAAGGGTCTTCACTTGACCTCTCAACAAAGCCTCACCAGACCCAGGAGTATCGGGTTGTTTGATCAATTCGCTATTTTGAATAAACGTTCTTTTTTTAGAAAAGGTCGATGATGGTGTTTTCAAACTACCAATCGCAAGCCCGACAATTGGTGAATCATTTGTTATATCAATCATAGCTGTTCTTGATTTCAAAACACCCTTCTCAGATTCTTCACTTTTCCCTGAAAAAACATCAAAAGCTAACCATTAAGATCATGTGCTGAAAACCAAGAAATTTTCTTTTAAACTACTGTTGTTTGGAGCCATACCCAGCGCTTGTGATCTTGTCATTGTTCTTGATGATGAAGATGGAGTCTCCATTTCACTTTTGATAGTTCTTTCGATGATCACCGGGAAAGTGTTAGGGCTGCCGGAAAATGATTTACAGTGAAAATGGTGATAGATTGGGGTTGGGAAGAAGAGAGGACGAAAGAATTTAAGCACATAATTATGGCAATTCAGAATTTAGGGCTCTAATAACGGTTCATTACAAAATGTGACCGTTGGAGAGAGGGTTGTCAGCGTGGTTAGCCGGCGGGACATTATGAAACTAGCCGTTACCGTTAGTAATGGATGGGACTGCTTAATTTGCTATGGGCTGATTAAGTTTTAAGCCTATTAATAATTTCAATGATATGGGTTTAGCACTTTAGCCCACTATTTTAATTGATAACCGCATAAAATTGTAAATTTAGCTAAAATTCTTAATTATTTTGTGGAAATTAGCTAAAAAAACAAAAAAAACAAAATTGTACCGATGGAATAAAGTCTCTGCAATTTCAACAAGCCACATGTGAATGTATAAGGGCTAAAGCACAGACATGCTTTAGCTACTTGTACATTCGCAGGTGATTTTTTTCTGTATATATACCTTGTTTTTCAGTCTAAAATCGCAGATGGACTATGTCTATCTGTGATTTCTTCTCGTTTTCATCTGCGATTTTGAGGTTTTTTTTTTATTTTTTTTTTACTACGAAACTGATGGGTTTGACTATGGACTTTATTATATATAAACTTTTGCAAAAAATTATCAGTTTAGTTGTTATTTCTTTGGAAAATTTGTTTAAAACCTCAATAAAAAATGATTGAATATTTGGTTTTTCTTGTAACCGGTGGGAGATAGCAAGTTATTAAAACAAATCTCAAATACGTATGTCCACAGGGAGGTATTTCTGAATTCGCTTTGATATTTTTTTAGTATATTAGTTATAGTGAATTTGTTCTTTGGTGCGAAGCAAAACTGGTTTGTTAGACAAATATAAAATTAGTCTTCATTTCCAAAATCCTAAATTGAATCATTATATAGCCATGGTTGAAGATATGGATATTAGAATTTTGATCAATGTAATCAAATGTAGTGGAGGAAGAGTTGTGAAAGTGTTGGTGGTGGTTGATGAAGGTGATGCGGTTAGAGAGGGTGACCTGAGTGGAAATGAGTAGGTTGCTAATTTATGTAGTGATAAAGGGAGCAACAATCCAAACAATAAGTTAAAGTTATGAATAGGTGTATAGTAGATAAAAGTAAAAAAGAAAAAAGTTATGATTCAAAAAGATGAAAATGTGCATGTTTATGGGGATTATGTTGATGTTGCTAATGTAGCTTTAGATATAACTGACTTAGAAAGCAATTCTGATAGAGATGACTTGGGTGATGAAGTTAAAGCTAAGTTTCCCGATAACCTTTTTTACAGTATGCCTCCTGTACCAGCATGTCCAGTTGATATTAATGAAGATATCTCAGCACAGATGGTAGACATAAATCTTCAAAAGATTGAATGTCTCAGTATATTTAAGAACAAAGACCTTCTAAAACGGGCTATTGGGAAAAAATGTCTTCGAGAAGGTTTTTAGACGAGGACAAGTAGATTCACCAAATCAAGGTATGAGGTTGTGTGTGTTGCGAAAAAATTGTTCTTGGTTACTAAGAGCAAAAGGAATTAAAAATTCTGGTGGACTTTTCCAAGTGAATAAATTTATTGATGTACACATACGTTCTTCAACAATTTTGCAACGTAATCATCGACAAGCAAACAAATATGTTTTGGGTGGATATCTTGTTGATGTTTTGGCTGAAGATTATAGTAGAGTAAATTGGGGACAAGATATTATTAATGATATGCATTCTCAATTGAAAATCAACATTTAATACCATCAGGCTTGTAGAGCGAAGCAATATGCAGTATTGTTGTTAAGGGGTATGAAAGATGATTCTTTTACAAAACTTCCGGCTTATTTCCACAATTTGGTCGAACATAATCCGGGTACCGTGACACATATTCAAACATATGGTGATGATCAGTTTGAGTTCTTGTACGTCGCACTTGGTTACTCGGTTAGTATTATTATATTTTATTATTATTATTTTTATTTTGGTGTATTTGAATAGATATACAATGTATTATAGGTACGCGTTTTTGTCAATTTTTTATAAACCGACCCTTGTAGTAGATGGAGCACACCTAAAGGGCGAGTTTAACGACTATGTTACTTGCAGTTACTAAGGACGGACAAAACCAAATATTACCGGTTGCATATGGTATATGCAAAAATGAGTGGACATGGTTTTTTCACAAACTACGTGATTGCATAGGAAATATAGAGGAGCTTACAATTATATATGATAAGTCTCCATCTATAGTGACATCCATTGCCAACATTTTTCCTCACGCTCATCACGGAATATGTAGTGTCCATTTTTATTTCAACGTAGTAGCTAGATACGGGAAGAGTAAGACAGTTAAATGAATTTTTTGGGAGGCTTGTACGGCGTATATAGTTGATGGTTTTGATGTTGTCATGGAACTTATGAAAAAGACAAAAGAACCGGTATGGGAATACTTAAAAAGTATAAATCCTAAAACTTGGTCTAGGGCACATTTTAGAGGGAACCGATACAATCTTATGTCGTCCAACAGTGCGGAGTCTATAAATGCATTATCTAGACATGCACGTAAGGTGCCAATACTTATGTTGATCGATTTCTTTTCGTGCAACAATGTAATAGTGGTGGTTTCAAAGACGTAACTTTGCAGGTATTAAGTTTTAGTATTAATGTTTTTGTTAAATGTAATTGATCTTAACTGTGTAATTTTTTCTATTTTTTAAGCGGAAGCAACAACAACACTCACCCCTTAGGCCAATGATATTATAAAAGAAAACAAAAAATCTTTTAGTAATTGGGATGTTCGCATGATCTCAAGTAAGAAATGCGAGGTCAAAAAGGGGAACAAAACGTGATTGTTGATTTCCAACAAATGACATGTACATGTAGACATTGGTAACTTGTCGGCATACCATGTGGTCATGTCATAAGAGTGTTAACAGTCAACAATTACCAAGACTGCTCAAAGTTTGCATTAAATGCTTACTATACTGAAACACTGAGGAAAACGTATAAGGAATCAGTAAACCCATTGCCAAAGCCATCCGAATGGGAGATCCCCAATGATTTGATGATTGTTAAGCCACCTATAATGGATAAACGTCAGCCAGGCAAGCCAATAAACACAAACCGCATTCCATCCCAAGGCAAGGGTTTAATTAGAAAAGAGTGTTCTACATGTGGTCAAGCAGGACACATGAGAAACGATTTTTCTGGAAGGGCGTCCAGTAGTGTAGCACGTCGCACGAGAATTTCTACTAAAAAACAACATTTAATATTGTTGCTTCTGTGAGTTGCTCACAAACCTATGACGCCGATTTTGATATAAAACAACCTTAAATTGAAGAGTTGTTAACTTATTATGTATTGTAATGTTTTTATTAAATCTTATAAGATGTTGTTATGCTTTCATATTTTAATTTAGTTTGTAGATTATAACAACAAATGAAGCTTTTATATTCTATTATAACAACAATTTTTTAACTAATTATTAAACTCAAGGAACTATAATGGGTACTACTCTTTCTCGATTGTTATATAGTCATCCATAATTCTCATTTTATCTTCCAAACGACCCTTTTGCACCCTAAGCTGTATCATCTCCGTGTCCTTGTCAGCAAACCATTTTTTAGTGATTTTGATTGTCTTCTTAGTCTTTTTTATTCATTCTTCATGCTCTTTGATTTTCCTTTTATTGAGGTCTATCCATTCTTGAGCTTGTTTTCATTCCGATGCAATAAGATTATTACATTGACTGAGAAGTTAGGATGACTCTTTATCTTGTTTTTGTTCTTCTTCAGACTTTTTTAATTCTTCAAAATTTTCATCCGACATATATGGGCCTGCTAGAGGGTGTAAAAAAGGGTCGACTGGATCACGGTAGTAACAATCTACTTCGTTGCATGAGCAAAATTTGAATTTTTCGGAGGAACTCATAATAAAGTTGAGATTTTATTTGGTATTTGTAATAATAAAATGGTGCTATAAGTCGTGTTTATACATACTAGTAATATCCAAATCATAGTCCAAATGCAACCATTTCGTAGTCATAGTTGTAGTTCATAGTCAAACTTTGAAATGACTACACATTAATGACAAGTCACTATAGTAACCTGCAAATCGTAGTCAAACTTCGAAATGACAACACATAAATGACTGTTTGACATGATAAGTCACTACAATAACCTGCAAATCATAGTTCAAATGTAACCATTTCGTAGTCAGATTTCAAAACTCCTCTTTTTATTATTATAAATAGTTGTTTAAGCTCTACAAAACGAACACCCATATCATCTAAACGAAACCAACTCTCATATTCAGAAATGTCGTCGAATGCAGCATCTTCTTCGAATGAAGTATCTGGTTCCAATTCTGAACGACCGTGGATGAAAAACGAGGTTTTGGTTCTAACAAGATGTTGGCTTAGTGTTAAGGAGGGTGTAACGTTACTCGCTCCCCCGCATTGCCTAGTAGGTGATGAATGGACCCGCATAACAGCTTTGTTCAACAATGAGATGGGAGAAGGACAACACCGACAACAATCATATATTGTCAGTAAATGGATGGATGTAAAGGAAGAAGTCACATGGTTCAATCGAGCGTGTAATTATGCGAAAAATTCTAAATTTCATTATGTAGACGACGAAGAATTCTTGGAAGTTGTTAAAGATTTTTACATCTTGGAGCGTGAAGGCAGAGACTTCGAATATGAGGAAGTTTGGAAGGTTGTTAAAAATAATTAGTATTTCATGTAGACGGCTCTATTTCCGTTAAAAAAAACCCATGGAATTGTTTTAAGTTTAATTCTTTTTTGGTAGTAATGTTTTAAGTTTAATGTTTCATGGAATTGTTGTTAGTTTAATGCTTTAAGTTTAATGCGTTGTTGTTAGTAATGTTTTAAGTTTAAGGCAGAGACTTCGAATATTTGTATTGTTTTAATTTTAATGGTTCATGAAATTGTTGTTAGTAATGTATTGTAATGTATCGTTAAAAATAATGCAACGAGTATTTATAATTAACATCAAACAGAGGAGGCACATCTAATACAGACGTAATACATGAAAATAGCCCAGCACAACATAGAAATAGATATTAAATAAACGGGGCATATTTAAAAATATTCTAAGAGGCTTCAAACTAGAATTCCAACCCGTCACTTAATGATTTGTATTCCTCCTTAGCAGCTTCCAAGATGACCTTCTCAGTAGCATTTAAACGAGCGTCGTCAATTTTGGTATAAAGATCGTTGAATGAACTTCAATTTTGATTTCATACCATTTCGCTAAGATACCTAATTCTTCATGATGGTTTGTTGTAGTCATTCGATTTTCAGCGTTGAAGATATTGGTTAAACGAGTCCAAAACATCGGATCGTTCAACTTGCTGGTCTCGTACACATGAATATATGCATGAGTAAGAACCAAGTACTCATTATTGCTCCATGGTATTGAAGTCATTTTCAGTGAAACAAAGAGAGTAAATTTTCAAAAATAATATATGAATAACTAAAATATCGTTTAGTAAAATTTTTATTAACTGAAAGGAAATTTATAGTAGTTTATACACAAAATCGCAGTCAAATTTTTTAATTTGTCTGCAATTCATAGTCCAACTTAACTGAAGAACGCACTGCACTAACTGAGAACACAAGAGATGATTGTTCGAGTTGACAAGCCATTGCATCGAATGACACCACAATGCATTTTTGTTTGAGTTGACAATAGAAGAGATGCATGTTTGAGTTGACAAGCCATTGCACTGGGAAAAGAAAACTGTTTGAATTGACAACATAGTTTCAGTTACAATAAGGGGCCGCTATAAATAGTTGTTCATATCCATTTTAATTGTATCACATTACAATTTTACCTTGCAACTATGGACTCACATGTACCACTTAGATGGACCAACGAAGAATAGGTCACTTTGGTTCAAGCTTGGATCATAATCGTAGAGGTGGATTTTCCACCTGGTCTGCCAGAAGTTCGCGCTGGATCATTTTGGTCTCGTGTCTGTCATTTGTTGCACCATCAAATGGCCCGTACTCAATATCGAAGAAGAAGAGATGTCAAAGCGAAGTTTATGGATTTGAAAAAAAAGAGTGAAGCATTTTTAATGTATTTACAACGAGCTAGATAATGAACATGCGGATATGGATGAAGACATTCTCATACAGGTGGCTATGGAACTATACCGTTTCGAATCTAATGCTAGGGAGTTTACGCATGGGGGTGCATGGAATCTTTTAAAGAATGTCCCTCACTTTTAATATGCATGTTAGTTACATTGTTTGTTTTCGTTAGTTACGTTGTTTTTTTTGTACGTGTGTTTTGTGACTCCTTAATGAATGTCCCTCACTTTTAATGTATGTTGTTTCCTTAATGACGATTAAAAATGAATTAAGAAAACACATACATGGTCATTTCATTAAAACATTAACCCATAACTAGTACATAATATGACATAAAATGCAACGGCGTACATGAATAACTACTACATAATAGGAAATAAAATGCAAACGGGGTACTTGAATAACTACTTCTATTTGGGAGGTAACAAGACCACCCTTTCATTTGGTATTTCCTAGTGCACAAGTGATGGTATTGGATTCACCATCTCAGATCTGCATGCAACTCGATACACGACAACAGTCAACTTATAGCCAACCATTTCATGAATGGCTTCAGACGTACGTGTTCTTAGCGATGCTATAGCGTGCCCACATGGCTTCAGACGTACGAGTTCTTTGCCATTTCCCACAACTACATACCCTACGTTCAAGTTGTACTTTCTTGGTGTCGAAATTGTCATCGACTTCAAATGTATCCCCATACATACGTCTTGCCACCCAATTATAAGACTTGTTCACACGCTTTTGAATCATATTCTCAACATAAGGGGTCACTCCAACATACATCCTCCCTGTAATATTTGTTAATTTATAAATAATAACACAAGAAAAAGCAAACTATAAGTATAAAGTTACTTGCAACTTCATCTTGTTCATCATACGTTGATTGTGTCAACTTATTGATTAACTCACTTATCGTTTTTATAGGTAACTCATGTGTGGATGTGGATATATTTTTCACCATTTCAGGAATATCAATCGATTTAACATTTTAACGTAGTTTCAGGAAAAATTCTCGTGCCCATTTTGAAATTGCTATATTGTCAAACCAGAAAATTAGACTCCTAAGCAAGGTGCAGAAAGATGGTTTCCTAGATACACTTTTCAAACTTTCCAAACACAAGTAAAAATCATGAACACTATATGCATTGCATGACTTCCAAAACAATGTTTCAACTTCCGTATCATTATGTCCGATAGAATCTCATATTTTTTGAGCTATATCTTTAGGACAATACCCATGATACGAATCTGGGTAGACTCTCTCAACAGCAAAGTCTATTTTATCACATAGGTTGCTTATAAAACCAACCTTTGTATCCTCACCTAAAAATTCTTTTAACTTCATCATGAACCATTCCCAAGATTCTTCACACTCTAAGGTTCCTAAACCAACTGCTAAGAGTAGGGGTTCATGGTTTCTGTCTAAAGCCACTGCAAAGTACATTGTTGTCAGATAATTGCCAAGTAAGTGTAAATAACCCACATATATTAACGGTATCATGCACCTAAGGAAGGTACGGATCTACATAAAAAAACTTACTTATATTAGTGACAAGCAAAATCTAAACAAGGTACATTACCTAGAACTAGTAGTTAACTCAATAAAATAAAGATGTTATACCACGTAACCTAAAGCCATGGAACATAATTGAAAGCGATTGGTATCTGTTTTCTTGATGGCTGTGAAGGTATTATGATTTGTTCTTTGAAGATTATGCAAGAATATTGGTAGGTGACAAAAGCTTCTCTCGGTGTAAGTACTCATTTTCACAAGTAATGAAAGTGTTTTACAATCATCACACGAATCCAATTATAATTATACACAAGTTTTGCTTGTCTGCAACATAGTTCAACTTGAAGGATTCATAGTCAACCCATATGATTCCATAGTCAAACATCACATATCGACAAGACAAAACATTGTACTTGTCTGCAGTTCATAGTTCAACTTTTTGAATTCATAGTCAAGCCATATGATTTCATAGTCAAACTTCACTAATCGACAAGACAAGACATTGTACTTGTCTGCAATTCATAGTTCAACTTTTTGAATTCATAGTCAAACCAGTTTATTTCATAGTCAATTTTTAATGATTGACAAGACAATGCAGTGTACTTGTCTGTAATCAAATTTCTTGTATAAATGGGTAATAATCACTCCATGAAATTTATTTGTGAAGTAAGTCATATTTGATCAAATAAATCAAGGGAATGGCATACTACAATTGCGGAGGTGAACATATCATTAGGATATCGGGTACAACTAAAAATATAGGAAGATTATTTTACGCTTACCCATATATGTTATCATGATCTTAAGTTCCTTGATATTTGCGCCCATATATTTATATGACAACTACTCTTCTTGTCAATCTTTAAATTTATAGGGACCAAAATGCGAGTTTATTAGTTGGGTTGATGAAGAGAAGGACCAATCTTCTATGGTAATAGCTAAGGTAGCTAGGTCTAATAAACACTTTCAATCAGAAAATAAAAAGTTGAAGATAGCCTTGGTTTGTAGTTGGGTGTTGTTTTTGGAAATTATTGTTTACAATTTGTAAACTTTTAGCTTTCAATTTATAACGTTAGTAACATGGTGTATTTGTTGTTATGTTTAAAGTTTTATAGTTGTAACGTTAAAACTAATGATCGAGTCGTTGTTATGTTGTAACTATTGAAGTTATTACTACACTACGTATGAAGTAATTATTATTTAACACTTAATAATCAAATCCAACATTCAATTACACACACACATACACACACACACACACACACACACACACACATATATATATATATATATATATATATATATATATATATATATATATAAGTAATCCAACTACATAGGACCAACACACGACCTCCAATAAATTTTTGTCATCCTTTGGCAAAACTCTAAAGCTGCATTTTTTGGGTCAATAAGTTCACATATTGGTTGGCCCGAAACTAATTGTTCCATAAACATACAAACGAAAACACCGCAATCTACCAACTCACTACTTTGTTGGGGAACATTTGTTTCCAAAATGAATTTCATATGCAATGGAATCCTTGGGATGTTCCTCCGTGCCCAGTAGTTTATCTTGTCTAAATGATTTGTCACCCGAGCCTCAAACTTGCTAAAGGTTCCATCAGACTTGAATTTTTCGTAAGTACTCCTACCGAGACTGTCATAAAGATGAACTTCCATTGACTCCAATTGTAGTTACCAAATAACCAGTGGTTAGCAAATGAATGAATCGGCATTAGGACCTGTACAAAGTTTAAAAAAAATTTATGTTTACATAACATGATACAAAAACAAAACGACAATAATAAAATTAATTTCAAAAAATAAATAGCAGTTCACTGTACCCAAAATCCACCAAGCAATCATGAAGTTGCGTATGTAGCAATACCAGACAAAAACATCCTCCAAACATAACCATCCTCGAGAACATGGCAAGCAAAAAAATTTGGAGGCATTATTGTATACCGATCACTATCAAATCGTCTCTCCATCAACAGTCTAAACCAAATCGTCAAATGCTGCAAAAGTTATGATACTTTTGTTATTAATTAATAAATAAAAAATAATTACAATAATAAAATAAAAGATATTTTATCGATGCATCCAACCATCCATTATGTGTATGCCCAAACCACGAACTCGAAAAATCTCTATCTAATACCAAATTGTACAAACGGTGCTCTACGTTATATGCATGAAAAAAATAATTTTGTATCACAACCTCACCACCTGCTACATAAGGTTGCAATCGCAACATCGAGAAGTCATGAACAACAGCGAATGCTGGATTAGGAATGGGGGTTGGTGATTTAGCATCAACCTTCTTCTTTAGTCTTCTCTTTTGCTTTGGTATCGTGTGCAACTAAAACAATATTGAAAATTTTAAATCATTATGTTTCGAATAATTAACATAAAAACGTATAATTAGGATATAAGCTTTTAATTCAATGAATGCCTCAGTGTAAGGAGTACACCTATACTTTGATGGATTTCAAGACCTAGGTCTATTGGGTGTAACTTCGTTGCCATCAAAAACATGATCATCAAAATGATTTACATTCCCTCTAATTAGTACGTCTTCCTCTAACACCTAAATTAATAAGATATAATCATTAATTAAAAATGTAATCTACTAACAAACAACAAAATAAATGTAAGTATAGCAACCTGTTCAACTTCATTATCATCAAAAGCGAACACATCATCATCGAATTTATTCGTACTACGCCCCGCTTTTTCTATCCTCTCGTCCAACTCCTACATTAAAATTAAAACATTATAATTATTAACAAAAGGCACCTTAGCATTTAACGATTTAAATCGTAATTGTAATATATATATATATATATATATATATATATATATATATATATATATATATATATATATATATATATATATATATAATAATCTTGTCGTCTTCAATATCACCAAAAACATTTTCATTGGCTTTATTTTTATTCATCGCCTCATCATCTACAACCTCCATTTTCAACTATAAAATATTAACAAAAATTTACAAATATGTTAACAAATTATATCAAAAATGCAGGGTGCCACTAACTGCTTTACCAAAATTTGTTTGGAATTCTGTAGGTTCGTCAAAGCTAATGTTGTTCCATATGTTTTCATTATCCACTTCTTCTACAAACACCTCAGTAGGTTCTTGGTTCATAAACACATGTTGCTCAAGTGCATGTAGTCGTTTCAACATATCCTCTAAGCTTGGTTTCCCACTAGGTCCAACTCTACCCTGAGAGCGACCACTAGAAGACATACTAGACGGAGATTCGTCTTATTTCCTAAAATGGTCCCGTATAGGGGATGTAACTGAATTTCGTTCACCATATACATACTCTTGACATGAGATATAATAAGAAGACGCCATCTCATCATCACTCGGTGACATACTATGTGACATCCCCAAAATCTCGGCCAGAAAAGACCGGTTAAATTTATGTTTTTTAAATATTCTCAGAGTAAATCCTTTTGATTTTAAAAGAGATGCGGAATTTGTTCCCAAAAACAAAACATGATAAAATAGATCTTTTATCAAAACATTTCATAAAGAAATATAATTTCATTTCATAATAAAAAATAGAGATGTCATGTTCCGATACAGACCAAAAAGCATAAATGATAACATTACAAGTCATTCAACAAATATATACATATACAGACTTGTAAACAAAACAACTTGATGATTCATCCATCTTATGCCCTTGCGCCACTTCCTGTAATACAAATAAATTGAGTGGGTCAGGCTTGGGAGCCTGGTGAGCATATAGGGTTTTCAACCCACAATAAATAATTATATTTAATTCAACAATCAACAATAACCCGATTACGCATTCCATTTATCCTCACTTTATGTCCCTAAAACAACATCTATTACAAGGGACCTAATCTAGGATTTTCATCGGGACGGACATTACTGCAAAGGGGCTTCCTCAACAATAAATATCCTAAAGGCAACCATGAGGGGGAGAGAGTACACTGGTGAACACATCGTTCACAACACCTACAGGTTGTGAGCCTGCTAGTGTTCCACAGGACTGTCTAGAAGAGTTCGTGGTCGTCATCCATACTCTGCTGAATGACTAGAATAACACCAACAACGAGGCCTCTCATCAATTTATTCCATTGCACACCAACTGTCTACCCATGTTCTACCCAACATATTAGTAGATAAAAATATACATGTTCTATACATAATATATATATATATATATATATATATATATATATATATATATATATATATATATATATATATAAAACCTGTATAGCATGCTCTTTCATTATTCCATCAAATAGCAAGTAATACGTAAACAAATAACAAGAAATTTCAAGGAGAGTCATATAAGTCTAAGTGTTAGAAGGTAATAATGATACCCTCACACAACCCGTATTCTTAAATACATTCAACGATTACATATATAAAATCGTGTATTTGAAAGAGACTATACACTCACTTGATCAGAAGATGATTAGACAGCACTAGGACTTGTAGAAGTAGTATTCTTCGGTAGATCTGGAAGATCTTCACAAAAACTGGGCTCCTCGTGGGCAGAGCTTCGGCTCGGGAATAACCCCGTCCTCGTGGGCAGAGCTTCGACTCACCTATCATGGGTCTCGCCCTTGTCCTGCTACTGATGAGTCATGGAACCCCATCCATGCTCCTACTGATAGTGAGATACGGGCCCAACCCACACTCACTCTTTCCCTAACTTGGGCCTCGCCCTTGATCTGCTACTAATGAGATGTGGAACACCATCCACACTCTGCTATTGGTGAGATACAGGACCTCGCCCACACTCACCTCCCTACCAGGCACATACCAGTATCACACAGACAACAAGTATAAACTATCATATAAACCATTCCTTGGGCACCCGCCTGCTATCACTGGACCTCGTCCTGAATATCATACTAGTACACTGTGCCTAGGGCTAACCGCAGGTCTTCTACTCATAACTACATGGGCCGGCATTGTGGCGTTAGACCCATTCACACAAAGGGAAATTCACATGCATTTGCTGAACTTGCTGATAACCCCTCTAGCTGCTACCTGGCAACTCTCTGAACTCCTGCTCCACTAGTTCCCCGAGCTACCAATATCAATGCAACACTTAGTCTAACTAACCCCCGAAAGTCAACTAAGTCAACTCTGGTCAACGTCAAAGTCCTGGTCAAAGTCAACCTTCCAGGTCAACCCTACTCGCCGAGTCTGCCTACTGACTCGCCGAGTTCATATGCTTAGAGTCTTCCATTCGCGACTCGACTCGCCGAGTCTACCGATTTCCGAGTCCTGACCTGTCCAACTCACTGAGTCTCCACTCGACTCACTGATTCGAGTCTCAACTCGAAGGGTTTGGGGTTTCGCGACTTGACTCGCCGAGTCCAAGAACAGACTCGCCGAGTCCAAGGCAATCTTCGACAGACTCGCCGAGTTGTTCTTCCAACTTGCTGAGTTCCTAACCAACCTCATCTAACTCGCCGAGTCTACCCATGTGACTTGCCGAGTCTCTCCAGCTCTTAATCTATGCAGTGGCTTTTCGAGCCAAACAGGGGCTCCAACACATAGATCCATACTTCCAAGGCCTATTCCTCACGTAAAGTGGCAAACTTTATGTGTAGCTATGGAGATCTAGGCTCAAAACACTCCAAACTAGGGTTTATGACAACCATGCTTCACCAACATACCAAGAGCTGATACTTTATGGGATTCTAGACCAAAACAAGCATGGTCCTAAGGTAGCAACCTCATATCTGAATTTCTAGCTCAAAATGGTTACTTATCATGCCAAGAATGCTCAAAAGTCACACATTGATCTAGGTGCAAAGGAGTCCAAGTACTAGTTTATTACCTCCAAATGTTCAGAAATGTCTTCCCAATCCCGGATCTATAGCCCCTTCTCGCACCTCCAAGATCCTTCTTCAAGGCAATAATTAGCTCAAAAATGGATATGGCGGCTAGGGTTTGGTGTTCTGGGTTAGAGAGGCAGTAAAGGAACCCTAGGGAAGAGAATGAGACGCTTAAATAGGCTCCAAGTCCCGAATTTAGGGCTTTCATCGTTCAGACAAGACTTTCCGAGTCTCCTTAGCCGACTCGTCGAGTCGGTCACTTACTCCTTGACCCGGATCCCGCTCGGACTCGTCGAGTTTCCTCCTTGGACTCGACAAGTTGACCCTTTAACTTAGGGTTTCCTTTCCTTTCTTAGCCTTCCATATTTTGGGTGTTACAACTCTCCCCCACTTAAACTAAACTTCGTCCTCGAAGTTTGCTATGGCCAACTGCCCTGCGATCTGCTTTCAATACTCTACTTAGTAATCCCACACCATCTGCCTACCTTCATTGGCCTTTCGCCCGGTCATTCCGACTAACATTAATCCTTGCGGATAATAATCTCGGGTCAACCCTGACCGTGAACATTCTGGAAACACAATTTACTCAACCGTCAATCTTTCTGGTACTCTTCGAGTACTGCAACTGAACCCATAGGGGTTCACCCCCTCTTTCCATGTGCGATTTCCTTGCCTTCCCAAGGCGACGCTCCATAACCAACTATTTCCTATGTCACTGTGAAGATCCTATCCTTCACCAAATCCATTACCCCCGCTACCTCTAGTACGGGTCATTATCGCCAGTATCCACTTGGCATTTCTTTCTACTATAATTTGGTGTCGAACACCCCACGATCAACTAACTGAATTCCACCATAGACCGCTCACCCGCACTGCTACTGACTGAAAATTTATGCTATTCCTTATCTGCCTTCCGGATGAACTGAGACCACCCTGGTCCCTACCAACCTATCAATATATGTATTATCGGCTCCCACCGGTCGCTAGTCCCAACACAACTCCTTGTCGCTCCCAGCGACTTTTGAAGAAACTTTGACCACCTATAACTGCTCAACCTAGTCTGCCATTCAGGCACTACAATCCTGGGATCCTCGATCCCTTATCTTGACACTAAGGTCCCTATCAGGTCCCACCTATGCTACAAAAACTCATGGGCCTCGCCCACGAGTCTCACCCGCCTCTATCCTTCTAGTCCCACTTGTCTAACCACTCACGCTTGGGCCTCGCCCATGGGTTTCACCCAACCATACTACTGAGCAACCCTACTCTCAGGTCTCACCTATACTGCTACTCTCATACGGGCCTCGCCCAAGGGTCTCACCCAACCATATCCTAGAGCGGCCTCTCCCAAGGTCTCACCTCTCTAGGGCTATACAGGCAAACTCCCTACCATTCTCATCCACTACCCATTCCTGATTCCTATCTGATCACTAGGAGATAAGGGTCTCGCCCAAACTCCGCTAACGAAGCTACTAAGGAATGCTACGGCTTACCTGCAGTCTTACATCACCATCCATCACTGACTGCTAGTGAATGCTACAGCTGCCCGTAGTCTTACAACACTTTCTAGCACTAACCGCTAATACGAAATCACCTCGTGCTATCAGTTCTCAAGATCCTTATTCCGACTCTCTCGAGTCCTACAGGCGATCCACCAACCTGAATTCCCAACCACGTATGCGTGCTCTTACCTTTGCACGCTTGGAGGATTCTCCCCCACTTCGATCCTGCTTAACCCTTGCTGCTCAATGCTCGAAAAGAAATCCCAATCCTTGCTACCATTTCATAATCAGTCTGCTGAGGAACCCCAAGCTTACCATAGCTAGGGATCTAGCCAGTCCATTTCTAAAACCATATGGCTCCGAACTAGCGAGACATACCAAGTCCCTCGCAGGCATGTTATAACTACCATTAAAATATCCAAGGTATGCATATGGCATATAACTCGATCACAATGAAGCCGCACAAAAATAAAATACTCATACCGATAATGATGCAGAACCATAACAATATAATCATGCACAAATAAAAGAACTGGAAACGGAATTCGCGTACCTGCAACGTCCGATGCTGCTCGCGTCTCTAAGGTAGTCATCTGAAAAGCCCTCCCTCCTACCGCAGGCGCCTCTGCTTGGCCCTGACGACCGTCCGTGATCCTCAAAGTTGCAGGGGCAGATGTCATCACTCGTCCTGCCAGAAGCAAACTGGGGCACTGGGCCTTCTTGTGGCCCCGCTGGTTGCAGTGAAAACATATGAAGTATGATCCCTGTGTAGTGGTAACAGTACAATCCCTGCTAAAATGACCAATCCGACCGCACTTGAAACAGCCAGACTCACCACCGCTACCACTCCTGCACGCGCCCCGTGCGCCCTGCCACACTTCCCGCACCGGTTGCGGTCCTGATAATCCCTCGATCTCGAATCCGATCCTTTGGGCCTTTTGCCCGAGCTCGTGGCTGCCTAAACCTCATCCGGCTTCCTCTTCTGGATCTGCTCCAAATCAATCTCTCTCTCTCTCTCTCTCTCTCTCTCTCTAGCTCGCGCGATCATATCCTCCAACGTTTTGCAGCTGGACCTGCTCACAAACTGCCTGATGTCATCCCTCAATATCTCATGGTATCGGGCCTTCTTCATCTCCTCATCCGCGACATACAGCGTTACAAGAAGAGCCCTCTCCCTGAACTTGGCGGTGATCTCCGCCACACTCTCAGTTGTCTGCGTCAAATCCTGAAATTCTCGTGCCAACTGCTGCACCACAATAATCGGCGAAAACTCAGCCCTGAACCTAGCCGAGAAATCGCTCCATGTCATCGCGTCCAACGCGGCATCATCCCCCAAAGCATGACCGATCTCCTCCCACCAATCCCTCGCTCTGTCCTTCAGAAGACAGGAAGCGAGTCTGACCTTGTCCCCCTCAGGACACCGGCTTGTACGGAATGCATTGGCAACATCAGCCAACCATCTGCAGCTAGCGATGGGGTCCCTAGCCCCATGATAATCTGGTGCCCCGCAAGCCCTGGACTCTCGAAATTTCAAGTTACGCGCTCCCATCAAAGTCATCATCTCCGTATAGAAGGCTCCCAACCTCTCATCCAAAATCTCCAATATACCCTCCTTGACCGTGCCAAATATCACAGGAGTCTGGTCTAGTATGCTGTGCGTAACCTTAGCTGATATCAACTCCCTCATCCGCTCCTCGAGCTGCTCGGCTCCTGAACCCGAGCCTGATCCCTCTACGGCGCCTGCTCCGCCTACTGGTCTCTCTCGCAACGTCACCATGCTGAAAATATAATACATCCACTATCAGAATACTTATCACCGCTTCGAGACCAAACACATGCACTACCAGGTTCCCGGTCTTGCCTCAGGCTTTCCCGAATCGAGTACGGATCCTTTGCTTTCAGTAGTATGGGCCCATACTACCTTCCACATCTATCCATAGTTTCCTTAAGAACTGCTTTGACTCCACCAGGTCCCTTCTCCATTACTACTGCTCCCAGCACTACCTCATCCTAGGCTTGCCGTAAGGAAACCTCTGACTCAACCCAAACCAATCCTCAGCTGCTGAAGGTCTCCTTGTGATGCCAATTAGCCATTACCTGGATACCATCACATGTGACGAGGCTCAGATAATCCTTCGAGTAAAAGATTCGCCCTACAACGGTTTGACTCAAACAAGAGCTGCGCAATAGGGCCAAATCCAGTACCCTGAGATTATTCAACCCTGATCACATGTGACGGGACGTATCCACCTAATGGCTAACTCCCATCACTCGGAATCCCATATTGCACAAAGCAAGCAGCATTCAGACAAGGGAAAAATCTAACCATAACATACTCAAGCAATCATAATATCATATCAAGAATCTGCACTAGCATGCAACACAAACTCATAAACTCAGGCATAACCTAAACAGGCTATCCTACTACTTTTTAATCAGCACTATCATGCAGCTCAAAGCACATATAACAGGCACTTAAGGCATCCTCCCTAGACCCTTAGTCCTAATCTAGCATGTCGTTCTACTAGCTGATAGTCAAATCATAAACTTGTATGGGTATTTTGGGGTACTTACTTGACCTCGGGTGATTGCATGCACCACACCCCTTTTCTCTTTTCAAAATTCTTTTCTTTCTGAGTTCTTTTTTGCTTTTCTAAAACTGTTTCATTCCTAAAAACTCTTTTTACAAAACTGTCTTTTCATTTTGAAAACTTTTTATCCGGCCCCTTAGTTTGAGCTCAGGCACACCCGACAGTATGCCCGAATCCCTCAAACCAAGGCTCTGATACCAACTTGAAACGTCCCAAATTCAAGACTAAAAATTTCTTTTAGTAAAACATTAATTAAGGCAAAATCATCCAAAAAAATAATCAGAGTATTAATTTCCAAAACACATGTTTGTTATCAAAGTAAAACATTCCCACACTGTCTAATCTATGGTGTGTGCCATGCGATCACCCGGAGCTCTTCCCTCCACTACTGGAAGTACCTGAAACCAAAAGTGAAAACCGTAAGCACGAAGCTTAGTGAGTTCCCCACGCTACTACATACCAGGAATATCCACATACTGCACATACTGGGCCACACCCGCTATTCTGGGCATCGCCCCTACCTCGGGCCTCACCCGCTACAACGGCCCCGCCGCTCCAGGCCTCGCCTGGCTTCGAGCCCCGCTCGGATACACATCTGTTTCACTTAGGCCTCGCCAGTCACTGGGCCTCGCCAGTCACTGGGCCTCGCCTGCTAACACATAATAGCACATAAACATATCACATCACATAAGCTAAACATATACTAACAGATCCTGACCTAAGGCCTTGCCTATCATGGGGCTCGCCCTTGTCCTGCTACTGCTGAGTCATGGAACCCCGTCCATGCTCCTACTGATAGTGAGATACGGGCCCAACCCACACTCACTCGTTCCCTAACTTGGGCCTCGCCCCTGATCTGCTACTAATGAGATGTGGAACACCATCCACACTCTGCTATTGGTGAGATACGGGACCTCTCCCACACTCACCTCCCCACTAGGCACATACAAGTATCACACAGACAACAAGTATAAACTATCATATAAACCATTCCTTGGGCACCCGTCTGCTATCACTGGACCTCGTCCTGAATATAATACTAGTACACTGTGCCTAGGGCTAACCCCCAGGTTTTCTACTCATAACTATATAGGCCGGCATTGTGGCCTTAGACCCATTCACACAAAGGGAAACTCACATGCACTTGTTGAACTTGCTGATAACCCCTCTAGCTGCTGCCCGGCAACTCTCTAAACTCCTGCTCCACTAGCTCCCCGAGCTACCAATATCAATGCAACACTTAGCCTAACTGACCCCCGAAAGTCAACTACGTCAACTCTAGTCAACGTCAAAGTCCTGGTCAAAGTCAACCTTCCAGGTCAACCCTACTCGCTGAGTCTGCCTACTGACTCGTCGAGTTCATATACATAGAGTCTTCCAATCGCGAGTCGACTCCCCGAGTCTACCGATTTCCGAGTCTTGACCTGTCCAACTCACCGAGTCTCCACTCGACTCACTGATTCGAGTCTCAACTCAAGGGGTTTGGGGTTTCGCGACTTGACTCGCCGAGTCCAAGAGCAGACACGCCGATTCCAAGGCAATCTTCGACAGACTCGCCGAGTTGTTCTTCCAACTCGCCGAGTTCCTAACCAACCTCATCTAACTCGCTGAGTCTACCCATGTGACTCGCCGAGTCTCTCCAGCTCTTAATCCATGTAGTGGCTTCTCGAGCCAAACAGGGGCTCCAACACATAGATCCATACTTCCAAGGCCTATTCCTCACGTAAAGTGGCAAACTATACGTGTAGCTATGGAGATCTAGGCTCAAAACACTCCAAACTAGGGTTTATGACAACCATGCTTCACCAACATACCAAGAGCTGATACTTTATGGGATTCTAGACCAAAACAAGCATGGTCCTGAGGTAGCAACCTCATATCTGAATTTCTAGCTCAAAATGGTTACTTATCATGCCAAGAATGCTCAAAAGTCATACATTGATCTAGGTGCAAAGGAGTCCAAGTACTAGTTTATTACCTCCAAATGTTCACAAATGTCTTCCCAATCCCGGATCTATAGCCCCTTCTCGCACCTCCAAGATCCTTCTTCCTTCTCCAAGCTTTAATGCACTCTTCAAGGCAATAATTAGCTCAAAAATGGATATGGCGGCTAGGGTTTGGTGTTCTGGGTTAGAGAGGCAGTAAAGGAACCCCAGGGAAGAGAATGAGACGCTTAAATAGGCTCCAAGTCCCGGATTTAGGGTTTTCGTCGTTCAGACCAGACTCGCTGAGTCTCCTTAGGCGACTCGTCGAGTCGGTCACTTACTCCTTGACCCGGAACCCGCTCGGACTCGCCGAGTTCCCTCCTTGGACTCGACGAGTTGACCCTTTAACTTAGGGTTTCCTTTCCTTTCTTGGCCTTCCTGATTTTGGGTGTTACACGTATTCTTAAATACATTCAACAATTACTTGTATAAAATCGTGTATTTGAAAGAGACTATACACTCACTTGATCAGAAGATGATCGGACAGCACTACGACTTGTAGAAGTAGAATTCTTCAGTAGATCTGGAATATCTTCACAAAAACCGGGCTCCTCACGGGCAGGGCTTTGGCTTGGGAATAACGCTCATCGGGATCCTCGGGGCTTTGGAACTTGCTTCGGGACTCGTGAATGATATCGGGGCTTTGTGATATAATTGGCACGCAAAACGATGCAAAACTTAGAGAGAAAGGAAGAAAATTAGCAAGGAAAATGGCTGATCTCGGGTTCTATTTATAGGCTGCTGGGTCTGGGATTACACTGGGCATAACAGGCCTTACGTTGGGCGTACTAAACGTCACTGCATGCGTCACTTGGTGGCACTCGAGTATTGGTCTGGCAACTTGCACCCCTCTGAGTACGTTGGGCGTACTCAAATTACGCTCGGCGTAATTTGACTCGTCAAACTTCTAAATTGCGTAACTTTCGTATACGAGCTCCGTTTTCGACGTTCTTTATATTCACGCGTAGGTCAGACCATACTCTACAACTTTCGTTTAGACTTCGTCGGCTAATTTTGAATTTATTTTTACTATTGAATTTTAGTAGGCCGGGACAGAAAAACTTCGTTAGAAATTCATAACTTTTTCGTTATAACTCGGATCTCAGCATTCTTTATATTTTCAGAAACCTCGTCTCAACCACTACATCTTCATGCATCGATATCGGGTTTATATAATATTTCATTTTTACGCTTATTTTTATTCTTGATTAAATCAAATCACATAATTAAGCAGATAAGTATAAAACACACAATTCGCAAATAATACATTCTTATTATTTTAAATGGGTTACAAAGGTTATCCTAGACTATTACATTGCTAAAAATGGCAAGCCTAGAAACACGGGCGTTACAATTCTCCCCACCTTAGGATGATTCCGTCCCCGGAATCACACATCAACAAACAAATGCGGATAGCGACTCATCATGTCACTTTCCGTCTCCCAGGTGAGATTCGGCCCATTCGTGTGTTTCCATCGGACAAGCACTAACTCGACCATCTTGCGTCGCAATTTCTTAGTCTTTCGCTCAACGATTGCCTCTAGTTATTCAATCAACCTTTTTTTTTCATCAATTCTTAACTCCGAAAGTGGAATCATATCGGGAACTTCTCCCGTGAACTTCCTTAAATAACATATGTGGAAAGTGCTATGAATTCCACTCAGTTCTTCTGGTAGTTCGAGCTTGTAAGCTTGGTTCCCAATCCTCCGAAGAACTTTAAATGGCCCAATAAACCTTCGACTTAACTTTCCCCTTTTACCAAACCTGATAAGTCCCTTCCACGGCGAGACTTTAAGTAAGACCGAATCCCCAACTTCAAAAGTTATCGGTCTTCTGTTTTTGTCAGCATAGCTCTTTTGATGATCCTGAGCTGCTAACATTCTCTCCGTAATTATTTTCAACTTTTCCGCAGTCTGATGGACTATCTTCGGTCCCATAAACCGCTTTTCCCCAGCCTCAAGCCAACAAGACGACGTACAACACTTCTGTCCATACAAAGCTTGATTAGGTGCCATCTTTATGCTCGAGTGGAAACTATTGTTGTAGGAAAATTCTACCAATGGTAAATGTTCATCCCAGTTACCCTGGAATTCTAGGGTACATGCTCTAAGCATATCTTCAAGCATTTGTATCGTTCGTTCGCTCTGACCGTCAGTCTGTGGATGGTAAGTTGTACTCAAACACAACTTGGTACCCATCTCCTCTTGTAGACTTTTCCAAAACCTTGAGGTGAAACGGCTATCACGATCTGACACAATCATTAGCGGAACACCGTGAAGCCTCACAATTTCCTTCATGTAAGAATTTGCAAGCTTCTCCATAGACCATTTCTCGTTGGCTGCTATGAAATGCGCACTCTTAGTGAATCGATCAACGACCACCCAAATTATGTCGTGACCATTCTTTGTCCTGGGCAGTTTAGTGACAAAATCCATCGTGATGTCCTCCTAATTGCCCATAGGCATAGGAAAAGGTTCTAAACTCCCGTGTGGTTTCGGATGTTGTGTCTTGACTCTCGCACAGGTCACACACTCTGTCACATACTTCGCAATGTCGAGCTTCATCGTCGGCCACCAGTAATAGGGTTTCAGGTCCCTATACATCTTTGTGCTACCGGGATGAATGGAGTACATGGTTTTGTGAGCTTCTTCCATCAGAAGATCTCTTATTCCTCCTGACTTAGGTACCCAAACCCGATCTTGGAATACCTTCAGTCCATGACCGTTTGTATCGAACACCAACGTTTTACCCAAACGTTCCTATTTCCGGTCATTCTTTTTAGAAGCTTCGCTTTGAGCTTTCTTTATACTTTCCAAAATAGTTGAGACAACATCTATTCTCAACGCTCTTGGCCTTCTCTTTTCAAGATTGACTTTCCGACTGAGAGCATCAGCAACAACATTAGCTTTACCGGGATGGTAAAGTATCTCACCGTCATAGTCTTTAAGTAATTCTAGCCATTGTCGTTTGCTCATATTCAATTCTTTTTGACTAAAGAGATATTGGAGACTCTTATGATCAGTGAAAAGTTTGCGCTTCGTGCCATAGAGGTAATGCCTCCATATTTTCAGAGCGAAAACTACCGCTGCCAACTCCAAATCATGAGTGGGGTAGTTCTTCTCGTGCTCCTTTAGCTGTCGAGACGCATATGCGATCACCTTTTCTCTTTGGGTCAAAACACAACCCAATCCAACCCCAGATGCATCGCTATAAACAACGAAGTCTTCAACTCCATCGGGTAGAGATAGAATCGGTGCCTCACATAGCTTCTTCTTTAGCAACTCGAAAGCTTCTTTGTGCTTATCATTCCAAGCATAAACGGCTCTTTTGTGGGTCAAATCTGTTAATGGACTAGCGATCGAAGAAAAGCCTTGGATAAACCTTCGGTAATATCTGGCTAATCCGAAAAATCTTCGGATCTCCATGGGATTCTTCGATTGCTCCCACTTTGTCACAGCTTCAATCTTTGTCGGATCAACCATTATACCTTCTTGGTTGACCACGTGACCCAAGAATTGGACTTCTCTAATCCAAAAATCGCATTTGGAGAACTTAGCATACAACTTCTCCTTTTTCAAGACTTCCAACACTTCTCTTAAGTGTCTACCATGCTCTTCTTGGCTCTTTGAATAAACCAAAATGTCATCAATGAACACTATCACAGATTTATCAAGGAACAGATTACACACTCTATTCATCAAATCCACGAATGATGTTGGAGCATTAGTTAGCCCAAATGACATAACCAAAAAATCGTAGTGTCCATATCAAGTTCTGAATGCAGTTTTCTCGATATCCTGCTCTTTTTACTTTTAGCTGATGATATCCTGACCTTAGTTCGATCTTTGAAAAATAACTTGAGCCTTGCAGCTGATCGAACAGGTCATCAATTCTTGGCAACAGATATCTATTCTTTATTGTTGCCTTATTCATCTCTCTATAATCGATACACATTCTCATACTCTCATCTTTCTTCTTTACGAATAGCACCGGAGCTCCCCAGGGTGTTGAACTAGGTCTAATAAAACCTTTGTCCAATAACTCTTGCAGTTGCATCATAAGCTCCTTCATCTCCGTTGGTTCTAGTCGATAAGGTGCTTTTGCAATTGGCGTTGTTCCGGGCAACAAGTCAATACGGAATTCCACTTGTCGATCAGGCGGTAATCCAGGAAGATCTTCGGGAAACACTTTCGGATAATCGCACACCACCGGAATATCCTGCACCTCCTTCTTCTCTTTCTTAGCATCAATCACAAATGCAAGATATGATCTACACCCCTTGGCCAAACACTTTCTGGCTTTCACTAGCGAAATGATTCCAAAATTTACTCTGCGTTTATCACCGTACACCATAAACAATTCCTTCCCAGGCAGGTTTACTTTAACTATCTTCTTTCTGCACAATATCTCGGCATCATTAGCGCTAAGCCAATCCATTCCCAAGACGATGTCGAAACCATTAAGTTCAATAGGCAATAATTCCTCGTGGAACTTATTCCCATTCAAATCAATTAAGATGTTTTTCATGCGATGGCTAACAGGTACAAACTTGCCACTAGCAACTTCGACTAATAAAGCATCATCTAGTCTAACAACAGGCAAATCTAGCTTTCTACCAAATTTATGTGATATAAAGGAGAAATTTGCTCCAGAATCAAACAAAAATTGGGCAGGCAATTCGTTTACGAGAAAAGTACTTGAAGCGACATCAGCTTCATCCCTCGCAGCTTCCAATGTCATCTGGAAGGCTCTCGCCTTCGGCTTTGGCGGAATGTTAGGCTTGGTTGCATCCTTCTTTTTCAAACATTCTCTCGAGATGTGCCCCTCCTTACCACACCCGTAACAAACTTTCTTGGTGAGGGTGCATTTGTTAGCAAAATGCCATGGCTTTCCACATTTAAAACATGTGACAACTTCCCCTTCACATTTCCCATGATGCTTCTTTTAACACTTTTCGCACCATTTCGCCTCTACCTTTCCTCCACTTCCTCTCGAACTAGATTTCGAGAATTTACTTTTCTTGTTGGACCCTGAAGATCCCTCGAACTTCCTCTTTTCACCACCCTCAACTTTGTTGGCGGTTCTCCCCTTAATCATATTTTCAACAGATTTGGCAGCCCAGATAGTTGCCTCAAGTGTATGTGCCTGATGCACTGGCACCTCGTACTCCCATGGGAGTCCCTTCGCATACCGGTCCACCTTTGTTAGCTCATCCGGGATGATGCGCAAGGCAAACTCCATTTTTTCTATGAATGCGTTTGTGTATTCGTCGACAGACATGCTGCCTTTTGTCAACGTCAGAAACTTGTTTTCCAATTCCAGTAGATTTTGGGCTGAGTAGAACTTGCGCTTAAACTGCACCAAGAATTCTGCCCAAGTCAATTGCAGTGGTTCATTAGGGCTAAGGGTCTTCCCCAGAGTGTTCCACCAACGAACAGCTCCACTCCTGAATTGACGTACTACGAACGTGGTCTGCAACTTGCCTCTACAGCCACAAGTCATGAAGGCCAACTCCATTTCAGAGATCCAATCCATTACTCCGATCGGGTCCTCCTTTCCAGTAAAAGTCGAAGGATTGCAATTTAAAAAGTCCTTGTACTTGCACCCCAATCCATCTTGATTATTGTGTCTATTAATAGGTGGGTTCTCTTGACCTATTATCCCACTGAGGTTTTCTCCTTCAGACTGCCCTCCATTTACTTCAGGTTCTTCAACTCGAATTGACGATTCTTTGTGATTCTACCTAATCAAACATCTGGTTTCATCCATCTGACGATCCAACATTGCCTGAATCATCATTTGAACTCCTGCCATTGTCATTGGCTCTGGTGATGCGGCTGCAATAGCTACTCGTTCAATCACAGGCACTTGCTCGACTACAGGCGGCCGATTCCTGTTTTCGTCAGCGTTTCCACCTCCGCTTCTTGTTCTCACCATTTTTTATCTATACACCGAATAAGGTGAAATTAGATCCTCTTTCACGATAAAATTTCAATTCATCCTTATTACTCCAAATGATTACATGCTAGTTCTAATATCATCGTCATACGCTTAGAATCCTAAACACATAAACCTTAAGATCCAGTTGGGAACAAACCGTTGATCCGAACAAATAATTTCATATATGGCAACATATAACATTTAGCACATAAAAGCATTTTAGGCAACTTTCCAAAATAAACTAGTGCTCGTGTCTAAAATTCAACAGACACTCAACTCAAATTTTCACTTAGCATTCTAAGTTTAAGTCTAGAAATCCTACAAATTCCTGGTTCGCTTAAACTAATGCTCTGATACCAACTGTGACATCCCTAAAATCTCGGCCAAAAAAGACCGGTTTCATTTATGCTTTTTAAACATTTTCAGAGTAAATCCTTTTGATTTTAAAAGAGATGCGGACTTTGTTCCCAAAAACAAAACATGATAAAATAGATCTTTTATCAAAACATTTCATAAAGAAATATAATTTCATTTCATAATCAAAAATTGGGATGTCACGTTCCGATACAGACCATAAAGCATAAACGATAACATTACAAGTCATTCAACAAATATATACATATACAGACTTGTAAACAAAACAACTTGATGATTCATCCATCTTATGCCCTTGCGCCACTTCCTGTAATACAAAGAAACTGAGTGGGTCAGGCTTGGGAGCTTGGTGAGCATATAGGGTTTTCAACCCACAATAAATAATTATATTTAATTCAACAATCAACAATAACCCGATTACCCATTGCCTTTATCCTCACTTTATGTCCCTAAAACAACATCTATTACAAGGGACCTAATCTAGGATTTTCATCGGGACGGACATTACTACAAAGGGGTTTCCTCAGCAATAAATATCCTAAAGGCAACCATGAGGGGGAGAGAGTACATTGGTGAACACATCGTTCACAACACCTACAGGTTATGAGCCTGTTAGTGTTCCACAGGACTATCTAGAAGAGTCTGTGGTCGTCCTCCATACTCTGCTGAATGACTAGAATAACACCAACAACGAGGCCTCTCATCAATTTATTCCATTGCACACCAACTGTCTACCCATGTTCTACCCAACATATTAGTAGATAAAAATATACATGTTTTATAAATAATTTAAAAAAAAACTGTATAGCATGCTCTTTCATTATTCCATCAAATAGCAAGTAATACGTAAACACATAACAAGAAATTTCAAGGAGAGTCATATAAGTCTAAGTGTTAGAAGGTAATAATGATACCCTCACACAACCCGTATTCTTAAATACATTCAAGGATTACTTATATAAAATCGTGTATTTGAAAGAGACTATACACTCACTTGATCAGAAGATGATTAGACAACACTAGGACTTGTAGAAGTAGTATTCTTCGGTAGATCTGGAAGATCTTCACAAAAACCGGGCTTCTCGTGGGCAGAGCTTCGGCTCGGGAATAACGCTCCTCGAGATCCTCGGGACTTCGGAACTTGCTTCGGGACTCGGGAATGATACCGGGGTTTCGGGATATAATTGACACGCAAAGCGATGCAAAACCTAGAGAGAAAGGAAGAAAATTAGCAAGGAAAATGGCTAATCTCGGGTTCTATTTATAGGCTGCTGGGTCTGGGATTACGCTGGGCGTAACCTTAAGTACGCTGGGAGTACCAGGCCTTATGCTGGGCGTACTAAATGTCACTGCATACGTCACTTGGTGGCACTCGAGTATTGGTCTGGCAACTTGCACCCCTCTGAGTACGTTGGGTGTACTCAAATTACGCTCGGCGTAATTTGACTCGTCAAACTTCTAAATTGCGTAACTTTCGTATACGATCTCCGTTTTCGACGTTCTTTATATCCACGCGTAGGTCAGACCATACTCTACAACTTTCGTTTAGACTCCGTCGGCTAATTTTGAGTTTATTTTTACTATTGAATTTTAGTAGGCCGGGACAGAAAAACTTCGTTAGAAATTCATTACTTTTTCGTTATAACTCGGATCTCAGCATTCTTTATATTTTCGGAAACCTCGTCTCAACCACTACATATTCGTGCATCGATATCGGGTTTATATAATATTTCATTTTTACGCTTATTTTTATTCTTGATTAAATCAAATCACATAATTAAGTAGATAAGTATAAAACACATAATTCATAAATAATACATTCTTATTATTTCAAATGGGTTACAAAGGTTAACCTAGACTATTACATTGCTAAAAATGGCAAGCCCAGAAACACGGGCGTTACATACTATGTCTTGGTTGCCGTCCCTCCTAAAACAATTTAACATATTAAAAATGCATATAAAGTGCAATCATGAATTTTTTTTTAAAAATTAAACTAATATTTAAAAACCTTTGTCATGTCAAAAATCTTGTTCACATCAACCATTTCAATGTTTCAGTAACACTCCATCGTTTGATTTAAGGTGTGTCTCTGTTCTTTCGTAATGCAGACTCACCAACACGAATAGTTGGAAGCATCTCATATAATCATATCTATAATTTTCACAATTATCGTAACAAAAATTAAAATAACTAACATAGCAATAACATCTTACAAATAATAATAAATTTGTATACTTTAAATGGCTCCGTAATTCCTGAAATGGAGTATTTAAAAGTTTAGCGACGCTCCGGCAGTGAAAAATATCTATCTATGTTATTCTACGTATCCTCACGGTCATCATAGAGTAAACTCCCACAGATAGCTACCCCAAGCAAAATTGGTAAACAAAATATATATTAATTATAATATACATTAACATTAATAATATGAAACTTTCAAAGTAGACAAAAAAATACATCTTTCACACATTCAAATTCTCGGCAAAAAAAATCAGTCTTGCGGCACCCGGTCATTTATTTTGTTTTTCCCAAAAATCCTTCACACAAAATGTATATAAGACAGACTCTAACTGCATCATCATCGTCCGTAGCTTCTAAGAATGAATGATTTAAAATAAAAAAATTCAAGTCACAGATTTTCACCGAACTATTTGTATGGTTTGGAAATAGACGTTTACGAAATAAACATCTTTTTTTACTGCCAATTTTTTTTTCTGAGACTTTTTCACCAATCATTTTGGGATACACGCCAAAATTAAGCCCGGTTATCAAACAAAACTCTTCTGTGCCATAAACCATTTTCGTATCCCCAGTCTAAAATATATCCGCCATCTAGGGATAAAACGGCGTCCGACCGTATCTGATGAAGAAACATTTTATGAAACATCAATCCGCCCATGTGTAATTGAGGGACGTCTAACAAGTAACCAAACACATTTTGTCTAAAACTATCGCACCGTGCACCATGTAACACCTCCAATACTTCTCAAATGTTGCACCCCGATCCTTTTAAGTTGACAATAGCTTTAGCATTTAAATTTTTATAATCATGCTGAAAAAACAACATATTAGAAAACTAAACAACTATTTTCTTTAAAAATATCTGGATATTAAATGGAATAAATAATCCAACATTCAAATTAGAAACTTAAACAATGCATAAACCAACATTCAAACACTAATTTCTATATGCTTGCTGAAAAACACGAACATATTCTAACCATTTTTCAATATAAACGACAACTAAACAAACACTAATTTAAAAAACTAAACCGCATGTACATTAAAAAGAATGAAAATGTAATACCAAATCAATCAAGAAAGAATCATTATCAACTTATTAACAAATAATTACTAAATGTACAACAACCCAATGCACACTTTACGCATCATATACTTGTAAATTCATATAACCACTAACCAAATAGCATCAAAACTTCAAGGCTACTAATAAATAATATTCTATCTATCAAATACAACATAATTACCAAATAACACACAATTTACAACAACTAATATAATAAATCATAAATAAACAAAACATACACTAAATAAATGTTGATTAAAACATAAAATGAGTTAAGATCTTACCATATTTTCGGGATTGTTAAAGAAATCGTCCATATTGTTGAAGAAATCGTCTAAGAAAATCATATATATATATATATATATATATATATATATATATATATATATATATATATATATATATATATAGAGAGAGAGAGAGAGAGAGAGGGTTTCTCCAAGAGAGTGAAAAATGAGAAAAAAATGTTATTATATAAAATCACCTATGAAATCGCAAATAGACAGACAAAATTGCAGTTGGAGTGTTCCATCTGTGAGTGTACAAGTGTCTAATGCACACCTATGCTTTAGGCACTTGTACATTCGTAGATGGTATTGCAAAATCACAGATGGGTTTAATCCATCTGCGATTTTAGTGGTTAAATTTGTAATGTTTGTTTTTTTTTTGGCTATTTTCCACGAAATAATTAGGGTATTTGTTATAAGAAAACACAATTTCAAAACTATATATATATATATATATATATATATATATATATATATATTAAAAACAATAGATTAGTTTTAAGAAAACACAATTTCATGTTTATCTATCCAGTGTGGTTGTCTGGAGCCTTCTTCAAGCCCATAAATCCTATGTGGTGGGGATTTTTACTAGGATCATCACATTAGAGTATAGTAAGTTCTTTGTGTTTATATCTTTTCGTTTATTTTGTACACTAGTGAACATCATTCCTAAAATATAATAGATGTGTTGTGAAAATGCATGATGATGATATGAAGTCATTTTCATCTGTGAATACATTGTAAGGATACCCCTTAACCTAATGCAAAATTTAGTTATGTTTCAAAAATATTGAGATCTTAATTAAACTAACCTTATTTCAAATTAATATTAAAAAATAATAGTTTTTTGAAAATTAATCAACAAATTCATAATGGAACATTCAAGACATGATAAAAACATTTTTTCTAATAAAATATTATATTTCAGTCTGATATTTTATATTTTGGTCGGTGAGTTTGAATTAAAAATAAAAACTATGGAATTACAATATGGTTTCTAAAATTTGATGAACAATTCTAGAATTTCTAATAAATACTTGTTTTTTACTAAAATCTAACAAACTAAGAAAATAACAATTTAGAAATATATACGATATAAAGTATTAAAACCAGATATTTGATTGAGAAACGATGAGTTAGAATTCTTGATATCTCTCAATATCTCTCTCAATTCTAAATTCCAGGACTTGAATTCATGTCATGTCATTAAATTCCTCCTGATTTATTAGAACTAAAAGAATTGCTTTTAAATATCTTATTGCTTTAGTTGAAATATTCCATTTGAATTGGAATCTGGTCATTCACTATGATCTGCTAAGCAATACAAGACAATTTGAAATAAGAATTCCGGACACAAGTAGAAAGAGTTTTGGAAAAAAAAATAATAAATAAATAAATAAATAACGAAGTTTCAAGAAAAAAATTCAAAATAGTGCATTCCAGATAAAGTATATTTTCAAAAACTAAAAAACAAAACAAAAAAAAATAATAATATGTTCATTTATAAGCGTTGGTTTAATTAATATCCAAAAAAAAATTTGGTCAAAAAAAAGTATACATGTTATGGTTGTGAGGACAATAATGTTTCTGAAATCGATATGTATTATGAATCTTATTGAAAGACCGCGTGATCACATTCTAAAACTAATTTGTCGACCTTATAATTGGGTTATATGAAATCCAGACTATGAGGTTAATCCTTTTAGTAACAATTTCATAAGAAGGCACTAATAGGAGACCATAGACTACAATTTGTAGAATTCAAATTCTTCTGATTACCAAAGATAACATCAGTTGACATTAAATATTGATTTTATCCCATAAATAAATGATGATTTTTTCAAGTTAGTTATCGGGAAAAATTATCCTAAAATATTTTTTTTCATAATAATTCCATTAGTAAAATAAAGTTATGGATTGGGCAATGCCCATATAACCCCACTAAGGAGTGCAAATTGACCTCAACCATTTGTTCAAACCGAAGTCAAACTCGATTTACACAAGCGTACACTCCGCACCTTCTAATTTGTAAATAAAATAAAGAATGATCTCCATTGGTAATATGTAAATTTCATTATACTAAAATGACTCGGAGATACTAAAATCACCAAAAATATATTAAAAATATGTTTTGTAAATAACCTTTATAACATAAAGATTAGTTGCATTTGAATTTTTTATTGCATAAATTTAGTCATATGAAACCTTCAACCTTGAGAGACAATACTTGAGCACCAGCCATGCACATGATGGCACGTCATGTATCATAATGGCACATCAAGATCCATGATGGCACATCATACCCTTAGTGGTGCATCCTCCTTCTAGTAGTACATAGCATCACATCAACATATTGCAGCTCATCAGGACAACCAAGACGGCACGCCTTGACCATAAGTTGACGCACCTGTGCCATCTTCAGCGCATCTTGAACACTAGGGTTACATCTTCCACCCTAGGGCACATCTTCTAATGCTCCAATCTTCTATCAAATTCTTCATCCCAACTCGAAGTACTCCATGATGATTGATGCTCCATGTGCCTCTAAGTGTTACATTATGATTCTTAATGCTCCATGTTTTTCCAAGTTCTCCATTATGATTCATGATGCTTCATGTACCTCCAAGTGCTCCATTAGGATTATTGATGCTTCATGTGCCTGCAAGTGCTCCATTAGGATGCTCCATATGAATGCTCCATCATGAAACTCCATCATGATGCTCCAATAGAATACTCCATCAATATTTTCTATGCTCTCATGTGCTTCCAAATGGCAATCACATTTGATCAAGTCTTATTACCCCAACAAAAAATTACAAAATCCTTGTTGCATTAAACAAGTCTAACAGTTTATAGATTAACCATAAAAGATCCACATGTAACCTTTTAATACATATTAAACATCAATCATTCATCATGCATATAAAAAATGATTAGAACCAAGAAATTACCATGAAAACTAAAGAAAAACGATAAAATTACAAATTTGATCTACCATAGGTTCTCAGGTAGTGCTTGTACACTGATAAAAATAGACACTTCATGCATTTTTAATAGGATGTAGATGGTGCATGTTGTATGCTTTTACTAATTTGGAGCCCCAAACTTGATATACATTGTGACAACCTGAAATTTCCATTTTGTACGAACATTATCTATTCAATAGAAGCTAGACCAGTTTCAGTGAATTTCAGACTTTTCCGAATAAGTTTGTGTACATTAGGGTTTACGTTTAAGGAGATATCAGGAGAGTGGATGCTCATGGGTTTGTGAAACTTGAGTATTTCAAAACTTCATAATATTAGAGTTCATTTCCAGAATAAAAATATTTTCTGCCAAAAATATCTCAGGACTATAAATAGATTTCTGAACTAAATTCATTCATTATTCACATTTCCAACTAGAGAAAAGCCATTTTCTCTCTCACGGATCTTCGGGTTTTCATCCCAAATCGTGAGTACACTTCTCTAGTTGTTTTATAATGCTTATTATATGCTTAATAACATAGATTACATGTCAAATATGTGAGATTCGGGAGTTTACCGCCCAAGAACGTTCTTGGGGAGTAAACTCAAAATGAGGTTTAAATGATACCTAGTCCCATTTCCTTGATAACTAACTAGCTTAGGCTTGTATGTATGTATATTTGAGGCTAGAAAACAATCAAAAACACCAAGCTTAGGGTGTTCACGGCCCAAGAACTTCTTGGACCGTGAACTCCAAATTCAAGGGCCAAAATGTGCCCTAATCACTCCTAAAGCTTTAGACATTAACCCCCATTTATTCCTAGCTAAAATATGGACTTAAAAACATCAAAAGCACCCCTTAAAAGGAGTTTACGGCCAAGGTAATACTCATAGGCCGTAAACACCAAACAAGGGCACCAAAGTGTGCCTAGGGTCCTCATTAGCCTTAAACAAATGCCTAGAAATTATCCTACTTGTGCTTGGGACTTGAAAGAATAAAAACACCCATCCCAGGAGAGTTTACGGCCGTAAACACTAAGGGATTTGGCCTTGGGGCCATAAACCCCTCAAGGGAGTATTTCTATGCCCTAAACTACCCAAAGGATTAAACCACCAAGTAAGACTTATTCTAGAAATCAAATAGCACTTCAAAACACCATGTACCACCAAGTTGGGAGTTCACGGCCGTAAACTCAAGGGTTTACGACCGTAAACTCCTTGTGTGGTGTTTATTGAATGTTAAACACATATATAAGGCCTTTTGGTACATTAAACCCCTTTAGCCTTGTCCCATAACAACTTAGATGCAACCATTAGGACCTATAACACTTATACAAAGTGTTTACATGTTCCTGAGTGTCCCAACTCATTTCATTAGTTATTATTTGGCTAATTAGTTATATATATGCTCATTATATGATAACTAGGCTCGTGCGTGTGAACAAGTCTCCGTTTGCCACCTAGCACAATATCCGACACTTCAATCCAATCCACTCACCACAAGTGAGTTCATACCCCTTTAATTAACCTTTGAAATACTTTTAAATGTTTTAAACACTTTTATGGGGGGGGAATACAAGTTAAATACTTATAGTTATTACATCAATCACATGTGATTAATAACTAGAAAACCAATGATTTTATCAGTGTTCAAACTGCTTTACTTCAAAATGTTTTACAAACTCTTTTACTTATCAAATACTTTTATTTAAACTTTGTTATACTTATTATAAATTGTATGCCCATATATGTATAGATATATAAGCAATGTTTAAAGGGATTAGGAAGGCCATCCGCCCTATTTCCTTTTTCTCGATTTGGATGTGGTCTGGAGGGATTTCGGGTAGCCGTCCGAAGGTCGTTTCAATATTAATTATATATCAAGTGTATATATATAGACATAAAAGTACTTCCTTATTCATATGTATCAGTTACATCATTAGTAAGTTACCATCGGGGTAACACAGGATCATACTACTATAATTTCTAGATCAATGATTCAGTTCATTCATGAGTCAATACTTATTACTATGAGAACATATACATTACATTACTACGAGTACATATACAACTATACTAGAAAGAGAACATATACAACTATACTAGGACGAGAACATATACAACGATACTAGAACAAGTAACATTACATTACATATACATGAATACGTTAACAATTGTGATCCACTGTATCGGAGCATGCCTTAAATGTCATGGCCCGAGTTGTCGCCAGAATTCTCTTGGAGGGAGAGCATGAGTTTGCATATAGATCTATACTGGATTGACTATCCTACACCTTGCTGCTAGCTACAGCCGGACCTGCAGGTCTGCGGGTGCCAAACGTCATTCCGTTTTACGACCATTCGTATGTCGTTATTACCAGTCAATAGTATGGTACAATTAGTCACATGATACCTTAATATAAATCCGGTTTAAGGTAGTTAGTACAGCAGTAGTTCCTATAATACAACACTACAGTACTACAATAATTTACCCATTACATATATTCCGTGATTATTTCACTTAAACTTTAATGGACAGACTATATTTTGTCAAATGATAGTTACACTTGGGAAATTACACACTTTTACAACAAACGAACATACAAAACAGTTAAGCCTTGGTAGAAGGCTACTTTAATAGAAAATATAGGTTTTTCTGAGAGATTCAAACTTTTACAAACATTTACATACATTTTACAAACTTACACTTGAGACATATGTTCAAACGTTTTGATAACAAACATCGACACTAAAATACTTATGAACTCACCAGCTTAATGTTGATAAACTCTTTCAAAATAACTTGTATTCTCAGGTCATCAATAGACATGTACCGAGGCCAGCTTTTGAGAAGATGGAGCGCATCCAAGACTCATCTTATTATTTTGATTTACATTATTTTTGGTGTCTATAACTGTTCAGAACACGCTTGTATTAAAATTATATATTTAATGCAATGGATGATGTTGTTTGCTTATTTACTTTTACTGTGTTGTGATACTTTACATGACGTCCTCCGCCCCAGAACGTTTCCGCCGTTCTTGGTTTTGGGGTGTGACATACATAGATATCGAATATTAATTATACAAATATAGACTCAAGGAAAGGGTTTGGTACAACTATAGAGTTTTGGTATATTACAACATCTATGAAAAATAATAGCAGAAGAAAATACTAACTAAAACTGCAACACGATCCACCCTAATTATCTACTATTTATTCTTATAAGTTATAAACACACTGATGGAGAATAGAAACTAGGAAGTAGTGAAGTTAAAGGAAACAAGGAAGAATTCAGGGAAAAAGATGATTTAATTAAATCCAAATGAAATAAAATACAAACTTCAATCCTATGGAATCTCCATCTCTCAAAGCTAAAAGCAAAGAGCCAATAATATCTAACAAACTAACAAACTCTTCAACTACTTTATTGAGTTTCCCCTGTGGCCCTTCTATATTAATCATACAATATCTTTGTTTTGTTGGTGTGTTGCTTTAGTAATTCTAATTTCATATCATTACTCCTATCATCCAAAATAGGTCTTTTCCTTAAGATTTGATTTATTACTTTATATCTTAATAAATCACACATCTTCCCATATGTCATCTTTAATTACTCATTACATCTGGTGAGTTTCTCCCTTAAACGAACTAATAGGAGTGAGAAGTTGGAGTGAGGTGGTGGTGGAGGAGGAGGAGGAGGAGGAGGAGGAAGGTTGTTATTTTTCTCATTCGACATCTACAAGATGAAAGTTTAGTTAGTTTGTTTTTTTTTCCTTAAAATAATTATTAACCCTAAATGAATTATCAATTAAGGTTAGGATCAATATTTAGCTTTGTGATGTGTAAAGGGGTGTCGTAAACACAGCAAAATGTTATTTATATATATAGGCAGTGCACTTTACCAGTTTTAATCTATTTGAAACTCCTAGATCAAATGAGATTTATTGACAATCAATGGCATGATAATCTTGGATTATGCACATCTCGATTATATAACGGGAATGTTGTAGATCATAGAATAGACGGTGAATCGACCATGGAAAATCATGTGAATTCGATACAAATTATTCTTACATTGACGTGGCGGTTAACCACACAAGCTCTATTAACATAATAATTTTATGAGTGACACATCATTTTAACTTACATTATCACAATGATATGTCTGTTAACCACACACGCCCCATCATCAAAATATAAAACGGAATTTTTTTTAAATATATGTTTTCATGAGTAGCACATGACTCACGTTTAAATATAAAACGGAATTTTTTTATTTGTTTTAGTTAATACTTTTAATCATGAACATCATCTAATCAAACACTTTCGGTAACTCCACTGTCAAAATACAAAGAGACGGTGAGGGTGGTAAATTATGAGCTTTTAAAAACTGGTCTCGTTAGGAGTCATAGATACATCCTTAAACGTATGTTAAAGCATTAGAGTGGGTGAGTCTACTCATGGTTTGACGATAATGTTTTATTAAACATGTGAAGACACATGTTGTAAGTTTACCACACATATAGTAATAATACACTATAATAAGTTGAAACATTTTAAATTTATATCATTCTCTTTTAACTATTCTAATTTAATTATCTTATTAAACAATATTTAAAATTAATATTCAAAATTAAATTCTAATTTAAATAGTATTCATCATTAATTCATTTAAATATTTATATTCAAATTCTTATTTAAATAATATTTAGAACTAACTATGATTGAATATTCTGATTTAAATAATTAAAATAATATTTTAATAAAGAGGTTTATCCCCCAAAATTCGAAAAACTAAAAAAAAAATCCAAAATCTAAAAATCGACCAGACTTGCTGTGTCCAACAGGGGGCGTACTGCGTCCATCGCAAATCCAGATCCAAATTTTCGATTTTACAAAGCAATGCAAATAACTAAAACCTAATGGTTTTGGTACCACTGTTGGGTTTTCTATGCATTTATACATACGATCAAGGCAGCGGAAACAAAACGGAATACATATGTCATGCATCCTAATATCTAGGATTTACTAGTTATAACAACCTACTTTAAAATTGAACTAAACAAGGATAAAACAACAAGCTCTTGTTACTTTGATTAAGACCTCGTAACTGCCTGCTCCTATAATGGATGAAGGACCCAACGGAGAATCCCTCTAATATAGTCAGACTCAAAACTCCAAAAAGCTAGTAAGGAAAAAAATAACCCTTTTGAGAGGTTAATTGAAAATCACTAACCATAGGAGAGAGATTGTGATTTTCGACTTCTAAAAGAGAGGGGAGAGAAGTGGACGGTTTTACAGAAAGAGTTGGAAGCTAACGTTTAATCCCTAGCAGTCTATTTACAGGCAACATATAAATCCTTAATCAATTCAAACTCTTTAGGATAATCCTTGACTTATTTAAAAATTGTCTTATCCCTATCCAAGGGATATCAAAACCTTCCCCCACCCTCTTTTAGGAGCTTCTGGAATTTTCAATTAATCTATAAGAATTAATTAATATTCAAGATCTTTAGTTAATTAAAATTATTTAATTAATTCCAAAATAATTTCCAATTAATTTATTAATTAGTTAATAAATTAATAAAGTATTCCATTATGTTATAGCTAATTGTGTTATGAGGTCAACCCAAAAGGACCGTGTTATTATTAGAAATATTATCAGATAGTTAATAACCTTAAAACATTATTTACAACACAATGATTCACCAATGAACTCCATGGCTGCACATAACCTTGACGAAATATAATCTAACTCCTGAGCAAGTGGTTCTATAATCAGTTCGAGGTAGCAATTGTTCACTTCTTCAAAGATGAACTCATCATTTCCCAATAATAACAAGTGAAGCTTCCCCTTGAGATATTTATGAGCTGGTCCAAACTCTTGACCACACCTGAAACATAAACCCTTCATTTGATGCTCCTCCCACTCCAAAAGGGTCAATGAATGAATCCCTCAATCATGATTCAAGAGTTGTTCTATTCTTGATGTTGTTGTTGTTACCGATATGTACAAATTTTAGTCATGGGTGGATTCAGTACACCCTATGTTTCTCGCCTATCTTGGGACTAAAAGGTCCTTTTCCACTAGTCTGTCCGAACATTAGGCCTCGATACCCTTAGGAAATCCTATTTACCCCATAATAATTCTAATAAGAAAACCGCGAGTATGAAACATTCTCACTCGACTGACGTAGAATCTTGTCCACATCCTTCGCCAAATACAACGAATCCAAACTAGATTAAGGGTGATGGAGACAAGCTTATCATTTTACTTCATCATGTAACCCTTTAACAAAATACCCTACCACTGTGACTCCGCCAATTGAGGAACTAACGACATCAAATATTTGAAATCGTAGATATGGTCTTGAATTGGCTCTTTCTTCTTAAACGTAGCCAGTAACTCATATGAATTTTGAATCTCAAGTCTTCTAAATCGTTGCAACAACTCCACTTAAAACTTTTCCTAAGAAATTAGTTCATGGACTTGCTTTAACACAAAGAAACAATGTTGTGCCACCCCACTCATACTTAATTAAGAAAGATGAAGCCTCGAATATGGAAAATTACCTTTGATTTCGAAATACAAAATTGGCTTTCTGAATCCACCCTTGCGGAACATATCTATTGAACTCATGTAATTTAAGTTTCTTCACTGCCTAAGGAACGTGTTCTACTCCAGAAGATTTTGAAATCGTAATACCACCGGAAACTGGTTAGATACATTGTTCAAAGAAGTAGGGGTAGTCGGAGGAGTACCTGTGGGAATCGAAAAGCCAAAAGATTTCCGTGTTGGTTGCTTCCCTTAGTTTATCCAACCAATTATCTTTTTTATGAATTCACCAGCCTATTAGAGCTAAATCTTTAAACATTGAAACACTGTTTCGAGTTCATTCACATCTGCTAGCAACCTTATCTAGATGAGTTTGTTGAGCTTAAGTTTCCATGGAGAACACAAGGATACAAGGCATGTCTCCAATAGGTTGGACCAAATATGGAGAACATAAATTAGGAAGTAATTTAATTAAAGGAAACAATAAAGAATTTAGTGAAAAAGATGATGTTTTTGAATCTAAATGAAATGAAATAGAAACTTCAATCCTAGGGAATATCACGCACTCAAAACTAAAAGCTAAGAGTGACTTTCTTGATTTGCCCTTGTGGTCATTCTAGAAAAATCAAGCCATGTATTTGTTTTTATTGTGAGCTTTTTTAGTAATTCTAATACGGGTTAAAAGAAAACACAATGCAAAAAATCACTTCAACTGATGTATGTCTTAAATCCATGTTTAGTTGGTAATGAAAATGCATTCCCTTTAGTAGTTTTTCATACACACACGCACGTGTGTTATTACATTGCAATAACTAAAAATTCAGTTCGATCTCAGATTTGTCTCACAATATGTTTTAAGTGCCTAAGGATGGCCTTTAGAAACCTTAATATTTCTTTGAAATTTGTACACTTGGATTAAGCCAACATGAACAAACAAGTTCCTTAAAGCATATTAGGGTTTCAATGTGAGGATTGGGCTAAGGGGCTTGTCATGGAACATCTATCCTTATGTTTTTTTTATATGAATTAGTTTCTTGGTTAGGTTCGGTCCTTTATAGTACACAACATTTTCTAGTCTTTGGCCCTGCTTCATCATCCAGTGTTTGAATCCTCCGGTTGTTCGCTACACAACCTAATTGTGAGCCTATTATAGTTAAAAGTAGCACTAATGTCAATCTCCTATGCATCTTCAATTATGCTAAAAGTAACAACATACTTAGGTTGTGAGATAGCGATCGATTAATAAACATAAAACATCAATGTCATAATTATTTGATGTGAATATTATAATTATTATAATATACAATTTTATTTACTTTTGTAAAACTTTAGAATTTTGAAAAAAATTATGCTTTAACCTAAGAACGATTTTGGCAACTCGTTTTCTACACAACCAAAATTTTTCATGTTATCTTTTATTGTTAGGGGTAACACCATAAAAGTCATTATATAAACAACTTTGTTCTATTTTAACCTAAACATTTTTTGTTCCTTATATGTCATTATATTTTGGAAAACTTTTCATTTTTTGGCTCTTGTTCGGTCACTAATAGGTCAAAGTGACGTGTCAGTTTGGCTGACATGAAACTTTTCTCTTAATTTGCATTTAGCCCTAACATTTACATTTGAGTTTGTCTTTAGCCCCAACATTTTTTTGTTCCCCATTTGCCTTGTTTTTAGATTTCGTTCATTTTAGCCCTTAGTCAGTCACAATTAGGTATTTTAAAACGTAATAGCTTAAAATGAAATATGGAAAGAATGGAAGGCAAGAGTCGAAAATGTGATTTTCACCTTGAAGAGCAGAGCGTGTTAGCTAGTAAGTCAATGACTCTCTTTTTGTATTACCGTTGTTTGTTGTAATTATTGTACACATGTATTTTAAAATGAAAGAAAAAAAATTTAACATAAGTATCGAATCCGAGACATCTAATATACAATGCGACATGCTAATCTTTGAATCAACCAAATTGTTAATTCATCCATAACTCATCTAAGAAACCATTATTTTTAATGACATTTGTTGAGAAACGCTTGACACTAGTTGAGAAACCCTACCTCTCAAGGAGAAGTCACGAGTTCGACTTTCGTCTTCGGTGTCTATTTTTATTTTAAGTTATTACGTTTTAAAATATATATTGGTGACTGGCCAAGGGATAAAACGGAAAAAATACAAAAGATAGTAGCAAATGAGGGGAATAAAAAATGTTGGGCCAAAAAGCAAACTCAAACGTAAATACCAGGGTTAAATGCAAACTGACAGAAAATAATTCATGTAAACCAAACCGACACGCCCCAAAAAAATAAAAAGTTTTCAAAAATATATAAAACATACGGGGAACAAATAGATATTGGGGCTAAAACAAAACAAGATTGTATCTATAATGGTTTTTGTAGCATTTTATGGTCCATGACAACATATCACTTAAAATTATGCAACCAATTTTGAACATGAAAAAACTCTTTTATTTACTAGTAAATCAAAATCAACAAGCAAAACTCGAGATGACTATACAAGCCAAATCCTCAATGAAGAACTACAAGATGAATTAGATTACATAGAATAATCTCTAGCTAATCCCAAGAGATTATGATGAAAAATAAAATACGAACCTATAATGAAATCCTAAGAGATAACTCTTGTGTAGAGGAGGAGGAAGAGGAGCAGAAGGTGGTTATGAATCTCTAATCTCAGTCTTCACTTTTTATTTCTTAGGTAATCCAGTGACGTGTCGGATTGCCAAAAGATCTTTAGCTTTATTCTTCCAGATCACTACTTCAACAGCCCAGCAATACTTTAGCCCAAGACAAAGTCTATTAAACTTCCTCAGCCCATTACATACTTGATACATATAACTATGTTACTGCACCATTAGACAAACAGCAATTAATAACAATTTATAAGTTATAACTAACAAAAAACACTACTTAATAAGTTAATATCAAAGAAAAGGATGAGGCTTCTTATCTTTTCATTTTTCCTTTCAAATCACCATGAATCTAATGCTTATTCTTGATACAAATTGGGATAATGCCCACACAATCAACTTTGAAATCTATAATTAAAATCTACGGTATAAGAAATTTAACTAAATAGGTTACATATGGATGTTTGATCCCATCTACAAAAATACCACGAACTATGTATGTATTTGTTTCCCCAAAAAAAAAAAAAAAAAAAAAAAAAAAAAAAAAAAAAAAACAAATATGAGAGGATAATTATATAAGATACATTGATTGGCACATAGTCTAATAATATAAGACTCCATATCCAAATATGTTATTGATCAAGGTAAACATTATATCATTTTAAAGTAATTAATTTACCTTAGGACCAGAGTAGGTCCAGATCAACCCTTCAATTTTCAATTTTTTTACGAAATATGATATTATTTGGGTGTAAGTTACTCAATTAACGATGTATCTTTGATTATACTTTAAGTGCTCGATCCCACTGCATTACAGTTCCTTTGTTTTTTTTTAATTCATTTCTGAAGTTACAGTTTGGCCCCTTATATTTGGAAGTTAAATTATTTTAATATAAGTTTTTAAAATTTATATATTTCACACCTCAATATTTATAAATTTGGATAATTCCATTTTTAGCTAATTTAATTTAGGTTTTAGTTTTTCTTTTATATATATATATCAATTACAAAGACCCTAAAAAAAAAAATTTGGCTTCGCCCTTGGTGTGGGTTCGTTTGTAGATATTTGTCATGTTTATGTTGACATGGATAAACTATAGTACGGTAGGTGGATATGTATATACGGTCCTCATCGAGTATGAATAGGGATGAGCAAAAGGACTGAACCGGACCCGACCCGGGAACCGGCTTCGGCCAAAATCAAAAACCGAACCGGCCCGGCGGTTCTACCGGTTCCTGCCAGTTTTTGTTGTGTCTTCAAATGTTGGAACCGGTCCTTGAAAAATAGCATCATGCGGTTCCGGTTTTTGCCGGTTATATCGGTTCCGGTTTCCGGTTCCAAAAATCCACAAAAATAACGTTCCGGTCACGGTCCGACCGGTTCCATCGGGTTCCGATTCCGGTTCCGGTACCGGTTCCGGCCGGTTCTCCGGTCCATATGCTCATCCCTAAGTATGAATAATAAGTTAAGAACCCACATATATTACTATTTAATATATAATAATATTGATTGCTAATTAAAACAGTAGAGTATAACTTTTACGTCGACATGGTAGGTTATTTAGCCACGCTCCTCAAGGGTGCACAATAAGTTTCCTATAATTAATGCTCCGACTCATCAATGATGTATGTCCCAGTTGTGCCTGAAGTGGTTCAAACATTTGATAGGTCAAACATGCTTTAGATTTGATAAAATGTCACAGCAAGCCCATTAGACCAGAGGGAATGGGTGGTTGGGTGCTTGCCACATAAGTACGAACACCGCTCTTTGGGTGCGGTTCAGGTGCGACTTAGGATGCACAGCGAGCCTTCAGAGGGAGCGGTTGATGGGCGATTTTGATTGGTTGAAGCATTTGACTGTTGCAAACGGTCAGAAATTAGATTTTTTTTTTTTTTTTTTACATTTAAACTTTACCATCTATTTAAATCATTCAACCCTTCATATTTTTTTTTTATCTTTCTACAACATTACCTCTCAAAAAATCAAAAAAATGTCTTCGTCCGATTCTTCTGAAGAGTTTGATGTTATGTTCGATGTTTTTTGTCACTGCTGCTAAATTTGTAGAACAAAGGTATGAAACGGCATGCAGAAGGGCATCCGACAATGCTGAACAGAGACCACATAGATATATTTTTAGAAATCGTGAAGATGCAAACCAACGTCTGATACATGACTACTTTCAAGAAAATGTCACTTTTCAATGATACTACTTTAGAAGGCGCTTCAGAATGTTCAAACCATTGTACGAACGTATGGTCGAAGATGTAATGAGGTAGTGTGATTTTTTCAAGCAACGACCGATGCTAGAGGTACACCCGGTTTCATCCCCTTACAAAAATGTACAGCTGCACTTCGTCAATTAGTATGTGACATCCCTCTTGATGCGTTGGACGAGAGTTTTAGGATGTCAGCTACGACCGCACGAGATAGTCTATACTATTTTTGCAAAACTATTATTAAGTTTTATGGTCCAAAATATTTACCTAAGCCTACACGCAATGATATCATGAAATTGCAATCTCATCATGCTAGCGTACATGGCTTTCCTGGAATGTTAGGAAGTTTAGATTGTCTACATTAGGCATGGGAAAATTGACATGTCTCACACCATGGTCAATTTACCCGAGGTGATCATGGGTATCCAACGGTCATACTTGAAACGGTGGCATCACAGGATCCGTGGATCTGACATGCTTTTTTTGGTTCTCCGGGATCCCCCAACGACATTAACGTTCTTAATCGTTCACCTATATTTAACCCCATATACGACAGATCTGCACCGGAATCTTCTTTCCAATTGCGTGGAACACCATATGAATATGGTTATTATCTAGTTGATGGGATCTATCCTGAGTATGCAGTTTTTGTTAAATCGTTTACGTGTCCGAATGATACTCGTCGGAAAAATTCAAGAAAGCTCAAGAAAGAGCTAGGAAGGATGTCGAGCAGGCTTTTGGAGCTCTCAAGAAATGTTGGTTTATATTGAAAATGTAACATCCCAAAAATACAACCCAAAAATTTTGTTTTTAAAACATTATTAAAACCATAATATCATTGCCAATTTGCCACAGTATAAAAATCATAACCCATGTGTTTCAAAATGTCATAATATCTATCACATATCAAATCACATATTGAATATCACATCAAAATATCATAGTAAAACTCCCAGATTGAAGATTGTGGTGTGTGTCATGCGATCATCCCGAGCCCTTCCCTTTGCTACTGGAAGTACCTAAAATCAAAACTGAAATTGTAAGCACAAAGCTTAGTGAGCTCCCCCAATCTACCACACACCATACACATATAACATGCAACTAAGAGATACGTGCCCCACCCACACTCATGGAGATACGGGCCCCGCCCACAATCCACTGACTCTGAGATACGGGCCCCGCCCACTCTCAGCTACTTCGAGATACGGGCTCCGCCCACACTCGGCTACTATGAGATATGGTCCGCGCCCACTCTCAGCTACTTCGAGATACAGGCCCCGCCCACACTTGGCTACTATGAGATACAGGCCCCGCCCACACTCGGCTACTATGAGATACGGGCCCCACCCACACTTAACTACTATGAGATACGGGCCCCGCCTACACTTAACTACTGTGAGATACGGGCCCCGCCCACACTCAACTACTAAAAAACATACACGTATCACATAGACAACAAGTATAACTAAATCTATCTGTCATGCATATATCCTTAATCAAACTAAGCTGTGAGATATGGGTCCCGCCTACACTCGGCTACTATAAGATACGGGCCCCGCCCACACTTAGCTACTAACATATCAATCTATGGGTCGGCCTTAGTGACTTAGACTCGTTCCTACTGATGGAAAACTTACCTCGTACGACTGACTGCAGAAAACTCGAGTGAGGAATCCCTGTTTGCTGCACCGGCGACTCTCCGGCTATCAATTCCATACAACACTTAATCAAAATTTGATAATCCTTCTTAGGGTAAAATGACCATTTTACCCTCTGGTCAAAGTTAACGTCCTGGTCAAAGTCAACCTTTTAGGTTGACCTAACTCGCCGAGTCAGCCTATTGACTCGGCTGAGTTCTAGAACTCAGAAACCTTAAAATTCACGACTTGAGTCGCCGAATCACCCTATGACACGTCGAGTTCCCCAAGCTAACCATCATCGTGACTGGACGAACTGACTCGTCGAGTCGTCCTTAGACTCGCCGAGTCCTAGCGTAATCAGAAAAGGGACAAATCGACTTTAACTCGTCGAGTCCCTTTTTAGACTCGTTGAGCTCTTCAACTTCCGAGTCCTAGTCCTATCCATCCCACTGAGTCACCACCTCAACTCAATGGTTCCACTCACAACCAGAAAAGAAGTTAGGGTTCACGGCCCGACTCGTCGAGTCCATGAAGAACTCATCAAGTCCTCCTTGTGACATATCCACTTAGTCTATTCTAATCCATTCCAATGCTTCTAACCCATAGATCTGGACTCCTTAGACTAGCATTACACATAAAGTTGTTAAATTTATGTTCATGAATGATGGTATGAAGCTAAAACACCCATTCCAAGCCAAAATGAAGGCCTAAATCATTCCATGGAGTCATGGTTGAATAAAGGTGGCAACTTTGGGCTTCTAGAGCTCAGAAATGTCCAGATCTGAAGTCCTTCCATCCCCCAAGGTTCAAATCTTGGAAAGACCTTGGAAAGGACCCAAAAAGTGAAAATAACAAGTCTATAAGAAGATCTAAGTGGATAGAAACCAAGGTATAAGCTTTATACCTTTAACAAGTCTGAGGTGACCCAAAAACTCTAAATCTTCTGCCCTCTTTTGATGTCTCCACTCTTTGCCTTCCATCTCCTAGCTTCAAACCACACAAATACAACGAAAATGGCTCAAGAATGCACAAGATTGATTAGGGTTTCGAGAGTAGGGTTGGGAGGTGATGGGGGCTGGGGTGGAGACCCATAATAATGCTTAAATAGGGTGCAAACTCTAAGGATTAGGGTTTCCTCCTGATGGACCTCCTCGCCGAGTCCATGCTTCAACTCGTCGAATAGACCACTTAAACCCCGCGATCAAGTTGGCATCTACTCGACGAGTTAGGGCTACCAACTCGTCGAGTAGCTCTTATAAAATGAACATTTTAACGAATTAAATACGTACCAGGAATAGGGCGTTACAAAAAAAAACCAACAATTTTTTTCAACGAGGAAAAAATGCATGAAGTCATGTATGCATGTATAATACTACATAATATGATTATCGAGAATGAAGGAATAGCGACATGTGAGTATGATGAAGAGGAAACCATTCCCGCGACACAATCAATAGAAATTGGGGCGACGAGTACATTGAAAAGAGAGCAGAGGTCCGTTGCAATGAAACATTTCACAATCTTCGTATGGATTTGGTGGAACACATTAACGGGATGCAACACATTAACCTCAATTTGGATCCGGAGGATGACCCGGAAGATGAGTTCTCGGAGGACGACTTCATGTAGTGTGTTTATTTTAAATCGTTTAATGTATGTTTTTTTTGAGTTTGTAGGTTTAAAATTTCTAGTGTGTGTGTGTGTGTGTGTGTGTTTTTTTTAAGTTTGTAGGAGTTTTATTTGGGCAATGGAATGTAATGTTATTTATATTTTGAAGTAATGAAATGAATGATTTTTATTAAAAATATAGTTTTTATTTAATTAAAAAAAGTGTGGCACCACTCGGGTGTGTTATGAGACCACACTTTTGTGGTAATTGTGAGGTGCCGCCTACGTGTCACTACGGTTTCATGAGGGAGCGCAACACCACTCCCTCCATCCTTATACAAAACATCGTACATCGCTTGATATTGATCAAACCATTTTCCACTACTGCCATCCACGTCTCTAATAAATTATAACTTAGGCTTTGTAGAGTGAGAAACGCCGCCCCTTGGCTTGCGCCAAGGGGCCCGCCGGCCTACACTCGCCAGCTCCATAGCAAGAAAAGAGGGGAGAGAGAAGGTTGGATCTTAGGTTTTGATTGTTTGTTGTTATTTTATTTTCATAAAATATAACCTATTAAAATCACATACTACCATGCCCTACCTTTTTTCAATGTATAGATGTTAAGCTTATGTCATAATAAAAATAACTTACATGACAATATGTTAAGAGTATTGTTACTCCCTCCGACTTTATAACTTAGAAGTACAATAGCTTTCAACGATGAGTTGGCAACGTGTAACACCCTACTTTTGGGGTAAATTTTTCCATTAATTAAATAAATATTCTATTTAGTTAAATACTTTATTATATATATATATATATATATATATATATATATATATATATATATATATATATATATATATATATATATATATATATATATATATATATATATGCTCTAATGTAAGTGCCTTAAACTTTCCATAATATTTAGTACGAAAGCAATTCGTTGCCACCATGGCACCCTCCATTATACCCACCACTAACCACTATGGTGGTGAGTGTCACATCATCATCACATTCACTACCACTAACCATGGGATACCTACCACTAAATACACAAGTTCACCTCATTTTCTAATTAAATATAAATAAAAAAATACATAAAAATCATATGATTTTTTTTAAATACTAATTTTTCATTAATTTAAAATATCAAATTACATTAATTAAAATAAAAAAAATAAAATTTACATTAATTAAAATAATAATAATAATAATAACATTAAGAATTAAAAACCTAAAAATACCAAACTTCTGATTTGTGTGTTTAAGCAAAGTTATTCTATTTAGGGGAATTCTTCAACTTTTAAAAAGCTTTGACGTGTCCAAAATGTTTATGATTTGTGTTTTCATATTGCTCCATGGCCACATTAACCGGATCGATATCTGCTTGTTGTACATTGTTTATAACAAAGTTGTAAATTCCATTGGACTCAGAACAATTGGCACTCATATCACGCCACTTCGAGCATATTTCATCAACATTTCGAATTGCACAACCCATTAAACCATGGAAAACACTTTCAACATTTCTCTAAAAAGAACCAAAAGTTTGTCCAACGCCTTCTTCCGAAACCATCACCCATGCTTATGCGAATTTCTCTTCTTTCTCTTCTGACCATACTTATTTTTGGGAGGCATGGTTTTTAAAGGATCAAACAACAAAAATGTATGATGACTAAAGGGAGAAGAAATGTATTAAAAATAGGAAGATGAGTGGTAGTATTTATAGGTAAATATTGAAGGAAGATAAGTAAATTGAAAATAGCCGTTAGGAAGGAGGAAAGAGATCAAACGAGATTTAAGGAAAGAAATGAATTCATCGGCCATTTGAAATCGTTGTCTGGAGCACGAAAGTCCACGAGCATGACCTACCACGAACCACCGGGGTGGTGTGCACGGTCGTGGTTCGTGGCCACCTAGATCACGACCCACTTCGTGGCCACCATACCGGATGGTCTTACCCTTAGACCATCCGTTATTCCCACCACTAACCACTTTAGTGTTGGGTGTCACATTCTCACCACACACAACCACTAAAAGTTTGCTATACCGATCACTATAACCTTCTTATACATTATTTTTAAATAAAAAATATATGTTTTTTTTATTGTAGAGAGAGATAGAGAAAGTTAGAGAGAGATAGAGAGAGAGAGAAAAAAAATCTATTGGGTGTGGGCTTTTGTGGTTTGCACCACAATCCACCATGGATACTAGCTACCACTAAGTAGCGATGTAACGCCTGATTCCTGATACGCATTTATTTATAATTTATTCATTTTGTAGAGCTACGCGACGAGTTGGGAGCCCCAGACTCGTCGAGTAGGAACGAGATTGGACATGGGTTTTTAAGCAATATACTCGACGTGTTGAGAGCCCTCAACTTGGCAAGTAGGTCTGCCAGAGTGAAACCCTAATTTCGGGGTTTTGCACCCTATTAAAGCATCTTAATCCACACCTTATGGCCTTATTTGCAACCTCCAAGTCCCAAACCCTAATCCACAAAATCCTAGAGCATTTTGTGAGTGTGTGAGCCATTCTTGACTAATCGTTGTGTGTTCTTGAAGTTTGAAGAAGAAGAAGGAGCTAGAAGGTTCAAGGAGAAGATAGTAGATCCAGAGACTTCCTTCCATCCTTATCATTTTCTAGTAATCAAGTGTCTAACTTGGCTATTAGTTCATTAGATCTCCTTAGTTCCATTTTATGAGGGTGTTGGTTCAAGAATCTTGATCTTTGGGACATGGACGTCCCAAGTGGCTTACCATTCAGGTCTGAGATCTAGAAGGGATTTCATGGCATAAAGGTGCAAACTTTATGACTATGGAAGCCCCATTCAAGCTTAAAGACATTATTATGGACTTTTAACCCCCAAAAGAGAATTCATGGAAGACTATTAATGGAGTAGTATGGCTTTTGGACCAAGATCTATGTCATAAAGATCTAGGGTTTGAGCTAAACCCGTTAAGAAAGACTATTAATGGGTAAAGTTGGAAACTTTACCCTTAAGAGGGAACTTTCAACATGTAGAAGAAGTATAGACTTTGGATTTGGAGAGTACGAACTTAATCTGTTAAGATGGCCCAAACAGATAGAGGAACTCGTTGAGTCCATAGAGGAACTCAACGAGTTGAGTCGTGTTGTCTCGATTCAGTTTAAGGTAGAACTCAACGGGTCTGTGAAGGGATTCGACGAGTTGATTCACCAAATTGAGACTAAGAGTAGCCAGGGAACACGGCGATTCGGGGGGTGACTCGACGAGTTAGATCGCGATTTTAGGGTTTTAGGACTCGGCGAGTTGATGGAGCAACTCGGCGAGTAGCGTCAACCCAGAATGTTGACTTGGACCAGAATGCTGACTTTGACCAAGGGTACAATGTTCATTTTACCCTTAGAAGGATTCTCAATTTGTGACTAAGTGATTATTGTGATAATGATAGTCGGGGAGTCATTGGAGCAGCCATCAGAGATTCCTCACTCGAGATTTCAACAGCCAGTTTGAGAGGTGAGTCTTCCTCCAGTAGGAACGGGTCGAAGGCACCAATGTTGGCCCGTTTATGTATGTTAGTGTATGTCGGACTTAGGTCCGATGTCAGGGCTAGACCGATGTAGATTATATGTTTCTAGACTTCGGTCCTATGCCGGGGCAAGCCCGAGGAATGTTTGTATGCTTGATGTCTTTGTGATTCTTGCATATGTTTGTTTATATGTTCTGAACTTTGGTCCAATGTCAGGACAAGCCCGATGAATGTTTAGTTATATGCTATGTGTTATACGTTCCGGAATTCGTTCCGATGTCGGGGCAAACCTGAGGAAGGATTTTGATGAGTTTATAAAACTCTTGATGGATTAGATCTTATGACAGGCAAATCAAGAAATTAATAACAGTAAGACAAAACACAAGAATGGATCTGAATGAGTCGAATGATTTGATTAACTCAATCCTCAGCAGAGCTCGATGAAGAACTTCCGTTGTAGAGGATTCTAGGGTTACAAAAGATAAGAACGTAAACGCTTATAAAAATCTCTATCAAATCTTACGTTAAAGAATGCATGCAAGCATCTATATATAATAACCCTAAAAAGAACTCATGGATGGACAGGCCCATACCGGAGACAAAACTGGACTAGCTAACGAGCCCAAAGAGGCAACACTAACTGGACCTAACAATCTCCCCCTTTGCGTCAATTGGAGCGAGACTATCACTTCTTCTTGCTGGGGCCAGCTGCCGGAACCTTCTTGGTGGTATCAAACAGACGAGGGATAAGAGCGAGGATTGTCTGTCTGAAGTGAATGTACCACTGGATCATATCATCAAAGTACTTCTTGTCATCAGCAGAGTTTTGCTTGCAACGATGAATAATCCCTAAGACATGTTCCAGGCATGCAGTGGTGCAGAGATGTTTGTCTGCCAAAGCGAATAGGCATTTTTGGCCTTCATTTCTGGTAAACATAACATAATTTCTCTTCAGATCTATCTTCCCCATCTGCATCATGTTGAGATCACTTGCTGAGCCAATCGGAGAAATAGTAGGCTTTTTCTTGAAGACACTCGCTATCTCCTGATCCATCTTGGCAACTTCCATGATGTAGCAGACAAGCATCCTCTTGAAGTGGTCAATGATCGTACCATATTCTGCTTCATTTGTGAGAAGGATGTTGTGCAAAATTATCCAGTCGTGTGGATTCAAGTTGGGAAGATCGGCAAGCGAAATAGCATGTTCGGTCTTGGCAGATCCTCTTAGCACCTTAAACCGAACGTTAGTGAAGTTTCCTTCCCGATACGGCTTGAGGACCCGAACATTAACTCTTCTGAGCGCTCCATGTTCGATACTGTGGTTGAGCGGCCCTCAGATAGAATTCGACCAAATCCCGGTCAACCTTTGGATGAGGATGAGGTAACTCGGCAATGTTGTCCAAGGCATGGAAGACGAACGCCTTTCGGGTCAGTGGCATGTCGAACTGAGAATCGACAGAATTAACGCGATCTAGTGAGATCACTGGTTCTAGCCACAAGATGCTTGGGGTCTCAATTGCTTCTTTCAGCAACTTCTCAAGAGTCCAAGGAGGAAAAAGAGTTTTCCTACTCTCAAGAAGGTCGCGAGCTTCTTTCATCTTCCTTTCAGCTTCTTCAGCCTCTCTAGCAACTCGAGCGCTGATGTCAACATCCTTGTCTCGACCTTGCTTTTTCAAGAGATCAGCAATCGTCTCTTTGTCGTCGTCACTATCTTCAGCAATTTGTTTCCCTTTGTCTTTTACACCCGGACCTGAGGCTTGGCCTGTTGGAGAAGGTTCGGTTGTTTTGGTTGCTGTAGAAGTGGGAGGCGGTTGAGATACATTCTCTCCCCCTTGTTTCGGAATGGACACGAAGTCAAGGAGCCCTTCAATCTTGCTCAGGAGAGAAAGGGCAGGAGCAAACTTTTCTGCAAGATCACGCCCCACAGAGTAGTTTAATATCGGATCATGTGCTTCCAGGATGTTTGAAATGGCTGCGTGGACATCCGAAAAACATGAAGACACAATCTCTCATTCCGATCGAAGAGATTCAATCTCCTTTTGAGAATTGGAGAGTTGAAGACTCTTGACCTTAAGAGCAGTGGTCTTTCTAGCAAGAGCGTCCTTGAGAGAGTTTTCAGCAGCTAGATCTTCTTGAAGCTTGGTGAGGTGCTCCTCAATGGTCGCCTTAAAAACGGAGTTGTCGTCGGTGAGAGTTTGACGAAGAGTGGCGAAGGACGTCAGTTCAGAGGCAACTGAGGTAGCCAGCTTGTTGACGATGGGGTCAAGCTTCGTTTTGGTGGCTTCGGCAGTTTCCTGTAAAGACTGCAACAGAGAGGAAGCATCAGTAAATAGTTTTTCGACTTTTTCGGTCGCAGCAGCACAGGCTTTGGTGGATGCTTCAATGGCGGCAGTAGCTAAGCTCAGAGAAACTTCATGAGCTTTGGAAAAAGCATCAACAATCTCCTAAATGGCAGCTTCAGAAATGGTAGACTGTGATGAAGAAGAGGAGGCAATGAGCGAATCTATCTTCTTGTGAAGCTCCTTTAGATGATTCTTGGTGACGGGAGCATCATCATCGTCGTCACTCTACACCTGATACGGACTATAGTAGACCGAATCAAATGTCATGTCGTCCCCACCAAGAAATGGTTCTTCATCCTCTGCTGGCTGAGGTGAGGGTGGAGGCTCGGTAGTGGAAGTAGGTTCGGGTTGTGATGTAGGTTCGGTAGTGGGAGTGGGTTCGGGTGTTTTAGTAGGAGCCCCCGTATCAGATACGTTGGTTCTTACTTCAGCTGTTGTTGTGGTAGCTTCTGTAAAAATGGGAGGGGGTACTGGGATGGAAGTTGGTGGTATTTGAGTGGTGGAGGTTATGGGGGGAATGGAAATAGGAATGGTGACGTGTGGAGAAGAGATAGGTGAACTGTAAAAATGAACTTCTGGGGTAGGCGATCGTGGAGGAGTGTTACCACGAGGGGACTCGTCGGAGTCTGAATTGTCTTCCTCGGATTCGCTTGAGGAGGAAGCGAGGATGAGCTTTCGCCTGGGTTGGGTTTTTCTCTTCTTCAATGGAGGGGATTGAGCAGCCTTGGTGGTTTTACGTTTCTTGGGAGAAGGGCCTTTCGCTCCCTTGCCAACCTGCTTGTCTTTGCCTTTTTCATTCTTCCTTCCCCTTGGAGCAGACTTGTCAGCTTCGTGAATGGATTTGATCATCTCAGGAGTGAGCTCTCTTGGACCAGAGCGACGAAACTCCTTATAGGTTCGGATGATACGGCTGTCTGCAAGAACGTCTCCAAACATTGACTCAGGGATGGAGCCAATAAACTGAAATTTTGAGGCATCGGAGACGATGATCTTCATGGTATGGAAAGTACCAATCGAAGATAGTGGAGAACCAGCAACAATGGGGACGTGATACTTTTCCATCACCCATTTTGTGACCAACGTCCAGAATCGAGCGTAGGAGATCTCGGAGTGTCGAGACGTGGATGCAAGGCTCTGGATCAGTTGCTACCATAACACCGACCCATAATCCAGGTTGATACCGTTGTAAACCCCATACAGATTAGTGATGAACAGACGACTCGCTCCGTCTGACCCAGCACTGCGTTCAGATAACCCCTTGAACAGCATAGTAAATAAACCGTTCCACTGAGGAGGCAGGCACGACTTCTTGAACTTAGTGACCGTTGTCAGCACCTCAGTATACCCCATATTGTAGAACATAGAAAACATGTGACCCACTGGAATGGATTCAGGATTAACCCTAGATAAATCGGGTTTAAACCCTAAAAATGAGCAGAACCGCTGCTTGGAGATTGACGCCTTGTGATCAAGAATGTCGAAGAAAATCCTGTCGACAGACTTGTCGTAATGAGCGGTGGCAAAAATTTGGGATAAAAATTCCATTGGAACAACTTTAGCTTTGGTGAGAGCTGTAGCAAGCGGCGAGTATTTGAGGCATTCGATGATCGGGAACATGAATGCATCATAAACCTGAGGAGTAAGATCGATGATCAAACTCTGTTGGGGACGAATCGGCAGGATGTGGGAAGCGGCATGAACGGATGATGAATCAACCATTGAAGTGAAGAAGATGGGAGAGATGATGAACAGTAGAATACGTGAAGCTTTTCTTTCTCTCTGATGTTTGGGGGCAGTAAAGAGGTAAACAATGGTTGAAGTTACCTTCTATACTGTGGCTAAAGGAGAGAGAAGAATCTGTCCCAAATCTTCGAAGGAAATACGAAGGGTTTTTCGGAGGTGATTGATAGGTGATAGTTGGTATCCCCGATGATTACGTAGGAGAGAGAAAACTGTCCCAATTCACACGCCTTCCCATCAGGCGCCGTTTTTAAACGAAACGGTTCCACTTCGTACGCCTGTCATTTAAGCGCCATTTGAAAATCAAATCGATTGGACTCCCGCCTGAGTCAGCATCTTATCCTTTTAGAGAGAACGTCATCTTAAAGTAAAATAACCACGTGGATCAATATGAGCCATAACTCCCTTATAACTTCAAATCCCATTAAAAAAACTTGTAACTAATGAAACCAGAATTTTGGAAAATCAAAAAGATTTCCGTGCTTAGTGTGTAAAAGAAAAGGAAATAAAGCAACACATATGAGGGAATTTGTGATGTCAGTAAAGACACGAAACAATGGATCCCGGGCACGAATCTCTTCCTTCAAAGTCAAGAGAGACTTTAAAGTGTTTGTATGGTTTCCCGTTGAATAACGATCAGACACTTATTGAGAAGTGTTGAAAGGCTTCTTTTAATTAGGCTGATTTAGGTGGCTTTCGCTTCAGTTCAGAATTCCTGATCTTGATATAAGACAAAAATCGAACGAACTACTTGTGAGACCAATGTAGTCTGTTGAACAAGTAGGTTTGAAATAATTTAAGTGGCAATGTAAAATAGTTTATGTAAAATCTCAAAAAAAAATTTAAAACTTGATTCCAAGGGAAGAAATGTTATGGGATTTAACAACTTCATAGGAATCACACAAAAGAAAACTAGAGATTTCACTTTCCATCCCCATGGATAAGTCCGTTAATTCGTTAGTGAAAGCTAGAGCAAAGTTGATTTTTCACCGTCAATGCATAGTAGGTATTGAATTGTGGGTTTCACTTAGTACGTAGTGGCACAAAGCTAAGATCATGAACACATAAATTGTGTAACCATAAACCTCAGTGCTAATTTCTGAGAGTCTCAAGGGTTATGTTTATGAAGCGAATGAGATGGAGAAAAGTAGTGTAGATGGTGTAAAGAGACCAAAGTACCTCTGCTATTAAAATAAGGACCAAGCAGAAAACTTTTATCTCATGTGAGAAGAGAGTTGGGTAGCTCATGATTAGAATAAGTATGAAAGCCTAATTGGGAAAACAAGGTTTGTATGTACCAAGTCAGTAAGGCTATTATTCAGAATCAGGTGAGGCTTTGGACACATACAGCAGCATGCTTCTAGGGACACTTAACTAATGAAAGAATTTCCCCACAAATATCCACACAAAAATATGAGACACAAAACAAAAAAAAAACTAAAAAAAATTATTGAACAAATAAAATAAAAAATAAAAGATGTTTTTGGAGTTTTTGATTTCACAAAAAAATATAAGAAAAAGATTTTGGAATTTTTGATTTAAAGGAAAATAAATTAAAAAAAATGAGACACGAAAAAAATTTGGAACCGAACCCGAGCGTTCGGTCTATTTCGGTAAAAAAAATCTTGGAACCGAACCCGAGCGTTCGGTCTATTTCGGTTGGAAAAAAAAAGTTTGAAAAAGAAAAGAACTTTGAAAATAAGAGAGATGAATTTGAGAAAATGATACAAAAGGGTTACAACTAAAGAAACTACCTTTGAGTGATAAGCGAAGATCAGATAATAGGACCGAACCCGAGCATTCGGTTCATTTCGGCACACATGTGAACCGAACCCGAATGTTCGGTTCATTTCGCTTCCGAATTTTAATTTTGAGAAGTAGTTTTTGGTACTGACTCCGATTCCATCATACCTAGCCCTTGTAGAATTTTATTGAAAGATGTTTCAGGAAGAACTTTGGTGAAAATGTCAGCTAGTTGATCAGTGGTTCGAACAAAGTGAATTTCGACGTTCCCATCTTCCACATGATCCTTAATAAAGTGATACCTCAGTGCTATATGCTTTGTCTTGGAATGTTGCAATGGGTTATGACAGATCCTAATTGCACTTTCTGAATCGCAATATAGTGGGATCTTTTTCATATTGAGTCCATAGTCCCAGAGCTGGCTTTGGATCCAAATCACTTGAGATGTACAGGAGGCAGCTGCGATGTACTCTGCTTCGGCTGTAGACAGAGAAACACATGTCCGTTTCTTTGATTGCCAGCTAACCAACTTCTCGTCTAGGAATTGGCAGCCTCCAGTGGTGCTTTTCCTGTCTAAACCACATCCTCCAAGGTCTGCATCTGAGTAGGCTTGAACGAAGAAACCTGAGTTTGATGGATACCATAGACCGAGGGAGGTGGTTCGTTTTACATACCGAAGTATGTTTTTCACTGCAAGCATATGTGGTTCACGAGGATTTGCCTGAAACCTAGCACAGTAACACACAGAAAACATTATATCAGGCCTGCTAGCAGTGAGGTACATTAAAGAACCAATCATCTAGCGACATAACGTAATATCGACTGCCGGTTTTTCCAAGGATGGTGTGAGTTTGGTGCCGAACTCCATTGGAACTTCAACCTTTGAGTCTCCCATCATGCCGAATTTAGCAAGAAGAGTCTTGGTGTATGCTTCCTGGTTGATAAAGATGCCTTCGGATCCCTGTCTAATATTTAAACCAAGGAAAAAGTTAATCGGACCCATTGAGCTCATTTCAAATTTAGTCTCCATTAGCTTTCTGAATTCAGTTGTTAAGCTAGGATTCGTTGAGCCAAATATGATATCATCGACATTGATTTAAACTATCATAAGGTGGTTACCTTCCTTCTTACGAAAGAAGGTTGGGTCAACCGAACCTTGTTTGAATTTTGACATCTTTAAGAACATAGTTAGCGTTTCATACCATGCCCTAGGTGCTTGTTTCAGACCGTAAACTGCCTTGTCCAGAATATAACAGTGATTTGGGTACTTTTCATTGACAAAACCATGAGGTTGCTCCACGTAAACCATTTCTTCAAGTTCTCCATTCAGAAATGTGCATTTCACGTCCATTTGGTAGACCTCGAAGTTCTTGTGTGCAGCATAGGCCAGAAATATTCGAACAGATTCCAGCCTCGTTGCCGGAGCAAAAGTTTCCTCATAATCAATTCCTTCTTCCTGGCAGTATCCTTTCACCACGAGACGAGCTTTGTTTTGAGTCACATTACCTTCCTTGTCCATTTTGTTTCTGAATACCCATTTGAGACCAACAACTGAGGCATCTTTAGGAGTTGATTTGAGGCGCCATACCTTGTTTCTTTTGAACTTGTTGAGTTCATCTTGCATAGCTTGAACCCAGTCAGAATGATCAAGAGCAGTATTTACTGTCTTCGGTTCAACTTTTGATACGAAAGAATTATACATGCAGAACTCTACTTTGGAGAATAGAGATGTTTGCTTTGCCTTTAGTTGAGATCGGGTGAGGACCTTTTCAGAGACATTACCCACTATCTGAGATACAGGATGATCTCTGGTCCATTTAACAAGAGGAGGGTAATTTGGATCATAGGATGGATCCAATTCAACATTGACCATTTCTTCCAATTTAGATTGACTATCGTCATCGTACAACATATCGGAGTTCTCCCCCTCGACTGATGAGCTTTCAAGTGTAGCTGGAAGTTTTGGTGCTACAGAACTTTCGGGTGTAGTCGAGCTTTCAGGTGCTGTTGAGCTTTCGGGTGCTACAGGCCTTTCGGGTGCTGTTGAGCTTTCGGGTGTTATTGAGCTTTCGGGTGGAACTGGAATAGAATTCTCCCCCTCAAGTTGTGAGCTCGGTTGTTTTGAAGAAAGTGGATTCTCCCCCTTAACTGAAGCGCCTTGTTGAGGAGGTTCGTTTGGAACTTGTTCTCCTTCACCCATTCGTTTGGCGGCATCTTCGACAATTTGCTTCAGATGGTCGACTTTGTTGTCTGCTGCCTTGGCTTCCGAGAGCGTAGCTTTCTCAGGTTCATCGAATAATTCCACAAACTGATCGAACAGATTAGCAATCGAAGTCGTGACTTGACCTGTTTGAGAGAAAATCTCTCCAATTGCTTCTTCAGTAGCCTTTAGCTTTTTGATGTAGTTATCATCGAAAGTCACATAATACATTTCTTCGATCTTCCTAGAACGCTTATTTAAGACCCGGTATGCTTTTGAAGTAAGAGAATATCCCAGAAAAATTCCTTCATCAGCTTTAACGTCAAACTTGTTACGATGTTCTTTGGAGTTGAAGATGAAGCATCGCGAACCGAATACATGGAAGAATTTTACGTTCGGCTTCCTGTTGTTGATGATATCATAAGGAGTAAGAGAGAAACGTTTGTTGAGATAAGACCTGTTCTACATATAACATGCTGCAGCAATAGCATCAGCCCAGAAATATAAAGGAAGAGATGCGAAACTTAGCATCGTTCGGGCCGCCTCACACAAGGATCGGTTTCGTCTTTCGACAATTCCGTTCTGTTGAGGCGTGTAGGGGGATGAGAAGTTGTGACTGGTTCCTTTTTCTGCCAAAAAGTCTTCAAATTCTTTGTTCTTGAACTCCAGTCCATATTCGCTCCTGATGTTGCGAACGACTTTTCTCAGTTGCACTTCAACCTGCTTAATAAACATCTTTAGCTTAAGAGTAGCCTCTGATTTGTGCTTCAGAAAGAACACCCATGTAAAACGTGAGAAATCATCAACAATAACAATAATATACTTGCTACCGCCAATGCTTTCGATTGATGATGGACCACACAAGTCAATGTGAAGCAACTGAAGTGGTTCAACAACTTTTGTGTTTATAATGGATGGGTGACTTTGACGACTTTGCTTCCCCATTTCACACGCAGCACACAAATGTTCTCGATCAAACTTGAGCAATGAGAGACCCCTAACATGACCTCCTGTGACAAGCTTGTTGATGTCTTTGAAGTTGAGATGGGAGAGCCTTCGGTGCCACAACCAGCTTTCGTCAGAATGAGCTTTGGATAAAAGACATATAGCTGGATTTCCTTTGATTGGTTTGAGATTGAGAGGAAACATTTCGCCTTTGCGTTCTGATTTGAGAATCACCCTTTTTGATTTCTTCTCTATGATTTCTGAACCTTCATCGTCAAATGAAACCTTGAGACCGGTACCTCCTACCAGTTGAGATACACTGATGAGATTATGTTGTAGCCCTTCAACGTATGCCACCTTTCTAATTGTGAAGTCTCCATTGGTTACCATCCCATAACCCTTTATCATTCCATAGGAGTTGTTTCCGAACTTGACATTTCCACCATTCTGAAGAGATCGAAAATCTCTTAGCTCTTCCTTCCTTCCTGTCATGTGACGTGAGCAGCCACTGTCAATATACCATTCTTCGTCGAACTGCTCGTCACTAATAACCTGCACAGATTAAGCAGATTTAGGAACCCAAAGTTTCTTGGGTCCACGTGAGCCTTTCACAGGAACAGGAATAGTAAGAGAAACATCAACAAGATATGTTTTTTTTATTAATGTTGTTTCATCTTTCCTCTTAATAGTGAAAACTTTAATTTTGTTAGGGTTAGTAACAGACGTTTTGGTTTCGGATTTTGGTATTTGGGTATTAGTCTGCTTTTGGTCTTCCTAGACTGAGGAAATCTTCGATTTTCCTTTCAAATTTGTTGAAGATTTTGAGTTTCGTGTAGGAACAGAATAGGATTTAGAAAAGGATCGAGAATGAGAGGAATCAGAGTGAGAGAATTTGGACTGGGAGTCTTTCCTGACTTGAGGTTCTAAGTGACCCTTTTGTTTATGGTCATCAGAGGGACCAAACCTGGATCTTCGGTAGCTGTTGCTTTCGGGACCGAACCTGTCCTTTCGGTTGTTGTTGCTCTCTGAACCGAACCTGTCCTTTCGCTTGTTGTTTCTCTCTGAACCGAACCTGTCCTTTCGGTTGTTGTTGCTCTCTGAACCGAACCTGTCCTTTCGGTTGTTTTCCTCATGTGGCCTGAAAGTCTTTTTCTCTGGCTTTGAATTTTTATCATGATAGGAGAAATGGGCGTTTTGAGATTGCCAAAACTGCTTTCGCTCTGAGAGATTCTTTTTGTATCTCAAATTCCTCTGCTGCTTTTGATCTTTTACTTGTTTCGGCTGTCTGTGGATGTTAGCCTTTTGTTTCAGCTTCTTGTCAGCCGGTTCACTTTTCACAGATGATGTTTCGCTTGTGGAAGTGACTTCTTCTACAGGTATTTCTTTTGTGCCACTTGTGCTTGGCACGTCAAAGTTGTCAGGCTTATTCAGCGGCTCTGGTACATATCTTCCTTTTGTTTTCCAGTACGTTCGCTCTGACAAACCAACTGTTTCGTCGGCATTATCTATAGGAGCTGACCAGAAGAACTCATCACATCCATATGCGTTATCTTCGTTCACCATGGCAGTGAGTTCGGCTGTTTGATGCTCGGTTACTCCTGTGACCTTATACACCTGATTTGGTGTTGTTCTCACCTTTTGGTACACAACATCCTTTTCTTCAAGAATCGGGGACTTATTTTGGGACAAACGAGCGAACTCCACAAAATTTTCAGAGATCAAATTTTTATGGTTTTCGGGTTCGCTCTTGACAAACTCAGAACAGTCGACTACATCCTCTACAGAAATTTCACTCATATCATCGTCCTCATTAAATTCAGATGCGTTTTCAACATCAATTTTATTTTCTGAACTTAAATTAGCACTCAATGAGTCGAATTTTTGTATGGTTTCGGTCCTAGTTTCAGCTTATCTTTGTCATCCAAGAGATTTTTCAGCATGTCCTTATGGTCTTTGGACTTTATAAAAGATTCTATTTTGTCCAGACCATACATATAAGTAGGATTTACATCATCAGACGAAACAACACTTTCACAGTTGTATGCTTCAACATCGATTTCATCCTCCTTAAACTCAAGGAAGTGTAAAATCATGCGATGTATATTCTGCCCTATTTCACAATTCAGATGCAGTTGAGTAATGTTAGCATAAAGTCTTTTGGCAATCAAACAAAAAACATTTCTTTGTTTTAAAAGTTTCAAATTGTCTCTTTGTAAATAAATGTTTTCATCTTTAGACTTAATCAGCTCCGACTCATTCTGCTCAATCCACATCCTTCGCTCCTCACTCTTGGATGACACCCTGCTTATTTGGTCAGTTAGGTTAGAATTGGTGACCCGTGTTTGAGTTAAACAACTATCCAGATTTGAGATTCTTGAATTTAAGTTATTTAATTCCTTTTCATATGATTTCCGTGGAACTTTGAACGAGATAAAAAGAGATTGTACCTTCTTGATCAATTCATCAAGCTCATTGATCTGCACACTGAGAGGTTTTGTTGTGAAGCATAAGTCCTCTCTCCTTGGTGTCCTCATTTCCACCATTTGTATTGTATCCTCTCATATGAGATACGTCAGTCACCATTAGACACTTTCCATTGCTTTCACCACCTTTTGTGACATACGCCTTTCCATGCGAAGGCTTTCTCACCTCATCATCTTCTGAGTCGGTTGACCACACCTGCACGCCACCGAACTCGTCATCCTCTGTCGAACCCTGTACAATAAGAGCATTCATAGAAGGATTAGTAGCAGCTTTCTTCCTCTTGATCTCTTCCAGCTTTTTCATCAAGACAGCCTCTTCATCTTTCTCCTCATCTTTCTCTGCCATTTTCTTCAGAACACAATCTTTGGCGTAATGATTCTTTCCTCCACAGTAGTAGCAGTTGACACCAGAATCTCCTTCAACTTTCGCCTCTTTCTTTGGTTCCTCAGTCTTCGGCTCCTCCCTTACTTTTTATGAGCTGTAGCTTCCCTGCCAATTTCGGTTCTTATTGGTAGGAAACCTCTTCTTGATGAACCTTTTTGGATTGGACACCATCATAGCATAATCTTCTGAAGTAAGATCGTAGTCCTCCAGGTTCAGATCTTCATCTTCTACTACATTCTTGCTTTTGGACAGGAGGGCCAAGGACCCCAAGTTTGAGACCACACTCTTCTCTTGCATCACAATCATTTCTTGGGATTTCAGAATTCCCACCAGTTTCGCCAACGAATATGACTTGAACTGCTCGTGAGCTTTAACTGTAGACACAACAGCTCTCCATTCGGATCTTAAGCCATTCAGAAAGGTGACCTTCTGTTCAATCAGCTTCCTTTCGATATCATGTTTGATCATCTTGCTGAGAAGATGATTGAAGCGATCAAACATCTGTGTAACAGACTCATCGGAGTTTTGCTTGAACTCACCAAACTCAGACAAAAGCAAGGTCTAAATAGAGTGCTCCAGATCTTCATCTGTGGAATACAGCTCTCGCAGCTGATCCCAGATTTCTTTAGCGATACTGCAGGAACTCACCAACCTAAAAGTGTCACATTGAAGAGCGAATTGGATCAGTCTTAATGCTTTGATGTTGCACTGAAACTTCTCCTTTTCGTCTTGAGCAACGTCTTTTACATCTTTTAACAGATCATTATACTCTTTCTGAGTTTTAATGATCTTGGATGTTCCTGAGTGAGCAAATGGTCTGGACACAATAGCTTCCCATATAAGATACCCATTATCTTCAGATCCGATGACATAGTCTTCAAAATGATGCGCCCAAACTTCGTAATCCTGGGTGTAAAGAATAGGAATCTTTGTTGTTGATCCAATACTGTTTGAGATGTTGATAGGATTAGATTGAGAATCGTCCATGCTTGATCGTTTAACCTGTTTGAAAGATCAGACTTGTAATATGCAATATTAGGGCAAACGAATAAATAATGAGATACGTCAATTATGGAGTGACGGCTCAATAAATATCAGTTAATGCGGAATAACCCTAATCACTTCTTTCACAGAAGAGATGTGTATGAATTACACAGCCTCCTGCTCTGATACCAATTGATGAGTTTATAAAACTCTTGATCGATTAGATCTTATGACAGGCAAATCAAGAAATTAATAACAGTAAGACAAAACACAAGAATGGATCTGAATGAGTCGAATGATATGATTAACTCAATCCTCAGCAGAGCTCGATGAAGAACTTCCGTTGTAGAGGATTCTAGGGTTACAAAAGATAAGAACGTAAACGCTTATAAAAATCTCTATCAATTCTTACGTTAAAGAATGCATGCAAGCATCTATATATAATAACCCTACAAAGAACTCACGGATGGACAGACCCATACCGGAGACAAAACTGGACTAGCTAACGAGCCCAAAGACGCAACACTAACTGGACCTAACAGATTTAGATTATATGTTTATGTTATGTATTTATGTTATATGCTTGTTCATATGTAATATGTATACCGGACTCGGTCCGATGTCGGATTCGTCCGATGCTGGGCAGGGCCCGATGTAGCAGGTAAGGCCCAATGTATGGTATTATGTGATTATTGAAAGGTCAAGCCTTGAAATATGATAATGTTTAAAACAGACTCAGCGTCAGCGTATGTCTCAGCGTCAGCACCAGCGAATCAGCAGTTCAGTTTGTAATAGTTTAGTGTATTCAGTACGTTGTAACAAATCTTGTATTTATCCTGTTTCCTTAGTTATCTTGATTTATTAGCTAGCGTATCCCTGAATTGTAGGGATTGTCTAGAATAGCAGTATATATTATCTTGTATAGGTTTGTGAATGGACACGCCTTTCACAAACCCTAATCGTCGGTTTGTTCACACGATAATCTCTTTGTGAGATTATCTCTCTTAGTGAAAGTTTTTCTTCGTGAATCTCTCTTGTTCTTATTCATAGTCATTGTTTGATATTTTGATTGATCCAAAGGCATCTTCAATTGGTATCAGAGCAGGTTTCTTTTATCAAACAAATGGCTTCATCTTCTTCTTCATCAAACTCGTCAAATCATCCTTCTGCTAAAATCCCTCCCTTCGATGAAACTAACTTTGCTATGTGGAAAATAAAGGCTCTGTATGCCTTGGAGTCTGTTGATGAAGACATGCTGGACATCGTTGAAAAAGGTCCTTATGTTCCGATGTATCAGCCTCTTAAAAACAATGTTCCTGATGGCACTATGAAGAAAACTCCAAAAGAAAACTGGACGGCAGACGACAAGAGAAAACATGGTTTGGATGTTCGTGCTCGTGCCGCTATCAGCTACTCATTGCCATACAACATCTTTGGGCTAGTTCAAAATTGCATCTCAGCAAAAGAGATGATGGATACGCTGACTGTATCTTTTGAAGGAACTGAAGAAGTCAAGGCTACTCAAATAAATGATCTTAACCGAAGGTATGAACATTTTTTTGCTAAGAAAGGTGAAACCTTGACTCAAACTTTTAACAGATTCAATACTCTTGTTAACGATCTTCGGAGACTAGATCAGTTGAAGCATAGAACTGTTCTAGTGCAAAAGTTTTTGGACTCTCTAGGTGCAGGTTGGGAGAATCATGTTGATGTGCTGAAAAACAGTGAGAAGATCAACACTATGGACATACAAAGTCTCTATGGGAATCTTCGATACTATGAAGAATCCAAGCTTCAAAGAAAGGAACTGATGAAGGATTCTCAGCGTGAATCTTCTGTAGCCTTGTTCTCCAACAAAAAGCTGGTGGCTGACTCAGACACTGAAAGTGATTCAGACACTGATTCATCTAAAACTGACACTGATGATCTTGAAAAGGTTGTTGCTAGTGCAGCCTTGATTGTGAAAACTTTTGAAAAATCAGGTCGAAACTTCTCAAAGTTTCAAAAGAAGATTGGTGGAAAGTTCTCAAAAGGGTCAGGAGTTGATAAAAGGCATGGTGCTGATAAGAAAGAGAAGGCTCAGTGCTTTAACTGTGGGAGCACTGATCATTTTGCAAAGGATTGTAAACAAAAGAAACAAGGCTCAGATGAATACTGGAAGCAGAAGTACAACAAGCTGATTGAGAAGCTGAAAGCTGAAAATTTGGAACATAAAGTGCTTGTAGCTGAAGAAGAAAAATGGAAAACTGATGAAGAGTCATCAGATGATGAAGTCAAGTGTCTCATGGTCAAAATAGAGGACCCGGATTTTCCCGATAAAGACAAAAGTACTTTTGACACTGATATGTCTGATGCTGAAAATTCCAGGAAGCACAACATTGACTCTTCTTCAATGTACCAGGTTAAAAACTTTGTTTCCTATTCAATGAATGAAAAAATCAAAATGTTTAAGTATTTGGGTGTCATTAATTCTAAGAAGAATCAAACCATAAGAAATTTGCAAAATCAAATTGATCTTCTTGAAACTGATATATCCATAAAAAATTGCATTATTGAGTCCACTCAGGAAAATCTTAGAGTTACTAGATTGTCAAATTCATCCTTGTCTGCTGAAATTGACGATGTTAAAAGTCTTTTGGTCAAAGAACAAACTGTGCTTCACACTTGGGCAAAATCTCATAAGAATGCCAATTATATTATTTTAGCTCAAATTCCACATTCTTGTAAAAAAATTCTTGGGGGTAATTTTGCAGAAGCTGAAAAAGTTTTTAAATCACAAGAAAAGGAATCTGAGGTCTATTCCATGAATGAGATGAAAAATAATTTCAAAAATAAGTTTGTCAGTAACTCTTTTATTAATCAAAGTTTAATTGATGAATATTGTACTATTAATTCTGATGGTATCACTGAGTGTAATGTTAAAATTACCGGAATTGATCCTACCTCTTATCCTGCGCATCTTGTTAGACCAACCCCTCTAACTGAGAATATTATTGCTTTTCCTATCTCTAATGGAGTGTTTCATCCTGTTCATGAACAACTCAAGCACTTCCCTGACTGCAACCCATCTGTGAATGAGTCAAAATCAGATACTGATAGTTCATCTCCTAACACTGATCAATTTCCTTCTGACACTGAACTCAGTAGTGACTCAGTGATGAACAAAAGGACACAAGGCTCTATTGGTGAATCTTACGTATCAAAATGTGTTAAATCAAAAAATTTCCTCACCAAGAAGAACTTTGGAACTAGAGTATGTTACAGATGTGGTGACTCCTCTCACAAGATCAGTGAATGTTCTTTTGATAAATCATCCTCAAGAGCTGAAAATATTAAAGTTAGGAATGAAAAATGGACTCTTAAGTTAAACTCTTTAAACTGTCTTCCTAAGGAGTGTTATAATTTATTATCAAATAACTTTGTGAATGACCCATCTTCGAATGGGTCAGTGTGTTCTAACTAGTTTCTCAGCACTACAGGGTCAGGAGCATCTTTGGTACTTAGACAGTGGTTGCTCAAGGCATATGACAGGATCAAAGTCTCTCCTGGAAGATTATGTTAAGAAAACTCGTCCTGCAGTTACTTATGGAGACAATGGAAAGGGGTTCACTAAGGGATATGGAAACATCAAATGCAATAACGTGGTTTTCCAAAACGTTTCATATGTTAAGGGTCTCAAACACAACCTTATTTCCATCAGTCAATTGTGTGATGCTGACTATGAAGTTCACTTTACAAAGAAAGAAGGCAGAGTTGTAAACACTGACAAGAACATCGTACTCTCAGCAAGTAGAAAAGATGATATATATGTTCTTGACATGTTCTCAAGTGACAAGGCACTGATGCAGTGTTTCTTTACAAAGTCTCAGACGAATCTTAGCTGGATTTGGAACAAAAGGTTTTCTCATCTGAACTTCAAGAATCTATCCAAGATATCCAATCAAGACCTTGTTAGAGGGCTCCCAAAATTCAGCGTTGTGAAAGACAAGATGTGTTCAGCGTGTGAACAAGGAAAACAAACCAAGTCCTCCTTCAAACCCAAGTCATGTTCCAGTATATCAGTCCCTCTTCATCTACTCCACATGGACTTGTTTGGACCTATTCCTGTTCGTTCTCTAGGTGGAAATAAGTATACTCTAGTAGTCGTTGATGAGTTCACTCGATTTACATGGGTAGTTTTCTTGAAGAAGAAAAGTCATGCTGCACAGGAAATCATCTCATTAATTCGTAAAAATGAGACACTGACAGGTCTTAAAGTTAAGCAACTAAGAAGTGATCATGGCACTGAGTTCCGAAACTCAACTCTTGAAGAATTTTGTGATCATAAAGGAATTGGACAAAACTTCTCAGCTCCACGTACTCCTCAGCAAAATGGTGTTGCTGAACGAAGAAATAGAACACTGATTGAGGCAGGAAGGACCTTGATGATCCATGCTGGTCTTCCTATAACGTTTTGGGCTGAAGCTGTCAATACAGCATGTTTTACTCAGAATCGATCTCTAATTCACAGGATTCACAAGAAGACTCCCTATGAAATGCTGAAAGATCGAAAACCAGACGTATCTTTTTTTCATGTGTTCGGATGTGTTTGCTATATTCTAAATCAGCGTGACCCAAGATCCAAGTTTGAACCTAAGGCTGATAAAGGTATTTTTGTTGGGTACTCATCTATTTCAAAGGCTTTTCGTGTTTTTCATGTAAACAGGCAATGTGTTGAAGAATCCATTCATGTGAAGTTTGATGAGGAATCATACACTGATGAAAAAGTCACTCATTCTCCTTCTATCTTTCAAGAGCTTCTCTCTTGTCCATTCGATGAATCACCTTGTGCTGAGGAGAAGTCCGATTCTTCTGACCCTATCATTCCAGTTCCTTGTCCCTTGAATCAAGATACTGCAGCCACATCAGCAGATAACTCATTAGATACTGATGAAACCCTTGAAGCTGAAAACTTTCCTGAAACTGATAATGTGTCAGTGTCTATCTCTCCGGAATCAGCATAAGTCATTGAACATCGAGATCATCCTGTTAATCGAATTATAAGGAATATTCATGATGGTGTTCGAACCATATCTAGTGTACTTAATAACTTTTGCATGTATGTTAACTTTGTTTCAATGATCTTACCTGATAAGGTACACACAGCTCTTCAAGATGCTGATTGGATCAAAGCCATGCAAGAAGAACTGAATGAGTTTGAAAGGCACAAAGTTTGGACTCTTGTCCCAAGACCATCCGGAAAGACTATCACTGGAACTCGCTGGGTCTATCGTAACAAGGTTGATAAAGATGGAATCATCACTCGCAACAAGGCAAGGCTTGTAGCCCAAGGGTTTACTCAAATTGAATCCATCGACTACGGGGAAACTTTTGCCCCAGTTGCTCGCATTGAAGCTATCAGGTTGTTTCTCACATACGCATCCTACATGAACTTCATTGTCTATCAGATGGATGTGAAAACAGCATTCCTTCATGGTGTGTTAGAGGAAGAAGTGTTCCTAAATCAGCCCCCAGGCTTTGTGGACAAAGATCATCCTGATTACGTGTACCGGTTAGATAAAGCTGTTTATGGACTGAAGCAAGCTCCCAGGGCTTGGTATGAGACGCTGACATCGTATCTGCTTGAAAATGGATACAGACGAGGAGCAATCGACAACACTCTCTTCATCAAAAACAAAGACTCAAATATGGTTCTTGTTCAAATTTATGTCAATGACATTATTTTTGGCTCTCCAAATGAGACACTGAGCAAGGAATTTGCAGAGATCATGTCTCAAAGGTTCGAAATGAGCATGATGGGAAAGATGACCTTTTTCTTAGGTCTTGAGGTTCAGCAACAAAAGACAGGTATTTCCATTTGTTAAAGTAAATATATTTCTGACCTGCTTGTTAAGTATTCTCTCAGTGACTGCAAACCAGCCTCTACCCCAGTATCTAAGACTGATAAGCTACACGCTGATCCAATTGGAACTGATGTCAATCACTCTCTGTATCGAGGAATGATTGGATCTCTCTTATATCTCACAGCAAGTCGTCCTGATATCATGTTTGGAACCATTCTCTGTGCTCGATTCCAAGCTAATCCCAAGGAATCTCACCTCATTGCTGTCAAACGTATTTTTCGATACTTAAAGGGAACTCAAAACCTTGCACTGTGGTATCCTCGCGACTCAGCATTTGAACTTTATGGATACACTGACTCAGATTATGCAGGATGCAATTTAGACAAAAAGAGTACATCTGGTGGATGTCACTTCCTTGGCAACCGTCTCATAAGCTGGTCTAGCAAGAAGAAAACATCAGTTGCTATCTCAACTGCAGAAGCTGAGTATGTTGCCGCTGGAGATGTTGTGCTCAGCTCTTATGGATTCAAAATCAGCTTCTTGACTATGGGTTCAAGTTCTCAAAGACTCCCATTTATTGTGACAACACCAGTGCCATTCAGATCACACAAAATCCTGTTCAGCACTCAAAGACAAAGCATATCGAGATCAGACATCACTTCATCAGAGATAACGTTGAAAAAGGAAAAGTTGTTCTTGAACATGTCAAGACTTCGGAGCAACTTGCTGATATCTTCACAAAGGCACTGGATTCTCAATCAACTGCTTACATTATTGGAGAGCTGGGAATGATTTCCTTGTAATTAATTTTGATGTTTAATTGTACTAATGTTTGATTTTGTCTTATAAGCTGATGTACATTGTGCTGATGATGACATACTGATGATATTTGCTACTGCGCACCTTGGTTTGATTTTTTTATCCATATCTCTTCCTCAAATCTTCTAAATAAAAGTTGCATGATTCACTGTATTAAACCATACACTGATAACAACTTGAATCTCTTTGCCGATGGTTAGATCAAAACACCAAGATCTATCACACGCAACTACCCCTTCTTACCAATCTTACACTGACTCTGTGATTCAGTATGCCAAAACACACACTGATGAGAATCTAAAAATCTTTGCCGATGGTTAGATCAAAACACCAAGATCTATCACACGCAACTATCCCTTCTTACCAATCTTACACTGATTCTGTAATTCAGTGTGCAACAAACACACGCTGATGAGAATCTAAAAATCTTTGCCGATGGTTAGACCAAAACACCAAGGTTTATCACACACAACAATCCATTCTTTACCCTCCTCTTATTCAGTGTCTAATGATTCAGTAAGTTAAACCACTCACTGATGAAGTCACAAAACTCAGTGTCGATGGTTAGATAATGTAACTAGTATCTATCACACGCACCACTCTCCTTGCTAGCCCTGAATAAGCAAGTTGTACCTTGAATTGACGGAGAAATATCTTCAGCATGTAACTTTTGTGACACTGAGCTCAGCGCTTCCGCAAACACTGATTGATGTTTCACCTTCAGTCAACGGCTCTTTTATCCAACGGCTATATTCTACTCTGACAGGTTGTCACAATGCGCCGTTATCCTTAATGACGATAATCAAGCAGGTCAGAAGATAATCATCACCTTTTAATGAAGATAATCATTACCTTTTAAAAACCCCCTTTTTCATTCCATATTTAAATCTATTTCTCCTTTGGTTTAATTTTTCCTTCCAAAACCTTGAACTTCTCTCAAAAACCCTAGAATTCTCAAATACTCTCCAATGGCGGCATCTCTGTTCACATACTCCTCAACATCTCGAAGAGTCATTCCTGCCCCAAACTCTCCCCCACTTCCAATTCACATCAAGGCAACCAATGTCGTCTTCAACCCTGACATTCCAGAGGTTCATCGAGGTCTTGGACTCGATGATTTCGTCAATTTCTTGGCCTCTTGCTGCCTTCGATACGCAATCAGTGATGTACCATCCGAGTTCTTCCCAGAACAAGTGTGTGAGTTCTACTATACTGCAAGAGTTAATGAAGAAAACAATGCCATCACCGGAACCATTGGCCATGGCAGACACTCTGTCTTCATCACCCCAGAATTACTCAGTGCTGCGTTAAGGTTACCGATTTTCGAACCCTTTTCTGAACCTCCTACCATTGAAAGATGTAAACGCATGTTTGATCAACGGGGCTATGATCATTCAAAGGCTGGAACTCGCTCAACTCTTATTTTGCGTCAGTGCATGACCCCAGGCTGGAAGTTTTTCACTGGTGCCTTATGCAAGTGTGTGGGTCACAAGTCTCGCAGTGGTGATCAACAGAGCAATTATGAGCAACAAGTTGTCTGTCTCTTCTTCTCAACAAAAGGCTGGATTATGGGGCACTATTCTTTGATCAGCTTGTTCAGCTTCTACGTGCAAATGTACGTGCTGATCATGTTCCCTTTCCACGCTGGATTGCCCTGGTATTCGACAAGTTTTTCGCTGCTGACTACTTTTCTCACTCTGGGAATCCAATCCAATGTCCTCGAATGTCAGTTCGTATGTATTAGGATGATCCTTTAGATACCGACATTGGAATCTCCGATCGGATGAGAGAATGGATTGCCAATCCATACATTGTGCCTTCTCTCACCGCTGACACTGATGAAGGAGGTGCTGATGGTACTCATACGGATCATGTTGATCAAGAGGTGGAGCATCATGATGGGGATCATTTCTCCCCTCAACTGTCTCATCACATCATCTCGGACTCTGGCAAAGCCTCCTCAGCACCACAAGACTCGATGCCTCAGGGGGAGCATCCATCTCAGGGGGAGCATCCCTCACAGGGGGAGCATCAGTCTCAAGGGGGGCATCAATCACCGGCCACTCACCATTTCTCTCCAAGGATGCCTCCTAGCTCTCCCGTTGCACCAAGTACCTCAATGGTTCAAACTCCCGCTTCAGCATTTTCTGAACTGATGTCACTGACTCGGGACATGAGTCAGCGTCTGCTTCGAATTGAGGCTGATGTTCAACAAATCAAGGAGGTTCTCTTACTTACTCCTCCCGCTAGTCCCAACTCTGATGATGTTCAAAAAGGGGGAGATACTGATGATGATGTTGACGCTGATGATCATGCTGATGGTGAACCAAACACTCATGCTGATGGTGAACCAAATGAGAAAGACACTGAACCTGCTGCTGACAACACTATCATTCAGCATGAATCTCCCAACCCCGTTCCCATTCGTGAATCTGATTCTGTGGGGCATAATAGTCCAACAGCTACTGAAAAGTTGTTTGAAGATAGTGAGCATGATGAAGAGCCTGATGAACCTGATGACGAATGTCAAATTCTTGACATGAACTTCATTGATCCTCTCATTCCAGTTCAACAAGAAAGCTCAGATGACCTTGAAGAATCTCATCCGATACTAGCTGATGATATTGCTGATCCCATCATTCCGGTCCAAGGAGAGGATTCGGACGTTGCCAGTGAAGAATCTCATCCGTTGTCTCGAAAGCAGAAGGTAGCAGATACTGACTTGGACCATTCTCAAACTGATACTTCTTCAACTATGAAGAAACCCAAGTCCATTGTCAGTATTTCAAACCTTGCCACTGAATGGAACATGTCCCCTGACCAAGTCAAACAAATTCTTGATGAAGCCAATCGAGCTCAGCTTCTAAAGAACATTGCTCAAGCTGATGAATCCCTTATTCAGCACAAACTTCAGGCCAATGGATCGTTTGAAGCTCAGATGCAGAAGTTCCTAGAATTTCAGTCCAAGGCTCAGTCTTCTCAACCTCCTACTGGCCCTAGTAAGCCTAAGGCTGACAGTGTTCTTGACCGGATTGATCGAAAGAGATTTGAAGATGTTTTCGATCGGCGAATGTGTGGTGACAAGATCATCAAGGTCAAAGCTTCCAAACCTCGAAACGAGAAAATCCTTACGTTGCTGATTACTCGTCAAGGTCCTCAGCATTCATATTCTGAAGTTGTCAAAAGAGATGAACTGATCAGATATGGGTATTCGGAATGGATGGAACTGCTCGATCTAGCATCCAAGCAAACCTCAGCTCACTCTTCCGAACTGATTTGTGCTCTTCATCTACTAATCAAGAAGGTTCAGTGTTTAGATCTTGTTCCTAAAGAACGACCTCAGCATCAAGGCCAAAGGTCGTCAGTTCCTAGATCTCGAAGGACCAAGTTTCATGTTGATGGTGAAGAAGTACTTGTTTTAGACTTCGGTGCTGATGTGATTAATAATTCTCTTCCTCTCGGTGTTGATCCGGTTCAGCATCAATTCATCTCAGCTCCTGAACACGGAATGTTCTACCTCGATAAAAACAGGAGGATGTGCTTTCAGCGCACTTTTGAGATCCCAAAAGCTCCCACCACTCACCTTGTTAGCTTAAGGCAAATGTGCATGAGTCATCAAGATCTATCAGGAGAATTTCACATTCTTATCGCAATGGAGCTGCTGAACAGAAGACAGGAGCTGCTGGACAGTCCTTACTGGCCAGTTAAAATTGAAGCTGAAGCTGAGTATGAAGAATTCCTTTCCAGAGGTGTCTTAATTTAGTTTGTTTTGAACATCATCATATTGGGGGAGATTGAAAGGTCAAGCCTTGAAATATGATAATGTTTAAAACAGACTCAGCGTCAGCGTATGTCTCAACGTCAGCACCAGCGAATCAGCAGTTCAGTTTGTAATAGTTTAGTGTATTCAGTACGTTGTAACAAATCTTGTATTTATCCTGTTTCTTTAGTTATCGTGATTTATTAGCTAGCGTATCCCTGAATTGTAGGGATTGTCTAGAATAGCAGTATATATTATCTTGTATAGGTTTGTGAATGGACACGCCTTTCACAAACCACAATCATCGCTTTGTGCACACGATAATCTCTTTGTGAGATTATCTCTCTTAGTGAAAGTTTTTCTTCGTGAATCTCTCTTGTTCTTATTCATAGTCATTGTTTGATATTTCGATTGATCCAAAAGCATCTTCAGTTATGTGTATGGTATGTGGTATTTTGGGGAGACTCACTAAGCTTCGTGCTTAGAGTTTTTCAGTTTGGGTTTTAGGTGCTTCCGTTAGCAAGGGGAAGAGCTCGGGATGACTGCATGTCACACACCACAACTTTACTCTTATATTTTGATATGTGATTGATACAATATTTTTGATACGATTTTTTGAGATATATGACTTGTGATTTTATTATTAAGATGTTTGATGAATTATGGTTTTCTTAAATGATTTAAAATGAAAATTTTGGACCGTATTTTTGGGATGTTACAAGTTGGTATCAGAGCCTTCGTTTGAAGGATTCGGGCACACCCTCGGTTGTGTCTGAACTCAAACTAAGGAGTTGGTATGAAAATTTTCAAAGGAAAATCATTTTTATAAAAAGGATTTTGAGAAAAAGAAAAGAATTTTGGAAAACAGAAAGTACTTTGAAAAAGAAAAAAGGGTGTGGTGCATGCAATCAGCCGAGCTCAAGTAAGTACTCCCAAATTACCCATAAAAGTTTATATTATGATATGCTTATGAGAAATGCATGCTAGATTATGATCTAGGAAGGATGCCTTATGTGCCTGTTATATGTGTATCAACTTTATGAACTGCATGCTAGTACAAATTAGTCAGTGATATGATGGCCTGATTAGGATATACTTGCTTATGTTTACTCAATGCTTGAATGTTGCTTGCTTTGTGCTTTTAGGAGTCTTAGTTATCTTTTACTAACTAGTAAACAAATATGTTAAGTTACATATTACGAGGACTAAATAATTTTAGAAGGTTGTGTCTAGCTCTTGTTTCAGTCCAACCGTTGTAGGGTAGGATCTCTCATTCGAAGAATTATCTAGTCTTAGTGATATGTAATGGTATTCACGAGCTAGTTAAGGGGAGGTAGCATGGACTTCTTATGCAGCTGATGGTGAAGAGGGGGATGTTGATTACCCTAAGGAAATCCTAGGATGAGAGTAGCGCGTGAAGCAGTAGTAGATGAAGGGACTTAGTGAAGTCAAGTCAGTTCTTGAGGAAAGTACGGATAAATGTGGAAGGTAGTATGGGCTCGTGCTACTGAAAGCAGAGGATCCATACTCAAATCAAGGAAGGTTGAGATGAATCTAGAGAACTTGTAGTATATGTGATCCCTCGAGATATGATTAGTATTTTGATGTTTGTTATGATGTGTTTATAGAATGGTGGTATTACGTACTAGACCAGTTGACAGTTCAGGCACTGGTGAGGGATCAGGCTCGGTCTCTGGAGCCCGACAGCTAGGCGACTAGATGAGGGAGTTCATCTCCTCTGAAATGACGCGCAATATTCTGGATTAGACTCCTGTGATTTTCGGCATGATCAAGGAGGGTATTTTAGAGCTTTTGGATGAGAGATTGAGTGCCTTTCGCATCGAGGTGACAGTCACGATGGGGTCATCCACACTGACATTCAGGGAGTTTAGAGTTTGTGGAGCTCCCCATTAACATGGGCTCAGGACCCCATTGCGAGCAGCAGATGGTTGGCGGATGTTGCCAACACATTCTGCACCAACAGATGTCCTGAGGGGGACAAGGTTCGACTTGCATCCTGTCTTATGAAGGACAGTGCACGTGATTAGTGGGAGGAGGTCGTACATGTCATTGGTGATGATGCGGCTCTTGATACAATAACTTGGAGTGACTTTTCGGCCAGGTTCAGGGCTGAGTTTGCACCTGTGATAGAGGTGCAACAGCTTGCTAGAGAGTTCCAAGATATCCACCAGATGACTGAGACGGTGACGGAGATGACTGCTATGTTCAGGGAGAGGGCCCTTCTCGTTCCGTAGTATGTGGCAAACGAGGAAATGAAAAAGGCCCGATATCATGAGATGTTGCGGAGTGATATCCGCCAATTTATGAACCGCTCCAGCTGCAAGACGCTGGAGGATATGATTGCTAGGTCTCGAGAGTGGGAGATGGATTTGGAGATAGGGAGGAAGAGGAAAACCAAGGGGGTTCAGACAAGAAGTGCGGGCAAGAAGCCTAAGGTGTCAGATCACAAACCTCGGAGCCAGCTAGGTCGCAACCATTGTGGCAAATGCGGCAAATTGCACGAGGGGACGTGCAAAGCTGGGAGTTCAGGTTGCTTTTGATGGATTAGGTGTCTATGCCCATAACTATAATTGGTATGTACTTAACCCGATAGTAGCATGGTCCTTTTAGGTTGCATTCACCAAAGCAATTTGATAGGATGGACTATTAAGGAAGAGGTTATTTGTGATTTATTAATATATTATAAGTTTAATATATTAATTGAGAAATCATATTTAATTAGTGTTGATCAAGAATTGATTTGAAATTAATTTAGTGATCAAAAGAGACTGATTAAATATACGGGGACTGATTAAGTAAATCAGTAATAGTTATAGTTTAGGCTAATGATCCATGGTTGATTAGGATGGGCTAAACCGATATGATAGTCCATGAAGGTTTAAACCCAAAGGGCCTAAGAAATATGAAGGGTCATGGTGAGTTGGGGTTTACATGGATGTAAACCTAGTCTTTCCCACACTATAAAAACATCCCCTTAACGTCTAAAATCGGCCCATGTATTCTTGGGAAGAATCATAATCGATTTTAGTGCTATCTAGCCTCTCCTCATAAGCCTCCTCTTGCATTTGGTGTTTGTGACACATTAGAGGCATCACATTTGGGGTGCTAAAGCTTTTAAAGGCCAAGAACTACAAACTACATCAAGAGGTATTCATCTTACTTGGTTTTATGATGTATATCTTCAATTGCATGCTAGTTAGGATGTATGCTTTGGAAATTTGGAATTGCATGTATAATTAGAGAAAACTTAGATGTAAAGCATCTAAGGTTGCATGTGCACCATAGGAGTGTTATAGTGCTCAAAACCCAATAGTGGTATCAGAGCCTAGGATTGTTTTCTATTATAATGATGCTAATGTGTTATTTTTAAAGCTGAAAAATTATAATTCTGGACTCTGACTGTTGGACTCAACGAGTCCTATGATTGGACTCGACAAGTTGGATAATTACATGATGAACTCGACTATTCCAATGCCAGTCTCGACGAGTTGGATCATCAAATGGCAATATTCTTGAGTTTTTGGCCAGAATTGGATTAGGTTCATTACCACAAACTGTTTTGTATCATTATGTCACACCCCAAAACCGAGAACGGCGGAATACGTTATGGGGTGGAGGACGTCATGTATAGTATCATAACAATTACATAATAGTAAAAACAAGCGACAACAACCATTGCATTAATATAGTAAGTTTAATTACAAGCGTGTTCTGTATAATTAATAGACACCAAAAGTATAACAGAAATAAAAGATGGGTCTTGTATATGCTCCATCTTCTCAAAAGTTGCACCAGTACCTGTCTATCTTTGACCTGAGGACACAAGTTATTTTGAAAACGAGTATCAGCATAAAGCTGGTGAGTTCATAAGAATTTAGTGTCGTTGTTTGTGTAAAAGTGTTTACAAACATGTAATATAAAAACTGAAATTTATGTTTGTGAGTAGTGGAAATCCCTAGAAAATCCTATATTTTCTAGAAATGTACATTTGTAAGTTAAATCCTTTGAGTGTGTAAAAGTATTATCATTGAAACCTTCAGTTACAAAAAAATAAAGTAATAAATCTCATTTAAGTAACATGGATGAGGAAAAGTTATGCCTGGTGACTGTAGTAGTGTTACAAACTTCAATTAGTGATAGATATTTATTTACTTCGGTATATTAGCTTATAATTTAAGTCTTAGTGTATTAATTTGGATATGGATGTAACCCCTCGTGTAACCAACTAAACGATAATAGAGAGCCCGATGACCTTCCCGGTCATACGTAGTGTAGTGACGTAGTGCCACCCCTGGGCCTAGACAGCACGGACTGTAGTTAACAATCGGGATGTAATAGCATCCGTCCTGTATAGATCTATACATGTAGTGTTCCTTTCCTTCCGGGAAGCCCTGGTCACATGGTGTAAGCGCGGTAGAGTGCCTTATAGAGGGATAGTGTGTTATACTCTGGATTAATGTATTCTCTTGTGTTATAGTATAGTAGAATTTTAGTATATTACATAGAGTGTTCTCTTATAAGTGCATTAACTTGTAATAGTAGCAGTTATAGTGAGTATAGTAGTAATAGAGGTAACGAGCAGTAGTCTTAACTATACCTATTATAGTTAACTAGGGTGTATGATTTCATGCCTTTGATTAACAAAGATATTGAATATGATGAAGACTTTCATATCTAACACAAATATATATGATATATAACTAAGAAATCAGCGACAGTCGGACGGATAACAGATACCTTAAGACCACATCAAACAAGAACAGGAAATAAGGCGAGCTATCAGTCCTAAGTCCTTCAAGTATTACTTATGTAAATATATTAGTGTAGATATATTTTAAAAGAAAAGTAGTTTAAACACAGTTTGAAAATAGTTTAACAACAATTTAACCTTAAAAATGCATTTGATAATTATTTAAAACAGTTTTATTGATAAGTAGCTAAAAGTATAGAAAAATCCCTTTTTGATGGTAAGTTATGAATCACATATGATTTGATAATAAAACTTGTTGCATTATACTTGTATCCCCCCCCCCCCCTAAAACATGTAAAAACATTTGAAAAGGTTCATTAAGGGGTATGAACTCACCTGCAAATGAGTAGATCGGGTGGAAGTATCGGATGAGCGTTTGGTGTCAAGTAAAGACTTGTACACCCTTTATGAACCTAGTAACATATGAAGACATATGTTTAGAAGTAATTAGTGATTTAAACTCCAATTAAACACATATAGAAATCCTAATTTGAATAAAAACTCTATGGTTGAGTGCTAGAAGGCTAATGGGTTGCAAGGAAGGAGTTTTAGGCCTCACTATGGAGTTTACTCCTCACAAACTCACCTTAGGTGAGTTTACGGCTGGGAGACCACCTCCCCAAAGAGTTTACGGCCGTAAACTCATGGGAGGAGTGTAATTGTGTGTTTTCAAGACTCTTGTGGCTCTAGAAGGGATTTCAAGGCAATATACAAGGCTAGAGGGGTGTTTAAGGTTCCAAATGAGCACTCCCTTGGAGTTTACGGTCCTAGGACCACTCCTTGGGAGTTTACGGCCGTAAGCCCCATGGCTTAGGCCGTGAACTCTTGCACACCCTCCATTCTTTGATTTTGAGGTCATTTAATCATTCCTAACCATTTCTAGTGAAGGTATAAGGCTATTTAGGGGTTTAAAGGCTCATTTTGCATTATTTAAGGGAGTTCACAGCCTAAGGATATTCTTGGGCCGTAAACTCTCTTTTAAGCCTCTAAACACAAGATTTAATGGTTAAAACACTTCCAGGGTATGTTCTAACTTAGCCTCTAAGCCTAAGGAAGGGATTTGGGACCATTTTGGCACATTTTTAGGGGTTTACGGCCCTAGAGTGTTCTTGGGCCGTAAACTCCTTACTCCTTGCCTTCTTGGTCGATTTTTGTGCTATAATGTCATGCAATGGGTTGTAGAACAAGTTACGGTAAGTGTACTTATAGTTTGGAGCAGAAACTAGCGGGTCTCGGGAGAATCGGGCCTTGAGGAGAGAGAGTACAGAGAGAGAGAGAGAGAGAGAGACTATAGTGGTGAAAGTTCTAACTTGGTGACTACTCAACCCTTATATAGGGTTTGAGTTTGTGGCCAGGTGGAATTTTACCCGATACCAACGTTAAACGGGACTTAAATTTTTACCCGATTAAATGGTCGTAAATAAAAAACTTTTTCCAACTAAACGGAAGGGTAATTCGCGTGTTTTTATTTATTTCATTATGATGTTAATAACATAAAATGAAATAAAATAAAACATTTATTGATTTGACTACCCCAAATTAACGAAACCTTTATAAAATAGAATATTCTATTAACGGAAACGGGTTATAACGATGGAATAAATTTTGGGTTGTCACACATTAAAATGTTTTTTTTTCTGATATGGTAGTGATTATCCTTATCCAATTAAAGGACAATTATCAAATTTTAAGATAATAAGTTGATTATTTGTATTATTTGATGTGAATTGTCTTGCTATATGAGTTAGATTAGATAAACATGATGAATGACAAATTATATGATAATTGAATAAGTTATAATTGATCTAAATTGTTCTTGAAGAGAGTTTCATAATTTGTCCTCAAGTTAGAAATATGAAAAGTCTCATTCATGAACATTAAAACTCATAAGTTATGGAAACCAAAAGTTTTGAAGAGTTACAAAACTTGCCCTCAAGTTTTTGAATTTGTAAAGTCTCACTTATGAAATATTTAATTCCAAACCTTAGAATTTTAAAAGTTTAAAATTCAACCCTTATATTATTATACTATTAAATGTAATACTTATATATATATATATATATATATATATATATATATATATATATATATATATATATATATATATATATATAAGACAAGTCGGTCTTACCATTAATAGACCTCATTCACGAAGCCGGTCTACAAGGGGGTATAAGGATACTGCCTATAAAATGGTGGTTTAATGAGTGTCCACTCTCACCCACCGCTTCCTTGACTGGTGGAGGGTCGTTAGCCGATCTTTGTTTTCTCTTCCCTTTATCATGTGAAATAAAGAAACCTTTTATTTTCTTATATCATCAGGGTAATGATCCATCAACCTGCTGGTTCTTTTTCTGAAGTAGCAACGGGAGAATTCATCCTGGAAGTGGGAGAACTGCTGAAACTACGTGAAACCCTGACAAGGGTTTATGTACAAAGAACGGGCAAACCCCTATGGGTTGTCTCCGAAGACATGGAAAGAGATGTTTTTATGTCAGCAACAGAGGCCCAAGCTTATGGAATTGTTGATCTTGTAGCGGTTGAACGGGTAGGAGAGGACATAAATTCTCATTAATAAGTATAATGAAGTTATAAAGTAACTAAACTTTTATAAATTCCCAATCTTTGTGACTTTAGAAAAAAAATCTGAAAATGGGGCTATTCAATGAAATTGCACTTTGCACCTTGCCAAGTCGTTAGTGGAGCGTGTGTGGTTAACCGGCACACTAATTTGGGACTAACAAAGGTGGCAAAGGGTAGCTTGATGTTTTTTATAGATCAATAGAGCGTGTGTTGTTAACCGACACATTGATTAGGTGATAAGTGACATCAAGAGTACCAAGCAATTTGCATGGTTATTCACACCTAGTTTGTGATCCTCGGTATCCCAGTCACAAACTTGAAGGGCATAATCGAGATTTAAACATGCCATTGAAAACCTCAATGAATCTCAAAAAATCTAGGAATTTCAACTCATTTAAAAATTAATAATCAATTTTGTTTTTCATGGTGGAAATTGGTAAATCGTCGTTTACCTACCTTCAAATATTTTGCAATTGGATTACGACATCCCTCTTCTGAATTGTAGAATATTGTGTTGGGTCCTAGCTGTAATATTTCATTTGGGTGTCATATTAAGGATTCTTATCTAATCTAAACTTGTTCTTTTTCCTTCTAGCTCATTCTCCCTCATGAGCTTGGTTGGGAGAATTATCTTCGATTGGTCAAACTTTATCAATTGGATTCGAAACATTTGTATGGCCCTTCGATACGAGGACAAAGAATATGTCCTCGATAAAGATCTGAAGGAGATTGGTGAACAAACTACTACTCCCGAACAAATCGAGGAATATAGGGTTAATGAGAGGGACGCAACAAAAGTGTCGTGCATTATGATTGCTACCATGACTGCTGAGCTTCAAAAGTCCTATGAGGACTTCTGGACCTTCGAGATGCACCAAGATTTGATGGAAAGGTACCATCAAAGTGCTCGTCATGAAAGGTATGAGATCATTTCCTCCATGATTATAACCAAAATGAACGATGAAGAGTCCATCACGGCCCACTTTCAAAAGATGAAAAGGTTTGTGGATCGCTTGCTGAAGTTGAATGTGAACTCCGATGAAGAGTTGGCCATTGATATTATCCTACATTCTTTGCCTCCTGTTATGATCAGTGTCATTGACTTATCATATGGACAAGTAGGAGGTCACTCTAAGAAAGCTTCAGGGCCTACTAAGAACTGCAGAAAGTGATTTGAAAGGCAAGGTTGTTGTACCTGCTCCTACTATTGTTGCCCATATCTTGGCAATTGGACATGGGAAGGGAAGGAAGAGGAAGGATCCTTCTAGTGGAACCAAAGGTGGTCCTGCTAAACCCTCTACCAATCCAAAGGAAGCAAAGTGCTTCCATTGTCACGAAAAAGGGCACTGGAAAGGAAGCTGCCCCAAATACTTGCAGGATATTAAGGATGGGAAGATAAAGCCCACCTTTGTAGGTATTTACACTATTGTATCTAATAACTCATCACATGTTAATTCTTGGGTCCTTGATACAGGTTGTGGATTTCATATTTGTTCTTATTTGCAGGGACTAAAAAAAAGTAGGGATGTGGAGCACGGGAAGATAAACTTAACCATGGGGAATAGGAAAGTGTCGCTTGTAACCAAGATTGGAGTTTATTCTTTATTGCTTAGTAGTGGGTTAAATTTAGAGTTGAATAATTGTTGCTACTCGTTGGATATGGCGAGAAATATTATTTCTTTTCATGGTTTGTATAAACAAGGTTTTAGATTTTCATTTGATAATGAAATTGGTTCTATTAATGCTTTCTATAATGGTGTATTTTAATTTAAAGCATTGCCTTGTAATGGTATATATGAAATTGTGATGGTTGTAGATAACTTAGGAAATAATGTGTTAAATATTGATTCGTCCAATGGTTTAGACAAGGCATGCTTGTGGCATTGTCGTCTTGGACATGTCAACAAGAAGCTCATAACCCAACTCCAAAAGGATGAAGTTTTGGAGTCATTCGACTTGAAGTCGGATGACATTTCCGAATCTTGTTTTCTTGGAAAGATGACCACGTCATTCTTCAATTGTACTTGTGAAAGGGGTGAAGGTCTGTTGGATCATGCACACACTGATGTGTGTGGACCCTTCAGATCCATCACAAGCGATGCTGGCCGCTTCTATGTGACTTTTACTAATGATTACAGCAGATATAACTACATTTACTTGATCAAGCATAAGTCAGAAACCTTTGAAAAGTTCAAAGATTTTAAGCAAGAAGTGGAGAATCAATTAGGTAGGAAGATAAAGATGCTCTGATTCCGATCGAGGTGGTGAGTATCTTAGTATCGAGTTTCATGACTGTCTTAAGGAATGTGGAATTGTTTCACAGTTGACGCCACCTAGGACACCGCAGTTGAATGGTGTGGCTGAGAGGCGCAATCGAACCTTGTTGGACATGGTTTGTTCCATGATGATTTGAGCTTCGTTACCTATCTCATTCTGGGGGGGGTATGCCTTAGAGGCTGCTGCCCATATCCTTAATATAGTCCCAACTAAGAAGGTTGCCAAAACACCTCACGAGATGTGGACAGGGAAGGTTCCCTCGTTAGCACATATCAAAGTTTGGGGTTGCGAGGCTTTCGTAAGATGAGAGACTCACGACAAGCTTGAACCTCATAGTGAGTGATGTATTCTTATCGGCTACCCACAGAAGTCCTTTGGGTATATCTTCTACATACTGAGTGACAATGTTGTCTTCGTTGAGAGGAGAGTGGTTTTCCGAGAGAGAGAGAGAGAGAGAGAGAGAGTGAGAGTGAGAGAGAGAGAGAGAACTCATATGCCAAGAGGATAGTGGGAGGCAAATTGACCTTGAAAAGCTTTAAGAGTGAAGTGATGAAGGAACCTTAACCACTAGCACTCAGCCCGAGGAGGAAACTCCTATTGAACCGATTGACAAGTCTATACCTCTGAGACGTTCCAGTAGAGTTAGTGTTCCACCTGTGTTATATGGTTTTCATATAACAAAGGTGATATGTTTATCAGTGATAGTACATTGATAAATTTGGATGAACCTAATTACTACAAGGAAGCCATGGCAGGCCCTGAGTCTGCAAAATGGAAAGAGGCGATGGACGGCAAGATTAAGTCCATGTATGACAATCAAGTATGGAACTTGGTTAACAATGTACCAGGTCGCAAGACAGTTGGGTGCAAATGGATCTTCAAGAAGAAGACCGACTTGGATGGGAAAGTACACACATATAAGGTGCGACTGGTTGCGAAGGGCTTTACTCAAACTCATGGAGTTGACTATGATGAGACCTTCTCACCAGTAGCGAAGATTAAATCTATAAGGATTATGTTAGCCATAACTGCATTTCATGATTATGAAATATGGCAAATGGATGTAAAAAATGCTTTCCTTAATGGAAAGTTGGTTGAAGATGTTTACATGTGTCAACCAGAGGGTTTTGTCAATGCAAAGTACCCTAATAGAGTGTGTAAGCTTGAGAAATCCATTTATGGATTAAAACAAGCATCTCACAGATGGAATCTTTGTTTTGATGAGAAAGTCAAAGGGTTTGGATTTTCGATAAGCGAGGATGAGTCATATGTATATGTCAAAGCTAGTGGGAGTATAGTTAGCTTTCTGGTATTGTATGTAGATGAGATACTGCTCATAGGAAACGACATCCCAACCTTGCAGGAGGTGAGGTCCTGGCTTGCGAAGTTTAGTAGTAGCAGGGCGGGTGGTAGCACCCGCCCCTACTACGTATGAGCAAAGATTGCACAACTACTACCACCACCACCACAGTATCAGACCTGATTTGCTTTTAGTGCAATCAGAGGGGACACAAGCGGTCCCAGTGCCCGAGTTTAGTAGCAGCATGGCGGGTGGCAACACCCGCCCCTACTACGTTGAGGATTACAAACGTCCATCAGGGCCAGGGTGAGGCGTCTGTGGCGAGGAGCAGGGCCCTTTAGTTGACAGCAGAGGAGGCATGAACAGCTCCCGACGTGGTGACAGGTATGTATCTTCTCCTTATCTCTTTAATTATACTGAGTATTGCTTATGTTGATGTGTTTTATTATAGGATCGTTCTTATTGAACGGTGTATCAGCTTTGGTACTGTTTGATTCGGGTGCCACCCGATATTTTGTGTCGCTCATGCTCAGCAAGCAATTCTCAGGGGCTCCTGGAGAGTTGGATTGCCCACTTGATGTAGAGATAGCAGGATGTACACTACAGTTGTTCAATGAGCAGTTTTCTGTGGATCTAGTCCCTATTCCCCTGCGAGGGAATACGGTTATAGTTGGTATGGAATAGTTGAGCCCTAATGGGACAGTGATCGACTGTGAACAACAAATAGTGAGGATTCGGACTCCTAGTGGGGGAGGGTTAGTGATTCAAGGCAAGAGGACGCAGGGTGGACTGACTTTATGTTCAGCATCGAGAGCAAGGCACTATCTTCAGCAAGGTTGCGCGGGTTACGACGCTTATGTCATGGATACCCGTGACAAGGGTAAGGCAACATTCGATGATGTACCGGTAGTGTGAGAGTACCCGGATGTATTCTCGGAGGATTTACCTGGGGTACCTCCGGAGAGACAGGTTGAGTTTAGGATTGACCTAGTCCCTGGTGCGGCTCCAATAGCCAAGGCACCATATCAGTTGGCTCCTCCCAAGATGCAGGAGTTGTCTGCACAGCTGCAAGAGCTGCTTGACAAGCGATTTATCAAGTCAAGCGATTCGCGATGGGGAGCCCCGATCATGTTTGTGAAGAAGAAGGATGAGTCACATCGCATGTGTATAGACTACCGGGAGCTGAATAAGGTAATGGTGAAGAACCGTTATCCCCTCCTGAGGATCGATGATTTGTTTGACCAACTACATGGCACATCTTGGTTCTCCTAGATTGATCTACAATCGGGTTATCACCAGATGCGAGTCAGGGATGAGGATGTGTAGAAGACAACTTTTAGGACTTGGTATGGTCACTATGAGTTTGTGATGATGCCTTTTGGGCTCACAAATGCTCTAGCTGCGTTCATGGATCTCATGAACCTCATGTGCATACCGATGCTAGATCGGTATGTGATAGTCTTTATCGATGATATATTGGTCTATTCCAAGACTCATGAGCAGCATGAGGAGCACTAGAGGGAGGTGCTGGAGACACTGAGGAGGGAGAGACTTTTCGCAAAGTTCTCTAAGTGTGAGTTCTAGTTGCGTGAGGTGCAATTTCTTGGGCACCTTGTCAACCAGAAGGGTATTATGGTCGATCCGACCAAGATTGAGGTTGTGATGTAGTAGGAGATTCCGAGATCTCCAAATGAGATTTGGAGTTTCCTGGGTCTAGCGAGTTATTTTTGGAGATTTATAGAGGACTTCTCCAAGATCGTTGTACCTTTGACCCGATTGACCAAGAAGTCAGTGACCTTCCGTTGGGGGCCTGAGCATCAGGCAACCTTCGAGACTCTTAGACAGCAGTTATGTGAGGCACCGATCCTGACTTTGCTGGAGGGAGTTGACAACTTTGTGGTTTACTGTGACGCTTCAATTACGGGCATGGGTGTGGTATTGATGCAGCGAGGCCACGTGATAGTTTACGCTTCGAGGAAGTTGAAGTCTCACAAGGCTAACTATCCGAGGCATGATTTAGAGCCGGGGGCTATGGTTTTTGCTCTCGAGATTTGGTGGCATTTCCTCCATGGGGTCCGTTGTACCATTTACACAGACCACGAGAGTTTGAGGAGCCTCATGGATCAGCCAAACCTGAATATGAGGCAACATTAGTGGTTAGATGTGGTGATGGATTACGACTGTGAGATCCTTTACCACCCGGGCAAGGCTAATGTGGTGGCTGACATCCTAAGTCGCAAGGTGGTAGCGGACCCGATTCGAGACATCTGTCTAAGGATGACAGGGATTACTCCATTGTTGGAGCAGATCAGAGAGGCACAGGTTGAAGGCCTGAAGGAGGAGCGCCGGAAGTGAGAGCGGACCATAGGCTAGGTGGCCTCCTTTGATTACGACAGCTATGGGTTGCTGACCCTGCATAGGAGGTTCCGGGTTCCGTATTGGGGTGGAGTACGACAGATTCTAATGGATGAGGCCCACAAGTCCATATTTTCCATCCATCCAGGGGCGATGAAGATGTACATAGATCTTCGTCCTGATTACTGGTGGCCCTGCGTGAAGCGGGATGTAGCCTGGTACGTTGAGAGATGCTTGACCTGCAGGAAGGTCAAGGTAGAGCGCCAGAGGCCCCACGACAAGATGCAACCATTAGACATTCATGTGTGGAAGTGGGAAGATATCAATATGGACTTCATCACTAAGCTTCCCAAGACCGCACGTGGAGTTGATTCGATATGGGTCATCATGTATCGATTGACCAAGAGTGCTCATTTTATTCTGATCTAGGAGAGCATATCGGCCGAGAAGCTGGACGAGATTTACATGCATGAGATAGTGGCACGACATGGAGTGCCTGTCTTGGTGGTGTCAGACGGAGATGTCCGTTTCACTTCCAGATTTTGGAAGCAGACTCACGACGAGATGGGTACTCGTCTCCACTTCAACACCGCTTTTCACCCCCCCCCCCCCCCGACGGACGGACAGAGCGAGAGGATGATTTAGAATCTCGAGGACATGCTACGTACATGTGTTTTGAATTTCGGTGGCAGTTGGGATACGTATCTTCCGTTAGTGGAATTTTTGTATAACAACAGCTACCATGCCAGCATCGAAAGAACTCCCTTCGAGATGCTCTACGAGAGGAAGTGTATGCCCCAATTTATTGCGACGAGGTCAGTCAGAGATTCATGGGGAGTATTAAGGTAGTACTCAAGACTACAAAGCGGATCCAGCTGGTTTATAGTAGGCTCTAGACTGCTTAGAGTTTACAGAAGAGCTACACCGACAAGCGGCGTTCAGACTTAGAGTTTCAGGTGGGCGATATGGTCCTCCTGAAGGTGTCACCTTGGAAAGGTGTCATCCAGTTCCGGAAGCAGGGCAAGCTGGGCCCCAAGTATATCAACCCTTTCAGGGTTATAGCCCAGGTGGGCAAGGTGGCGTACTGATTGGATCATGCACCGGAGCTTAGCCAGATCCACAACACTTTCCAAGTTTCCCTGCTACGGAAGTGCTTAGTGGATGACTCAACGGTTGTGCCTCTAGAGGTCATTCAGGTTGATGACAACCTAAATTACATCGAGAGACCAATAGCTATTCTTGATAAAAAGACGAAGGAGCTAAGGAACAAGAGGGTTGAGCTGATGAAGGTGTAGTAGCAGCACCGCAGGTTTTCAGAGTGAACATGGGAGCCCAAGGAGGAGATGAGGGAGCACTACTCGCAGGGGTTTAGAGTGGACGAAGTCTAAGTCAAGTGGGGGAGAATTGTAACACTTGATTCTTGGTATGCATTTATTTATAATTTATTCATTTTGTATAGCTACTCGATGAGTTGGGATCCCCAGACTCGTCGAGTAGAAACACGATTGGACGCGGGTTTTTAAGCAATCTACTCGACGAGTTGAGAGCCTTCAACTCGACGAGTAGGTCTGCCAGAGTGAAACCCTAATTTAAGGGTTTTTCACCCTATTTAAGCATCTTAATCCCTACCTTATGGCCTCATTTCCAGCCTCCAAGTCCCAAACCCTAATCCACGAAACCCTAGAGCATTTTGTGAGTGTGGGAGCCATTCTTGAGTAATCTTTGTGTGTTCTTGAAGCTTGAAGAAGAAGAAGGATCTAGAAGGTTCAATGAGAAGATAGTAGATCCAAAGACTTCCTTCCATCCTCATCATTTTATGGTAATCAAGACTCTAACTTGCCTATTAGTTCATTAGATCTCCTTAGTTTCATTTTATGAGGGTTTTGGTTCAAGAATCTTGATCTTTGAGACATGGACATCCAAAGTGGCTTACCATTCCGATCTGAGATCTAGAAGGGGTTTCATGGCATAAAGGTGAAAACTTTATGACCATGGAATCCCCATTCAAGCTTAAAGACATTATTATGGCCTTTTAAGCCCCAAAAGGGCATGCATGGATGTAAAGTCTGATACTTTACATGTTCAAATGATATTTTAGGCCTAGATCTATGTTAGTATGCTTTATTTTGGAGTAGTATGGCTTTGGACCAAGATCTATGTCCTAAAGAACTAGGGTTTGAGCTAAACCCATTAAGAAGGACTATTAACGAGTAAAGTTGGAAAATTTACCCTTAAGAGGGCACTTTCAGCATGTAGAAGAAGTATGGACTTTGGATCTAGAGAGTAGAGGCTTAATCCGTTAAGATAGCCCAAATAGACAGAGGAACTCGTCGAGTCCATAGAGGAACTCGACGAGTTGTGTCGTGTTGTCCTGATTCAGTTTAAGGTAGAACTCGACGAGTCTGTGAAGGGACTCGACGAGTTGATTCACCAAATTGTGACTAAGAGTAGCCATGGAACTTGACGAGTCGGGGGGTGACTCGACGAGTTAAATCGAGATTTCAGGGTTCTAGGACTTGGCGAGTTAATGGAACAACAAGGCGAGTAGGGTCAACCCAAAATATTGACTTTGACCAGAATGTTGACCTTAACTAGGGGTAAAATGGTCATTTTACCCTTAGAAGAATTCTCAGTTGGTGCCTAAGTGATTATTGTGATAATGATAGTCGGGGAATCGTTGGAGTAGCCATCAGAGATTCCTCACTCGAGATTTTAGCAGCCAGCTTGAGAGGTGAGTCTTCCTCTAGTAGGAACGGGTCGAAGGCACCAATGTCGGCCCGTTTATGTATGTTAGCGTATGCTAGACTTAGGTCTGATGTCGGGGCTTGCACGATGTAGATTATATGTTTTCGGACTTGGGTTTGATGTCAGGGCAAGCCCGAGGAACGTTTGTATGCTTGATGTCTTTGTGATTCTTGCATATGTTTGTTTATATGTTCCGGACATTGGTCCGATGCCGAGGCAAGCCCGACGAATGTTTCGTTATATGCTATGTGTTATATGTTCCGGACTTTGTTCCGACGTCGGGGCAAGCCCGAGGAAGGATTTAGCTTATAATTTTATGTTATATGTTTGTTCATATGTAATATGTATACCAGACTTCGGTCCGATGTCGAGCAGGGCTTGATGCCGGACTTCGGTACTATGCTGGGTGGGGCCCGATGCCAGATTCGTCCGATGCGCGGTGGGGCCCAATGTAGTGGTCAAGGCCCAATGTATAGTATTATGTGATTATGTGTATGGTATGTGCTAGTTTGGGGAGACTTATTAAGTTTCATGCTTATAGTTTTTAGTTTTGATTTCAGGTACTTCCGCTAGCAAGGTGAAGAGCTCGGGATGACTGCATGGCACACACCACAACTTTTTTAGCCTGGGATGTTTAGACTCTGATATTTTGATACGTGATTGATACAATATTTTTTATACAATTTTTTTAGATACACGACTTGTGATTTTATTATTATGATGTTTGATGAATTATGGTTTTCTTAAATTATTTAAAACGAATTTTTTGGACCGTATTTTTGGATATTACAAGTGGGATGGTGTGCACTATAGTGGTTAGTGACCACGTAGACCACGAATGCAGTCATTGTAAATATACCTGACGCCCTTTTATAGTTGCGGCAGATTTTAGTGTAGTGGAATGTGATCATCACCATAATTGAGTATGTCTAGTTCTTTTCTTTCTCTCTATATATCTCTCTAACTTTTTCTTTTTAATTTAATATTTTTTATTAAATAATTAAAATGTAAAAACAATATAGTTATATGGAATGGTAAATAATTTATAATGATTTAAATAGGGTGATAAAATGGTAGAGACATGACACCCCACCATATCTATGATAATAATAGATAAAGCAAAAGGTCAAATGTTTTTGAAAAATATAGATGAAAATATGCCTTCCAAATCCAAATGTCTTCAATAATTTAATATTTTTTATTAAATAACTAAAATGTAAAAACAATGTAGTTATATGGAATGGTAAATAATTTATAATGATTTAAATAGGGTGATAAAATGGTAGTGAGATGACACGCACCATATTTATGATAATAATAGATAAACCAAAAGGTCAAATGTTTTTGAAAAATATAGATGAAAATATGCCTTCGAAATCCGAATGTGTCGATTGGTCAATAGTTCAAGTCTAATGTTGTAACTTTTATATATATATATATATATATATATATATATATATATATATATATATATATATATATATATATATATATATATATATATATATATATATATATATATATATATATATATATATTGTAACATCCGTTTCTCGAAGAAAATTGGCCAACATTTTGGAGAAAACCCTCTGCCACGACATAGGGCATGGATGTCCATGATGTGGCGTGAGAATTAATGAAACACATGTTTTGGAGATGCCACAATGTGGCATAAAGATGGTCATTTTGTGGCAGCCACTGCAGCTCAAATCTGAGATTTTTAGGGTTTCCCTCATATATAAACACCTTAACTCTCATTCTAGGTCATCTTCTTCAGCCTCCACCTCCCCATCTCGAAACCCTAGCCTCCATGCATGCTTGAGAGTCCATTTCCTTGATTTTGAGCCTTGTTAATGGGTTTTTTGGTGGATCTTTGGAAGATGAAAGTTCACAAGGAAGCAAGGAAAGAAGAAGCAAGTTTGGACCCAACATTCTTTTCACTTTTCTGAGTTATTGAAGGCATAAAGCTTATACATTGACACCTTTTCTTCTTGATTCAAGTTTTAGGTCATATTTAGGTGGTTTTGGTTCCTTTCTTGGACTTCTGTTGGTTTAGTAAAAAGACCATGTTGTTTTATTTTGTGTCCAAGCTTAGGTTATAGCCTCATTAAGGACTTAATGGACTTAGAATGCTAGATCTAACCTTGGTATGGAGTCCTAATGGATAAAGTTGGAAACTTTATCCATAAAGTTGGAAACTTTATCTATAAAATTGGAAACTTTATCTATTAAGTCAGCGTGGAAGAGTAGATCTAGAAGTATGAGCTTTTATCTAAAAGGATTAAGCTCTTAATAAGAGAAATAACATTATGAAAGTGGGCACAATGTAGCAATCGGTAGGCACGACATGGCAAAGTTTACAATCTCGACTGTCTTGTTATGGCATTGCCACGTCGTGGCAATGTCTTGAAAGTTGACCGTTTGAATTTTCATTCCCATGAGGTGGCCATGGAGGGCCCATGACATTGAGTTGACCATTGACTTTTTGACCAATTTGACTTAGGGTCAAACTTGAAAATTTTGGTTTGTTGATTAAGGTTCTACCATGTCTTGGTGCTAGTAGGTTCGTGGGAGCAATCAGTGCAAAAAGGGAGTGTGTCGATGTGTTTCTGGTTCTCCGATTCAAGTGAGTTTTTCCTCGTGGTACCTGTGGTTCGAAGGCACCAATACCGACCCACTAGAATCTAGTATGTATCCTTGGGTATCAAATGTTGTTGTGTTGCAGTGATCTGCTATATATATATATATATATATATATATATATATATCCTAGTGTGTTAGGATGTAGGAGTAGCAGTATGCTGGTTAGAGTAGCAGTAGACTGGTTATCATCTTGTGGAGTGTCCTAAGGGTTGTATGTAGCCATGTAGGATATCCTGAGAACTCTTGATATAGGATTTTTAGCTTGTTCCTTGTTTGGTTGTGGCTCTAGATTAGGATCATATGCTCGGGTGTCTATCCCACCTCTGGTTACATATAGCTTTGTATTCCTCGGAGATTCGCCGGTAAAGGAGTAGTACGTTGTGAGGGACCTAGTAGGTAGTTGTGAACTGTTCGACAGGTAGATTCATAATTGTTTGTGCTTATGTGCCTACTTGATTTCTTGTTTGTTTATATGTTGACATATTATGGTTGGTTAGGTTGAGGCGGTCCTGCTTGGTGTTGTAGGCCAAGAAAGTGCAAGTCGGTTGCAAGTCGTAGGCACAAAGGCACGGGAGGAGCGGTTGGGCTGAGGCAACATGCCAATATACCTGGGGCAATCCACTCCGATGATTGTGGGTCGGGGTAATCTAGTATGATGACTGTGGACCCAATATATATGCTTGTATGTATGTTGTGTGAGGTATTTTGGGGGAACTCACTAAGCTTCGTACTTACCCAACTGTTATTGTTTTTCAGCTATCATTGGTTATTATGGGAAGGCGATGACGTGATACTACACATTCATCAGCAACAATAAAGATTTCTCATTAACTATATTACTCTGATTTTAAACAATATACTTTAGAAAAAAATGTTTTTTCTTAACTTGTGTTCTAAATAGTATTACGAAGAACTGTATCATTTTCTTTTTTGAATTTAGATAAAAAATATTATGTTATATTTTATAAAAATGATATTTCTTAAAATTATAAAATAAACACCGCAAATCCTTATCATATAAAAATTCTTCTTAGAAAGTTACTAGTATAATGAGTACAAGTATTCTTTAAATTTTCATAAATTTTGGATATTTTTTTGTGATTTTCTTATAGAATATAAAAATTAATTTTTTTTTTCAAATTTTCTTGATTATGCTCATTTTATAGAGAATTAAATTTTAAAATTTTTGATTTTTTTTTCAAAAAAAAAAGTTATTAGCAAAAAACGAAATTTGTGGAAAAAAACTCACCAGCCAATAAGAATGTGACATGTGGCTGAGAGTGGAGGAGAGTAAAGGAGTGAAGCATGAAGGGGTCTTGATGGTCGGAATTTGTGTTTTTTGCTTTCTTTTTTCCATTTTAAACCTCAAACCTTTTAACCATTACCGGAAATTATCAATATCTCGTATATAATAACTAAAATGTCATATCATCTCGCGACATGTAGACGATAAATAAAATCAAATACCTACCTTTAATTTTTTCAATCATGCAACAAATATTTGTTTTGGCAGCCCTTACTTATTTTTTAATCTTCACTCGATACAATATATATATATATATATATATATATATATATATATATATATATATATATATATATATAGTTAGGTTCAAATGTTTTCACTATCTATTGTGGGCATGTATAATTGATTCTAGACCAATCATTTTAGTTATTTTAAGAAAGTAATTAATGCATATTAAATGCTGAAGATGTAATTAATATCCATTATATATTCAACATGTAATATGCATTAATTACTTTTTTAAAATAACTAAAATGATTGGTCCAGAATCAATCATACATGCACACAATAGATAGTAAAAACAAAATAATCTAACCCTATATATATATATATATATATATATATATATATACACACACACACACACACGCGCGCGCGCGTACATATACATATATCAAACTCAATACTTGTACTTGATGAGTTCGCAAGTGATCCACATTAATGGTAATTAATATAGTCTCGATAATTTAATCACATGCAACGAACGTCCATGGAACGTCATTTAAATGAGTTTTATTATTTATTTTCATTTTCTTTATTTTTTTTTTCTAAAGATAATTTTAAAGATCAAACATTATATACTTAGTTTTCAAGTTTTCTTTTTCGTGTTTTTAACTTTGTAATTTTTTATTTATTTTTTTTATTTTTTTTCAAAATTTTTTTTTTATTTTTTTTAATATCTACTATATAGTTGAAGATACTAGTGTTTTTTTTTGACTTTTTGTTTTTATTTTTTATTTTAAAACTAAATATCGGTTCGAGTTTTTAATGTCTAACAATTATAAAAGTTTTAAATAAGAAAAATAATAAGGATTATAATAATTTTTGTTCATACTATTTTTGAATCATATTATTTTGAATTATAGTATTTTGGATCATATTATTTTTGAATCATATGATTTTGGATCAATAATATATTCAATTAAATAAAGTATTTGTTCAAAAAACAAACTTTTGATCATTATTTATTTAGAATTATTTAATTTTACATCATAACAAATTAGGGATCGGAAACATGTTGAATTATAACTTTTTTAATCATGAATATTTAGATTCATCTCATTTTCGTTCATATTACGTTCGGTTTTTTTATTTTAAAAAAAAACTTATAATCTTTTAAAATAAATTTCGTATATACACAAACTACTTTATAAAAATTTCTTTTCTAAATTTTCATAATATATGATAAATTATGAACCTTTAAAATGATTTTTAATTCGGAGAATGGTAATTTTCACGTCATATTTTTATAAAAATTTAAAATAATTTAAACAAAATGTTGGTATCCTTAATAATATATTTTAAAATAGTGTTTTACAAACTCACTAAAATAGTATTCCAAGAACTCTATCATTTTTTTTAATTTGAAAAAAAATCACTTTATTTAATAAAAAAATATTTATTAAAATTAAAAAAATAAACACCTCAAAAACTTATTTTGAAAAAACTCTTTTTAGAAGGTCACTATTATAGATATGAATTCAACTAGTTGTGAGACATATTTATTAAATGGGTTAATTTAAAAAAAAGTTAGGTATAAAAATCTAAATATTAGAGAAATTTAAATTTATAAGAAAATAAGAAAAATAATGAATTATTATAATGAAATTTTTTTTTATCTTTTAAATTAAAAAAAATAATTTAAACAAATAAAAGAAACCAATGAGCTTTAATTTTATGAATTTTCAAATTAAAAGCTAAGCTCATTAATGAAATTGATATTCAGTTATTACATTAAAATATTATTTGGATTTAATAAAATAGAAAAACTCATAAAATGACGTATGAAAAAAATTTTAATTGAAAATAACCATAAAACTACATTTGAGAAATAGAATGAGAATGTAACAAATGACAAAAAAAAAAAAAAAAAAACCTTTATTTATTAGAAAGAATTTGAAAAAAATTTATTTTGTTCCAAATTGAATTTCTTAATTACTTTCCTTAATCAAGTCTTCAAAATTTTGACAAATATTAATGAATTGTTAAAACTTATCAAAATACAGCTAATATATATATATATATATATATATATATATATATATATATATATATATATATATATATATATATATATATATATATATATATATATATATATATATATTTCAATGTCCTCTTAAAAAACAAAAGATTATTCCGCAGAAATAAAAGTTGATGATTGCGATATAGAAAATATATAGCTTTGTTTATTTTTATATTAAAAATAATATAATACACAAAATTGAAAAAATAGGTTTATGGAACATCTCATAGATATTTGGACAATGGCAAAGGTATATGATAAATTAAAATTATTATTATCTAATAACTCTATTAGCTTTAATATTTAATTAAATAATATTTTTAACAGTTAATCTTTATATTTTTTAATTCGGTCTAATATATCTTTATCTATTTAAAATGTTCTATCAGACTTTCTTATTCAATTAATTATTTTTTAAACACAAATCATATTTTATAGACGTTGAATGTCACAAACAAACTAAAATATAAAAAACTAATACATCATAGTTATAAAAAGATTAAAACTTTTATATAATCATTATAAATTTTCATTTCATAAATAAAATGTCATTAAATATTTGATAAAAATAATAACTAGTAAATAAATAAATAAATATTTAAAAATTGAAATATAATTAAAAAGTAAATTGAATTATGGTTAAAAAGTCAAAAAAAAATAATATACTAACCACCACTTATTAAATGGTTAACGAAAAAACTAAAATTTTATATTCCAATAGGATTAAAAGATGAGTGCTTATTTTAAAATAATAATAATAATAGTAATAATAATAATAATAATAATAATAAATAAATAAATAAATAAATAAAAAGATCTCTAAAGAAGATGCTCTGACCCATTAAAAAAAAGCTCAAAAATCTCCATTTTAGGAGGACCCGTTAAAAACCCGACATGTTATGTGATAGATAGGTATAGTACGTCCTCTTCATACACCAAAGTAAATAGATGATACGTGTTTTCACCATCGTCGTCCGATCACTGATGGTGGTTGTTTTATCCAGTGGTGGAGATTTAGGTTGCATCCATCATTTGCATGTTTATTTGTTTGGCTATGAAACTTTTGACTTGTTATATTTGTTTGGCAGTACTTTCCATACATAAGATGGTTCGAGTCAGATTTATTTGTTTGTAGTGTAGCAATTATTATATAATATACTTAAAGAGATTATAATTTAAAAGTTCTAAATAAATAAAAAACGTTAGAAAAACATAAGAATAAACAAAGGTCAATTAGACTATGCACCTTCATTTTAAATGCTCTAACATCAGATACAGGCTTTCAACAATTTTGAAGAAAAAAGATCTATGGATAACAAAGTTTATAAACATTATTTGTAACACCAAAATTTAAGATTTTCATATTTTCTATCTTTATAAGACCGGAGGGAGTGAGAGGGAAGTTTCCCTCACTTTTTGTGGGCTATACCCCTCTTTCCGTCACTTTTTTCTTCCTCACATAAAACCCAAGGAATGGGTGGGAAGCTCCCCTTACTATTTTTTTTATTTTTTTTAAAATATATATTTCATACATATATTATACTCATTTCATAGGGAATTAAAAACCATAAATTTTAATATATTTTTTTATATTTTTTTAATAGGTATATAATTTTATAAATATTAAAAAAGATAAAAGAAAAGAAAAAAAAATAAACCGACCAATCATGTGATGAGTGAGAATGCGGGATCCCCATCCCCCACCCTCTTCCCGCGCTAGCCTTCCTGCACCCACGGTGCGGTGTCCCCCCTGTGCGGGAAACGTCCCGCACCTCTCCCCGCTCACCACTCCGTCCGGCCTAATATGTTAGTTAATTCGTAAATAAGACCAATATTTTAAAAGTAGTCGTCATATAACTTCTAGTTGTTCTAATACACGATAAAAGATGGAAAATGAGAAGTGATGTGACGTTTATATGTATGTAAATGAAAGATGAAAAAAATAGGTTGTTTTAAAAAGATGTTGATGTTATAAAATACGATCAAATTACAAGATAAATTATAAAGTAAAAAAAAAGATATGAGAATGGAGAGAACTTTTATTCCAATATTTGTGATAAAATCATCAAGTTTCTGATACATATGACTCACTATTTATACTATCAAAATAAGATGAAAGATGCACATTATGATGATGCATTATTACATTCATAAAACATATTGAAATGGTTGTTAATAATGCTAAATAATGATAGAGAGTTATGAGAGAAATGGAGAATCCAATGGTCATTCACAAACTAATATTTCATAACACTCTTCCTTGAACGACGATTGTACTATGCCTCGTTAAAACCTTAATAGGTAAAACCTCATGGGAAAAACTTTTTATAAAGGAAAAAAACTATATGATTAATAATAGATATTGAAAACAATTGTCTCGTTAAAAACCTTGCTAAGAAAACCTAGAGAGAAAAACATAGCTAAGGAAAAGAATACAGTATGTTTCTAACTCGCCCTGATCAGCACATCGCTTGATTTCCCTGAAGTGCCGAATAGCAACGTTTCGTACCATATTTTCAAATTTGGATGTAGGAAGTGCTTTAGTAAACAAATCGGGAATGTTGTTACTTGATTGAATTTTTTGGATGTTGATGTCATACTCTTTTTGAAGATCATAAGTGAAAAAGAACTTGGGTGATATATGCTTGGTTCTGTCTCCTTTGATAAATTCTTCCTTGAATGGAGCTATGCAATATTATCTTCATATAGTACGGTTGGAACACCCCTGTTAGAAGTTAGACCAAAATTCTTGTGAATATGTTGAGTTAACTTTCTTAACCAAATACATTCATGACTTTCCCTATGATTTGCTATAATCTCTATTTGAGTTCGAGCTTTGTGTAGATCAGATAAGTATACAACATCTGCATAACCAATTAACTTCACCTTTGATGAAATTGATTAGTATAAACATTTTACCTTGAAGATACCAAAGAATGTGTTTGACTCCATTCCAGTGTCTTCTTGTTGGACAATAACTATATCTTGCTAATAAGTTTACGACAAAAGATATATCATTTCTTGTATTAATAGTAAGATAATTAGTGAAACAATAGCAATAAGATATGGTTCCTTAGGAACAAGAAGATTTTCATGTTTTTTATGATGCTGAAATTGGTCATTTTTGGCATCTAAGTGCCTTACCACCATCGGGTTACTCATGGATGTGAGTTATTCCTATAAAACCTTTTAAACACATTTTCTAGATAACCAGATTGATGTACAAAAAACAAAATTTCGTTTTACAAGGATCATTCATTTCAAAATTTTCTTTCAAACAAGAAGTGGCATTTTCCAATTCTCTAGGAGTTCCAATTATGTTCAAAGCATCTACAATAACATCAGTTATGACAAATTCTAATACGGAACTTTTTATGAATACACATGAGCTTATTGGATCATTTTGTAGCCCTTTTTCAACAAAAATGTACTTAAACAATTGAACCACATACGGCTGGATTGTTTTAATCCATACATAGATTTATTTAATTTTACCAAATATACTTCTCGAGAATTAGGAGTTTGAGCTTTTGGCACCTTAAACCCTTATGGGATTTTTATATAAATATCATTGTCAAGTGAACCGTATAAATAGGCGGTAACTACATCCATCAAACACATCCAGTTTTTTATGTGTTGCTAAACTTACTAGATAACAGAATGTAATTGCATCAACCAAAGGAGCGTACATTTCTTCATAATTAATTTTGGGCCTTTGGGTAAAAACTTGTGCAACAAGTATTGCTTTATATCTCACAACTTATTTCTATCGTTTCTTTTAAGCATAAATACCCATTTGTGTCTCATTGGTTTTACCCCGTTTGGTATACGGACTACAGGTCCAAAAACTTTTCGTTGAGTAAAAGAATTAACCTCTTTATTTATTCCATCTTTCTATTCTGGGCAATATTTTCTATTCCTACATTTCTCAATATATTTAGGTTCAAGATTCTCATTTTCTTTATAATCGTGCGCGAAACATGATATGAAAAATTATCGTTGAAGTCTGTCTTATTTTGGTTCCATCTTATTCCAGTCATGACATAATTTATTGAGATCTCTTCATTTTCATAATTTTCAGGTACCTTATTTTCTTTTGTTGTGTCATTGGGCTCTTCTAGAGCTTCATTAATCTTTTCAACAGATTTTGTTTTCTATTTTGGACCATCAATTATATTTGCTCCTTTTCGTTTTTGAAGATTTTTATCTTTGGAACCGATTAGTCTTCCACGCTTCAAGCGTGCCTTATATTCATTTGTAGTTGTATTCTTCCTTCTAGGATATCAATTCTAACTGGAGCATTTACAGCTGGTACATGAGACTTTGTTACACTCTTAGGGTCAGTAAATGCTTCTGGTAGTTGATTTGCTACATTTTGTAAATGAATTATCTTTTTCAAGTTCACATTGACTTGAAGGAGGATCTAAAATGAGAGTAATAATTCATTGTAAGATATTTTATTTTCTAGCTTCTTTATTTCTCCCCATAATGCTGGAAAATAAGATTCATCAAGCTGATAATCATCAAATCTAGTAGTAAATTAATCTCTAGTTGATTGTTCTAAATATTTTACTATAGATGAAGATTAATATCCAACATAAATTCACATTCATCTTCTTGGAGCCATTTTTCTGTCGTGAGGTGGAGAAATGGATACATAAATTACACATCCAAATGTCCATAAATGGGAAATATTTGGTTCCTGACCACAAACCAGTTGAATAAGGGAGAACTTATGATAACTAGTTGACCTTATGTGTATAAGTGATGATGCATGTAAAATTGCATGTCCCCATGTCGATAAAGGATGTTTAGAATATATTAGTAATGGTCTTGCAATTAATTAAAGGCGTTTGATTAACGACTTAGCTAAACCATTTTGTGTATTAACATATGCAACAGGATGTTCAATAGTTATCTCAATCAACATGCAATAATCATTAAAAGCTTATAATGTAAATTCTCCAACATTGTCAAGTCAAATTTTCTTAATTGGGTAATCGGGAAAATGTTCCCTTAAGCAGATTATTTATTCAAGTAATCTTGCAAAAGCCAAATTACGACTACAAAACAAGCACACATTTGACCATTTAGTTGATGCGTCAATTAAAACCATAAAATATATAAATGGTCAACATGGTGGATGAATTGGTCCACATATATCCCCTTGAATTCTTTCTAAGAAACTAGGACTTTCATAACCAACTTTTTACAATGATGGACATAAAATTAATTTTTCTTTGAGAGCATGCAACACAAGACAATTCATTAGATTGAAAAATCTTTAGGTTTTTCAAGGAATGACCACTTTAAGTTTCAATTATTCTACACATCATAATTAATCCGAGATGGCCAAACCGGTCATGCCAAATTTTGAAGGTGTTATCATACCTTTTATTTTCAATAACATGAGATTCAGTCATTCTAATATTTATATAATACAATACAAAGGACAATATGAGTAATTTTTCCAAAAGACTTTTCTTACCCAATATCATTTTTGTAATATTAAGATACTCTTTATTGCCATCATTAGTTGTTTCAACATGATATCCGTTAGACCGAATATCCTTAAAACTTAATAAATTTCTTGGAAAAGTAAATTTGGGTAGAAGATCTACTTCTTAAAATTCCATGGGCATTGACAATGGTAACATTGGAAGTACGGAAAAGCTTTCTCTTCCCTATAGAAAGGGATCGACCTTAGTCAACTTGGTTGACCAAAAGGTAAATGGAAAGGCTAAGTCTGTGATAGTCTCGTGTACCATTCCCAAAGAGTCTATATGTTTTTCTTGTCAAGAGAAGGGGCATTGGTTGCGAAGCTACCCTAACTACCTGAAAGATCTGAGAGAAGGAAGAATCAAAAAGTTTGACTATGCTTTAGGTAAGTACACTATCTAACTATGTTACGTTTATAATTGTTGATTCTTAATACATGATGTAACTAGGTTTCATTTTGATGTTTGGAAGGATCAAGCAAAGGGAAGGAAACATAAAGGAAGAGTATGTTGAATCTGATCGCAAAGATGAAATTTCAATTGTATGGTTCGAAGATCATATTTTTGAACTGCTCCTTAGGAGTTATGATAGGTTGCTAGGAAATATGTAATAACATAGTTTTGATTTAAAGTTGCATTGTAAGGAAAAAGTTTTTTCCGCATTTTATAAATAAATAAAATTTTGTTTTATTTTATCTCCTTGCAATGACATTTATGAAAAAATGATGTTTGTATGTTTCTAGCAATATTGGAAATATTAATTTGATTCTTTCGTTTGTGGTAGTGTCTAAATTTACCAAATAAGAAAAGATTCTCATCACCCAAGTTTTAATTGGACAAAAACTTAGAATCATGCAAGTTGTATTGTATGATGAATGAGAATTTTCATCTTTGGAAAATTAAGACTAATTCCTTGTTCACATGTATATGTGAGTCTGGTGAAGGACTAAGGGATCGAGTACACATTCTTGTGCACTAGTCAAGTCCACCACATAGATCGATAAGACTATTCATCATGATTTACTAAAGTTTAGTAAATATGATTATATTCTGAAACGTTGGAAACGTTTCAATATATGGCAGAACGAATGAGAAGAATCAAATTGGGCAGAAAGATAAAAGTTTCTCCAATCTAAAAAGTTGGGAGAGTACTTGAGTATCTTGTTTTACGGTTATCTTAGTGATTATGAAACCATATCACAATTAATTCTCTAAGGACATCCCTCGAATGTAGAAGCTCCCCGAAAGAAATCCCAAGTTGTTGCCCTGCCGGCATCATAGCTATCAATACCAACAACACACCCAATTAGCAATTAGGCTCCATTCCATAATCCATAATCCATACTTGGGGTAAAATGACCGTTTTATACTTGACCTAATAAGCACCAAAACTAAGGCTAAAACCAAAAGATCAATAATGGCCCACTAATGGCCTAATTTTCCAAATTGGGCCCAAATCCGTATAGGTCTTATCCTAAGCCTATACTTTCCCTAAATCCAAATCAAGTTATCACAAATACCTCTCGGGACAAACTTGGTCAAAGACATACATCAAAGGTCAAAGTCAACGGTCCAAGTTGACCCAACTCGTCGAGTTCCTCCATCAATCTGCACAGATCAAGAAAACCCAAGCCAACTCGCCGAGTTTACCCACCATCACGTCGAGTTCCTTTAATCATCTGAAAATATCGGGGAAAATCGAGCCAAATTGTCGAGTTTACCCACCAACTCATTGAGTTCGCTCAAAGTCCAACAACTTAATTCATTAATCACCTAATCCATAAAAGGCTTGGCCACAAAGCATAGATATGACTTCCTTGAGTTAGGAAACCACACAAAGTTGCTAACTTTATGTCCATGCATGTCCATATGAAGCTCTTAAGCTTCATATGAACTTAACACTCGACTTAATGCATGCATGACCTCAAGATCCTCCTAAAGTTTGCACCTTTAAGCTCAAGGGTAGCAAAACAAACTCAGATCTGAAAGGATGAACCTTTACACCACCTATCATATCCATAAAAAAAGGAGGCCAAATCACAATAAAACTTAAATGAGAAGATTTAAGATATTAATTACCATTCCATACTTTTTACCTCAAATTATTGCCAAAAGTGTGATAGATTCTGAATCCCAAAACTTCCCTCCAAGCTAAACAACTTCAAGCTCTTCCAAACCTTCACCAAGCACCAAAAGCACACACAATCCACTTAAAACCGCAAGATTCCCAACAAGAGGCTCACAAATCGATTTAAGGGTTTCAGGAGGATAAGGAGGTTGATAAGGAGGATGGTCAAGGAAGTCTAAGGTCTTTAAATAGGGTGTAAAACTCTGAAAATTAGGGTTTCCTTCTGAGTGGCCAACTCGCCGAGTTGAGGCTCCTCAACTCGTCGAGTAGACCCATTAAATCCACGATTCTTCATCTTCAACTCGCCGAGTTCAACTAGAAATTGGCATAATTCCACAACTAACTTTCTAGATTCCAGGTGTTACAACTCTCCCCCACTTAAATTAGATTTTGTCCTCGAAATCACTCCTTCTTAATACTCATAACAAAGCGACCAACCTGATGATCACAATCGGAAATTATGTGCCTAAGACAGTCTTCCCCTAGCAACTGGAACCCGAACCGAAGCTTCCATCCCGAAGACAACAATCAAAACGTCAACCCATGCAAACCACTTCTATCCTATTGAGACCTGAAATCTATAATGGTCTGTCTTCCAGACTGACCACCCATACTGAAGCAACTCCATGCCAAGCTCTCACGAACAACAGACCAACCATAACACTTCGAAATCTGATCATTAAAGGTCTATCCAGATCTACGGAAACCATCCCTAAAATATTTCTTCAAGCTCGAAGAGGAACAAATCCCTACACTTTTGAATAAAGACCAATTTTACCTCCCCTAAGATCTAATACCTTTAGTCTCAATAGTCCGACTCTCTGTCAGATCTCCCACGCTGAACTGCCGCTGAGCCAACCTCATAGAGTCTCATACCAAACAAAATGCTTCAAATCCCTTAACACATCGCAGATTCAAAGGGAAACAAATTCACTGACGATATACAACTACATAACACTTTTTCCCGACAGAAGGCTCAGATAATCCGTTGACTAGAAGATTCATCCCTGTAACGGTTTGAATTAGGCGATAGCCGTGCAACAGGCCTAAACCAATTACTTTGAGATTACTTAAACACCACAACATTTCCCAATCAATCAATTACTTCACACACACAAGAGACCCAATCACTAATACTGCCTGAAACACTTATGTTGCCTGAAATGCTGAAACTGCCCGCAATATTGATACTGCCCGTAACGCTGAAACTGCCCGCAATACTGATACTGCCCAAAACACTGAAACTACCCGCAATACTAATATTGCCTGAAATGTTGAAACTATGAGCCTGAAACCTCCTCACTAGTCCAACCTTCACAATGGTAGAACCATCCATCTGAATCTACCCCCAGTCCCTAACTGGGGCATTACCAGAACCATGACGAATAATCCTCGAAACATATTGACCGCGATTCTTATCCCAAAATCAAGCCATAAGAAGACCCAAACCTTAACACCTTTTAACTCTATGATATGCCATCACCGCCCACTGCTTGACTAGCAACGACGATCAAACCATGAAATTTTGCGATACATTCAACCCTTACCGATTCTAGGGCACTTTCGCCTAGGCACCCACTTAATACAATCCCCAAGACTTACGATTTACGACTACATAAGGAATTTCCAACTTGAGAATCACAAATCTAACAAGCGCTTGCGAACAACTGGAAATGTTGCATACAATCTTTTGAGACCTTCTGATACCTGACTGATACTTCCCTCAATCCTTACTACTTCCTTTATCCAACCAACATATTTACGACTTGCCAGACCCCTAGCAAAGCATCAATCCCGAACGCACCACAAGCAGAAGAAATGAATCTTTATGATCACTAGGCCCACATCCTATGACTGGAATGCTTCTGATAACACATAGACCTTGATGACATTCTCATAGCACCACTGAGCACCACATAGTTGCTGCCCAAGCAATTCTTATGAAAACAAAGTCGCACACGATCCGTAGAAAGGATAATGCTCGGACTCTTGATCCAAATGGGAATCTGAAACCCAGGAGAACCATGCACATAACTCGAACCAAGAGTCCTAAAACCATCTTGCCCAAGTCACACGGAACACCCCCATACACATACTTAAGAGACCCAAAATATTATCCGAAGAGAAAAGAAACACCAGGGATAATTGACATGCCACCTTAATCAAAACAGAAAACATCTTCACGGTCGGTCGAAACAAGACACCATACTTGTGAGACTGAACGAATTCCAACACTACCCCACTAGCTCGAGAAAACCTTCAAAATGATCCCGAAGGCTACCCAAAACCTAAGTCTACTATGAACTGAGCTTCCACTCCACCATTGAGGGTAAACATACATGAAGACCGAAGGAATCATAAAATATATTGAACTTGACGACAAATTGGCCTGATCACTAAACCTCGACTGACACCTCTAAACCTTCCACGGAAAATTCGATGATTGATGAACCCCCACGACCAATGGTCAAGGATACACTAATACTCAAAACCAGAAATCAAGACCCTCATGGAACTGAACACACCTGCTTCTAGAAAGGATCTATCGATCAACAACTACCTAACTAATCCTAAGACAATGATCCAAAACCACAAACTTTCAAGACCATCAAGGACTGACACTCAACCTGAGAACTCCCAATTCTCCCCCACTAAGAACTCGAACTACCACTCACTGGTGGTGAACCAAAACATAACCCAAACATCCCATCCAGGTACAACCATACCTGAACATGAAACGAATATCACCCAAAGAACGGTCCTTCAGGTACGGATCAAACGAACCCCACAAGAAACCTGAATTACAACTGAAGACCTTGAATCTTCCGATAATAACCACCTAAAAAGCATATGAACCTACTAATTTACGATCCAAACATATTCCTCTGCATCCAACCCACACGACAATCTTGCACTTGGCCTTTCCATCTCCCAAGGATACGACCCTTTCTCACACTGCTATGATACTCGTGCCACATCAAACGACATGCACACACCAGCGCTGACATGTCGTCGCTAACCATCGCGACCAACAGACCTCGAGCTGAGAATCCAACCTAACTTGGGAGGTCAAAGCCTGCCTACTCCCTCCAACTTAGAAAAACTAAAGGAAAAATCCCTACCACAAAAATAACGACAACCCAAAGTGACAATCCACCACTTAATCCCATATGGAATTCTAACCGATCATGACAACCGCTTTCTCCCCATGTCTCGAGGATCGAGGCACGACCTTTAACCAAAACCCTCGATACTTCCTGTCAACATACTCATCTGGATCTGAACCATTCAACCTACATCAATATCGCCACAGGGGCATGAATAATACTAAACCCATCCTCTCATGAGCGGCGCAATACAAACGATCAACATATATGGAACCACTGCCTCGAACCATGGTACCAACCATGCTATCTACCCTGGCTAGTCCTTAGAGTCTTCAAAATGCTCCTTGATTTGAGTATGGATCCTATGCTTCCAGTAGTACAGGCCCAATACTACCTTCCACACCTATCCATACTTTCCTCAAGAGTCATCTCGGGTCCTCTAAGACCTAGCCACAAAATGTTATTGGAACCTGCTCAACAACGAAACAACCACACTAAAGGGCTCCTTAGGCTATCTTAGGATTCCACACTTCTCTGTCATCAGCTGCTAAAGAATTCCTCACAATTTCAATTAGCATTCCATGAATACAATCACATGCGATAAAGATTATATAATCCTTCGAGTAACAGACTCGTCCCTGTAACAGTTGGACTCTGACAAGAGTTGCGCTGCAGGGTCAAATCTGTCACTTTGAGATTATCCAACCTTTTCCACATGTGACTTGACATATACACTTAATGGCTAACTCACATCACTCATGAGTTCCACAAAGCACAAAGCAAGCAACATTCGTGTAGAGGAGCCGATTGACACTAGAATGCAATAAGATCAGACAGATTCTCCTATAAAATCCCCTATCTATGACTCCCACCATCTCGTGCGGATCTTCACCCTACCTTCACTCTCTCAGGAGAGGCTAATCCTTCCTCAAACCAAGGCTCCGATACCAACTTGTAACATCCTAAAATTTTCATAAAATTTAAACTTTTCAAAACAACCCTTTTTCTATAGAAGTATTTACAAAAACTGTTGTTCCCAAAACATTATTTAAAAATCTGAATCTCTTTAAAAAATAGTTTCCAAAAAGTTCACATTATCAGAGTTTCCCACGATCAACTGGAGTACCTGAAAACACAAACCAAAATTGTAAGCATGAAGCTTAATGAGTTCCCCCAAAGTACCAACACCCAAACAGGTAACATATACAAATAATAGTGTGCATAAATGAGCCTTCAACCTGACTGGACAGCCTCACAGGGCCTTCAGCCTATCTGGACCGCTCCCGAGCCTTTGGCATGACTGGACTGCCTCACCGGGCCTACAGCCTATTCAGACCACTCTTGAGCCTTCATCATGATTGGACTGCCTCACAGGGCCTATAGCCTATCTGGACCACTCTCCGGGCCTTCGTCCTGACTGGACTGCCTCGCAGGCCTTTAGTCTATCTGGGCTACCCTGGGTCTGTTGGCCTTCCGCACAAAGCAGGACCGCCTCAACCCAACCACACACACACATGTCGACATATACATAACAATTAAACATATAACCAGTCAACAGAAAAACAAACACATCTTACAGATCACTAAGCAAAGCATCATCCTATCCACTAGGATATAGATCTAACAGATCGTAACAGCATAGTAACATCCTACCTACCAGGATACTGATCTAACAGGTCACCACAACATAGTAACATCCTATTTAACAGGATACCGATCTAACAGATCACTACAGCATACAAGCATACGATAAACCATGATAACCATCCAAAAGGGCCGGTATTGGTGCCTTCGACCCGTAAGTACAGTGAGGAAAAATTCACCTCGAATGCAGAAGCTCCTTGAAAGAAATCCCAAGTTGCTGTCCTGCTGACTTCTAAGCTATCAATACCAACAACACACCCAATTAGCAATTGGATCCATTCCATAATTCATAATCCATAATCCATACTTGGGGTAAAATGATCGTTTTACTCCTGACCCAACATGCACCAAAACTGAGGTCTAAATCCAAAAGAGCCACAATGACCCACTAATGGCCCAATTTTCCAAATTGGGCCCAACCCCATATGGGTCTTATCCTAAGCCCATACTTTCTGTCAATCCAAATCTAGTTATCATAAACACCTCTAGGGAGAAACTTGGTCAAATACATACATCAAAGGTCAAAGTCAACGGTCCAAGTTGACCCAACTCGCCGAGTTGTCCTTTAACTCGTCGAGTTCCTCCATCAAACTGTAAAGATCGAGAAAACCCAAGCCAATTCGGCGAGTTTACCCACCAACTCGTCGAGTTCCTCTAATCATCTGAAAATATCGAGGGAAATCGAGCCAACTCGTCGAGTTCGCTCAAAGTACAGAAGCTTAATTCATTAAGCACCTAATCCATAAAGGCATGACCACAAAGCATAGATCTGACTTCCTTGAGCTGGGAAACCACGTAAAGTTGCTAACTTTACGTCCATGCATGTCTAGATGAAGCTCTTAAGCTTCAAATGAACTTAACACTCGAATTAACGCATGCATGACCTCAAGATCCTTTACACCACCTATCATATCGATAAACTCAGATCTGAAAGGATGAACCTTTACACCACCTATCATATCCATAAACTCAAAAAGAAGGCCAAAATCACAATAAAACCCAAATGAGAAGATTTAAGTTATTCATCACTAAGTTCAATACTGTTTACCTCAAATGGTTGCTAAAAGTGTGATAGATTATGAATCCCAAAGCTTCCCTCCAAGCTAAACAACTTCAAGCTCTTCCAAACCTTCACCAAGCACCAAAAGCACACAAAATCCACTTAAAACCACAAGATTCTCAACAAGAGGCTTACAAATCGATTTTAGGGTTTCCGGAGTACAAGGAGGTTGATAAGGAGGTTGGTCAAGGAAGTTTAAGGTTTTTAAATAGGGTGCAAAACTCTAAAAATTAGGGTTTCCTTCTGATTGGCCAACTCGCCGAGTTGAGGCTCCTCAACTCGTCGAGTTGCCTCATTAAACTTCGCAGTCAAGCCAAATTCTACTCGCCAAGTTGAGGCTCCTCAGCTCGTCGAGTAGACCAATTAAATCCACGATTCTTCATCTTCAACTCGCCGAGTTGGCTCCTCCAACTCACCGAGTTTAACTAGAAATTTGTATGACTCCATAATTAACCTTCTAGATTCATAGTGTTATATGTTTAGAGGGTGCCTTCTTATTCACATATCAAGGGGTCCGATTAGAGCCGAAGTGTCGCTAAAAAGAATTGGAAGTCGATCCTCGATCGCTTTTACTCCAAATTATCTATTTGGAAAGCCAAATCATTATCATTTGGTGGACGTCTCATACTCATCAAATCCATTCTTGGCAGCCTCCCGGCCTACTATATGTCCCTATTTAAAGCACCACTGGGCATTATTGACAACTTAGAAAAGATCCAAAGTAGGTTTCTTTGGGGAGGGGGTAGGGGGAAGAACTTAAAAAGAAAAATCATTGGGTGGATTGGTCGAAAGTAATTACTCCAAAATCTACTCGTGGTCTCAAAGTTGGAACTCTCCTAGCTCGAAACACATCTCTCCTAGTTTAATGGAGACGGCGGTTGATGAATGAGATAGAAAGTTTGTCGAAATCTGCCATTACGAGCATTCACAATTTGAACAACAAACCGACACTCTACATAGCTAAAAAAACTGCAAATGATATATGGTGCAACATTTCCTAAGGGGGTGAATTCTATCAATAATTTTAATATTGATAAAAATGAGATCTTCACTCTCATTCCTGGATCGGGAGTCAAAATTCTATTTTGGAAAGATGCTTGGTGTGTTATTACTTCATTTCAAATTAAATTCCCACACTTGTATTTAATTGATTCAGTCGAACTTTGCTTATTGGTGGATCGATTATCCATTAATGGTTTCTCGTGGATGTGGAAGTTCGAACCTACATGTGCAATAGAATTAAATGACCTTTTGTAATTATATATTGATATTCGTGAATTGGAAAATGTGAGCACTTCCAAGTTTGGATTTAGATTTAATCTAAACTTTAATAGGGAATACACTGTCAAATCCATGAGAAAGTTAATTGAGTCAAGGCTTATTTTATATAGCGGGCGGCCAATTTGCTAGTCAAAGATGATACCTCTAAAAGTACAATGCTTGATTTGGATAGCCTCATTGTGCAGATTACTTGTGGCTGATGCCTTAATGTATAGGGGTATTAACATCCCCAATCCTCTCTGTCCTCTATGCAATAAGGTTAATTAAGCAACTGATCATCTACTCATTACATGTGAGTATGAATGGGAAGTTATTAATCATGTATTTAAATGGTGTTGCATCCAAAATAGAATCTTTGCAAACGTTAGAGACTTCATTGATTATGCAGCTACTTGGGGAAACTATCCTAGAAAGAAATCGATCATAAATATGGTGTTTTACTATCTTATTTGGAACATTTGGACGACAAGGAATGAGAAGGACCTTCAAAAAAAATTGGTGTGCCCCCGACGGAAATTAATGACAACATCATTTCTTTATCATATATTTGGTGTAAATATCGTGGTAACCTTGGTTGTGGAGATTAGGTCAACTGGCATATCTCACCCTTCTCTTATTTTCTACTATAATTTTGGTTCATTTCTCTCTTTTATTTGTATTATTCTTTGCTCGCTTAGTTACTGATGGGTTTTGATACAAAATAAAATTTTGTTTTTCACAAAAACCGGCAATGGAAGACTTTAAAAATAAAAAATTTATTTAGTTCATAACAAAATCAAATCATCATGGTTCCATTTATAAAGGTTAGAATGAAATAAAACCAACCATAGGATGTTTTAGAGATACCCTTTGAAGCCTTTGAACCGACTTGGTTTTGGAGTCTTATAGCAAAAGATCAAAGTGTATGATCTTCTCTACAAATATCCACCATCAAGAGTAAGACACTTAGAATGCTAGTTTCTTCTTGTATTTGTCTTAAACCTTTAAGTTCTTAACTCAAAGTAAGCACTAAAGGGAACAACTCAGGAGGTCTTCTAAACCACCAAACTAACTTCTAAAGATACAGAAAGAGAGAGAGAGAGAGAGAGAGAGAGAGAGAGAGGAAGTGAAGAGAGAGTTTCAGCCGTGTGCTTCAAGAGAAGAAATAAGACCAACAACTTGAACATTTTTCATGCATAAGACATTCTTATATTGTCCATGAAAAGTAAGGTTTAACCATTAAAATAATCTAAAGTAATTGTAGCATTTACTTTAGAAGCATGGGAGACAAAAGGTGGAAGGTTGACAAACAACCTCCCACACCATCATCATACTTTCGGCCATGCTTCCTTAAATAAGAAAGATTTTTTATTTTTTATAAACTCTAAGTTTATAAAATATAAATTGTCTTTATGTAAAAGACAAAAGAATCCAACTAGTCCAAAATGTTGTGCATGTCTTATTAATTCATATCATATGAAGTAATAACAAATAATACTCTCTTATAATTATTATTTTCATAAAACAATAATTATTCCCTATTTAAAATACAATAATTGTTATTATTTATTAATAATCACATTAATAATAAATATACAAAATGTGCAAACTTGATAAAGATGTGACTCTATATGATCATATATTATTAGCAATATCACTTCATAATGATTCTTGGGTATATAGATCCAACAGTTACTTGCTAATGGTGCCCTTATAATGAATATTTGTTGTTTAAAAAAGATGATTTTCCAAATTCCTAGGACTAATCATTTTAAATTCAAGTTCCGAAAGAAAAAACTAATATTTTCAAATATTTTATTCTTACCTATCTTTCTATTTGTATAAACTAATAACATACGAAATTCATTAATTATTTCTTTAATTTCTTTCTTTATTTTGACACTTATTTTAATCTAATGAATAGAAGGATAATTGGATAAATTGAAAAAAAATATAGGAGGATATTTGATTTCTCATGTTGCGATTTGTATCCAAAATAACAATTCAATTAATTAATATATTTTGCAATTAAACAATATCTTTGACTATTTATCTAACAGGTTATCAAAACGTTAAATAATATTAGAAAATGTGGTCATTTTCAAGATAATATGTTACTAATATAACTAAAAAGAAAAAAAATAAATAACAAGGTATGTAGCAAGAATGTTTTGGGTCCATAATATTTCCATGTAAAATTCAGAACATGAATACGTGATACAACCCCCATTCAAAGCATGCATGGGCCCACTCATTATCACGTGGGGTAGTTGTAGCTGCTACGTTTGTACCCGACCCGACCCGACCCGACCCGACCGAACCCGATTTATTCTTAGAATTCCTATTCATAATTCATCCCTACAAATAGAAGCCATACAAACCCATGAAACCTGCAACACGTCTTCTTCCTCCCTTGATAAACACAAAAACTCTGTGAAAACCCTGAAATGGCACCCGCATCAATGGAATGGAACGAAAACTCGTTGCATGAAAAAGGCTTCATTCGTGACGAAGATGAACGGCCGAAGGTGCCTCATAATAAGTTCAGCGACGAGATTCCGGTGATCTCACTTGAAGGTATCGATGATTTGGAAGGTAGTGATGGTGGTGTTAAATCTCGTAGGGCGGAGATTTGTGAGAAGATTGTGAAAGCCTGTGAGGATTGGGGGATCTTTCAGGTGGTGGATCATGGCATAGACGCGAAACTGTTGTCGGAGATGACAAGGCTTGCTAGAGAGTTTTTCCAGTTGCCGGCGGAGGAGAAGCTCCGGTTTGATATGACCGGTGGGAAGAAAGGTGGGTTCATTGTTTCTAGCCATCTTCAGGTAATAATTACTCGTACTTATGTTTTTATGTTTACAGATTATATCATGGTTGATATGGAACTTTTTTTTTTGTCAAAACAATATCTAGATTTATTATTTTTATTAAAACTTTTAAACGTTTTTAATATTCAATTAATTCTTTTAGTTTAATTTTATGTTAAAAATAAGGTAAGATATCGTTTCAGAATTTCTCACTGAGAAGCACGTGGTATGCAAACTTTAACATTCTTTCATATGTTACTTATGGTTTAGATAAATACATCAACATGGTGTTTCTAATAAGAAACTTTATTATTATTTTTATAAAAAGTCAATCTATAATCAATTTTTTCAAAAAATAAAATAAAATTTCAATTAATAAAAATATTTTAAAAATTAATTAGGCTGTCTATATGGTAAAATGGGATACCTGACATATTCTTTTAACTCGAAATATCTTTACTATTTGTTTTTGTTACGCACTTGGTCCCTGTTTTATCTAAAAAGGCTATTTTTTCGTGTAATTTATCTAAACCATAGGGACCATTCGTGTAATTTACTCAAATTGTAACTATTAAGAACTATAAACTATATTGACTAAAACTATAATTATTGAAATTAAAAACTAGGGGACCAAATCTACAAATGAAACCATAATTATTATTGAAATTAAAAACTAGAGGACCAAATCTACTAATGAAACTATAATTATTGAAATTAAAAACTAGGGGACCAAATCTACTAATGAAACTATAATTATTGAAATTAAAAACGAGAGAACCAAATCTGCAAATTCAAAACTACAATGACTAAGAAATAAAAAGCTTAAATTAACAACTACAGAGGCTAAAACTGTAATTAATGTAAAATATAAACTACAAAGACCGAAATGTATTTACTGAAATTAAAAACCACTCTAGCTAAATATAAAATATATGGTTATTATTTATTGCTTATTGTTTAATCCTACCACAATAAATAAATTTAAATATTTGGGTAGGAATCTTTAAAAATCAGCGGTAAAAATAAATTAAATATCCTGAAAAATACACATTTATTTATTTATTTATGAACACTATTTTAACAACATAATTAACTCCTTTGTTGACTTACTTTGAGTCGGATTTCGTGACAATTGAACATTGGCTGCTTATTATATCACCCACTGCTTTTTATTTTCATTGCAAAAAATATGTTTGGTGCAATGGTTTATTATCTAATTAAACAATATTCAACGACATATTTCATGGTAAGTCTTGATCTACAAAATGTCCCAAATCATGTCATTATTGTTATTATTACGCTCTGTTAGATGGGTAACCACATATTGTTAGATGGGTAACTACATATTGTTAGTTGGAATACCTACATTCCACCAAATACGCTATATAATTATTATAGTTATAATTAATGTTTTGATCTGCTTAATAGTTAATAAAAAAGAATTATATTTTACTAAGATTATATATTTGAAGTGTCTTTGGAATAATAAAAATAACAATAATAATGATAGCAACTCATATGCACAAAATGTGCACTTAGAAAAAACTGATTTTCATCTAAACCGTCTATATGCGCATTTTGATTTTAATTATGCTATGAATATATAGGTGCATATGCTTATTTTTAGGAATTTTTTTAATCAGTCTTTTGTATCAATGTGTATATAATGGACAAGTAAATTTTGGTTGAAAATTTACATTGAGAAAAAAGTTCTTTAGTTTGCTTCCGGATTTGATTATGTATTGATCTTGTATCAATATATATAAATACGGAGTATTTTTATAAAATTGGTAAAATTAAAAGAAAACACAACCTTATGGTTTAAACTGTAAGCTCTTTTAGGTCTTATTCTAAAAAATTAATCAAATTGTTATATCTTATGAAATTATCATTATTATTAACTCAAGTTATTGGATGGTTGTAATAATACTTTTAACGAATATGCAAATAAAATTTAAAATTTTATTTCATAATTTTGATTTAGGTATTAAACTTATTGTGATTACGATGTTATTCAATACACTTGCCATTGGTTATAAAATTCGTATACCATTAGCGACTTGTTAACGTCATTCAGTACATATGTTGATAATGATATTTGTTCCTGATAAGTGGGAGTTAGTTACTATCATCCAATAAACATGTTTTTAGATTCACTATTCCCTTTTAAGTGAAAATGAGTTATAAGAATTAAATGTTGATTTTGTATAAATTTAATTTTTTTTGAGACATCATATACAATCGAACAACAATATAATTGCTGCAAGTTGGATGATATATAATATACTTAAAAAAATAACTAAATGTGAACAAAAAACTAAACCTCCCTCGCCACCTCCAACCACTTCTGTCACCACCATCTCCACCTCCACCTTCGTCGACGCCACCACCTCTACCACACAGTCTCTGCGACCAACTCTACCACCTCAACTTTGCCACGATCACGTTCACCACGGCCACCACCACTGTCCCCATCACTACCACCACTTCCATCCAAGTGGCGAATCGAGATCCAAAAACCACATAGTTCCTTATGTATATAAAACTGAAATAGGTTGGTCTTTTAGCAAAAATAGATAGGTCTTTTAACAAAAATGAGATAGTTCCTACATATTTTCTATATATATTTCTTGCATTAAAAAAAAGGTAGGTCCTAGGACCTACCTTCTACAAGCTTAGATATGCCCCTGCTTCCACCGCCGCCACTGCCACCACCTCATCCTTTATCGCAACCAACACCAACATTGGTGGCATAGGTGGTGGCGATGATGGTGGCGGTCGACGGAGGTGGAGGGGGAGATGATGGTGGCAGAGGTGGTAGCGGTGGCAAAGGCGGAGCTAGAGTTGGTGGTGATGGGGAAGGTGTGGTAGAGGTGGAGGTGGTGGCAACGGCGGTAATGGTTGTGATGATGGAGGAGGTAGTTAGATGTACTAGAGGAGGTTTTTTTTTTCATATTTAATCATATTCTTTTTGTACACTATATATCATACAAATTGTTGAAACTGTTTATATATTATCTATTACCTACAATATCAGGTTGCAATGGTAAAATGTGAACATGTTCAACAAGTTGGATGACATCTAGTATAGATAAAATGAAAAGTACTAGAATCGAACAAAATCAACAATATACCAATATACCATGGGAAGTTATTTTTCCGGCATGTTAATATTATTTTTATTTTAGAATGTATCAAAAAGCATAGATACAAATAATAAGCTCTTATTAAAACAATAAATTGATTCTCTTTGTCTTGAATCCTATAATATAGGATATTGTAACGAGTTGAATCTATATATGGACTTTTAAACATGTTTATTTTATTTTATTTCTTTTTTCATTTTAGCTAGTTGGGATTTTAATTTTAATATGGTAGATACCATCGTTACTTAATTTCTATCACCACCTCATATATAATGTGACCTTCACACATTTATATAACTTGATATTATATTTATATCTTTTAGATTTCAAATATAGTCGAATATATGATACATAAATTATATTACATATATGGGGCTTTTGATGTATATGTAGGGAGAAACGGTACGAGATTGGAGAGAGATTGTAACATACTTCTCATATCCAATAAAAGCAAGAGACTACTCAAGGTGGCCCGATAAGCCCGAAGAGTGGAGGCCAGTCACTAAGGAATACAGCGAGGTGTTAATGGGTTTGGCGTGCAAACTATTAGAGATCTTATCAGAGGCAATGGGCCTTGAGAAAGAAGCCCTAACTAAAGCATGTGTTGATATGGACCAAAAAGTGGTAGTGAATTACTATCCGAAGTGTCCTCAACCCGATCTCACATTGGGCCTTAAGCGACATACCGATCCAGGAACGATCACATTGTTGCTTCAAGATCAAGTTGGAGGGCTCCAAGCCACCCGCGATGGTGGCAAGAGTTGGATAACGGTCCAACCTGTTGAAGGTGCATTCGTGGTCAATCTTGGTGATCATGGACATGTAAGTGTTGATAGTATTGATTTATACGATGATTTCCTTTTCGTATTTCCTTTACGTGTATTTTTGGTTGAGAAGTTATACATGTTATATGACATGAAAATAACACAACTTTCATTTTGGAGCAGTATTTGAGCAACGGTAGGTTTAAGAACGCAGACCATCGGGCCGTTGTGAATTCAACAACCAGTCGGCTATCCATAGCGACATTCCAAAACCCTGCTCCAGAGGCGACTGTTTATCCGTTGAAGATCAACGAAGGAGAGAAATCGATAATGGAAGAACCTATAACTTTTGTTGACATGTACAAGAAGAAAATGAGTGGAGACCTTGAGTTGGCTCGGCTCAAGAAGCTAGCCAAGGAAAAGCAAGAAAACTTGGAAAAAATGAAATCCGACAAAAATATACTTGTTTAGAAATTAAGATTTATGCATCTACCACCAATCATATGTAATGAATTTTATATGTCGTATTAGAGCATCTTCAATAAAAGTTTATTTTAAAACTTATTAGTATTTGTTTTCTAATCATATTTTACTTTACTTTAAATATTTTTACCCCTTGTATTTTACTTTAAATATTTTTACTCATTTCAATCAAATATTCAATGACGGTTTATTTATGAAGTAAAAATTTATAACGATTATATAATATTTTTAATCTTTTTTATAACTATTTTGTAATTTTTTTTGTGTATGTTTATAAAATAAAGGCCTGATATATTTTTATTTATATTTTTGTTTGTTTGTTACCTTTGACATCTATAAAATATAATACGCATTTAAAAATAACTAACTAAATGAAAATAATTTTAAAAACATTTAAATATGATGATAGATTATGTAAAATTAAAGAAAAAAATTATTGGAAAAGGTTATTCAGTGACAATAATTTTAAATGGTAATATATATTACCATTGAAAATGGATGATGTAGTATTATAGAAAAAGTTAGTTGAAGGCATAAATTATATAATAAATAATTTGGGTTAATTGATGAAATTTAGACATATTAGACTAATTGATTTAGAGTAAATCTATATTTATCATCCTAGTTACTAATTGTACTTTTCTCTTCTAATTTTATGTTTTTTGTTGTTCGTTTTTAGTCTATTTTGTCTTTTGTTAATTTGATTTGATTTATTCTTATTATTATTATTATTATTATTATTATTATTATTATTATTATAATAAATAACATTTATAATAATAATAATAATAATAATAATAATAATAATAATAATAATAAAGCAAAGTTTATTTTCACTAATCATCGGAAGCATTGACACTTTGAGTATTATACATAATTATACAAAACATAAACATCGAGTCGATCACAATATAAGGTTCTCTATCAACAAAACATTATGATATCTAAGTAAGTAATATATATGGTTTCCTCTACAGTTTTCTCATATAATTTTGTTTCCTTTACTAAATGATTCGTATTGTCGATTGATTATGAAAGTTGTAAAACAATTACGAAAAATATATGATACTTACTTATTATCTAAATTTACATAAATTGATCCTCAAGGTGAGAACGCCTGTAAATTATTAACTAATTTTCATTATTCTTTGAAATAAAAATTAATATTAATAATAAATTAAATGTTTGTCAATTATTCGAACGACTGTATAAAACTAAATAACTATTTATACAAAAAAATATCTTAGAAAAATAAATAATAATAATAATAATAATAATAATAAAGAAAAGACAACAAAAAGGAAAAAAAATGTCGAAATCCTTTTTGATTTGATTGATATTAGGGTGTAATTAAGAGTTTGTAGGAGTACAATTATAAATTAAGGGTATGAAATAAGCATTTGGTGAAGGTTAAGAAATTTTGGAGAGAAAGAAATATAGAGATGACATTAATTGATTAGTTAGGAAAATATATGTAACATTCAAGTTTAGGTAAGTTCCTCTTTTAGTCCCTAATGTTAAATTGTTTTCAATATGGTCCTTTGCTAGTACGCGGAGCGTACTCTATGAGTATGTTTAGCGTACTAGCCTCCTAATGGTCGCAAATTCCACCCACGTACGTTGGATGTACGTGGAGTACGCATGGCATATACAGGTCTGGGACAACCTCTATTTTTTAGGGTTTGTGCCCTATTTAAACATCTTAAACTCATCTCTTAGCCATTTTAGACCAGCCTCCATATCTTCTAAACCCTAATCTCGCCCTTAGCCTTTGTTTGGTGCTTTTGTTGGATTAGGTGTCTAAGCCCGTAACTATAATTGGTATGTACTTAATCTGATAGTAGCATGATCCTTTTGGGTTGCCTTCACCATAGCAACTTGACAGGATGACTTTTGGAGAGAGAGGTTATTTAATGATTTATTAATATATTATAAGAATAATATATTAATTAGAAATCATATTATTTAAATCGTATTTAATCAGAAATTATTTTGGTATTAATTTTGGGATTAAAGGAACTGATTAAAAGTAAGGGGGACTAGTGTGCAAATCACTGATAGTTGCAAAATGGGCTACTGGACTCCCTTGGAATGGGGTGGACGAATTTCTATAGGGAGACCCTATAGAAATCGTCAAGGCCTTCCAGAAGTGATGTCCATAGGCACCTTGGAGCCTAAGCAAGGAATTAGGGTTTCACCTGGAAACCCTAGCAGCCATAGCTATATAAAGGCCCCTAGACCTCCTAAAATCGGCCACTGCTTCACAAGGAGAAACCCTAGCCGATTTTCTGCCTATCTCTCACTCATCCTTTGCTTTTGGTGTTTATGATTCCATTAGAGGTGCAACACATGAGGCACTAAAGCTTTCAAGAGTCAAGATCATCCGTGGAATACTTGTTATTACGAGATAGCAAGCAAGGTAACATTCTAACCCTAGTTTTCATATTGATTTAGGAAATTGTATGCTAGTATTAGGGTTATTGCTTTAGAACTTCTATTTGCATGTATAACTAAAGAAAAACTTAGATCCAAAGCAATTAGGGTTGCATGAACACATATGAATGTTGTTATGCTCAAAACCCATCAGATTTTGAGCTCTTATGAAGAATTTTGGTGTGTTCTTGTGCATTTTGAAGTGGTAGAAGGAGATTGGAGACTCATTCCTTGGAGTGGAGCTTAAAGATCCAAATTTAGTGTCTTCATTTCGAGTCATTTGAGGTGTAAAGTTCTTAGCTTGTCAACTCCTTGTGTAGATCTAGTTTAGGTTCGTTTATGGCTTATTTTAGTCCCTTTTGGTTGGTCATTGTGAGTAAAGGTTGTTTCAGAAGGTTAGCACTTAAATCTGGACGTTTAAGGGTCCCCTTATGCATAAAAATGCAAGCTTTATGGTGTATCTTGACCCATGCATGTGTTAAGACATTTGTTAAGCTCTTTTTGAGCTCTTGAGCCCCATTAAGCCATGTATGCAAATAAAGCTGCCAACTTTACGTGATAAGTCATCTTAAGGGACAAGATTTGGGAGTTTGGATGAAGGACTTAGCCGGTTAAGTGCTTAATGGAGTGGTTTGGCACACTGGGGAGTACGCATGGCGTACCAAGTTGTGGAAATGTAAATTGTTGAAATGTAAATTACAAGTTATATCAAGTAAACACCAAACTGATACGAAACACGGTTTTCATTCCAACACAATTTGGTAAGTTAGATCAGTTTAAAGTGAAGAGGATCTTCGATGATGATCAGTAAGCAAGATATGAGAAGATAATCTTTATATTTCTAAGAGAAGGATCAAAAGATCATAGTAGAGAAGAGATAAGAAAGTAGAAGTAGAATTTGAATTAGAAGTGAATTCAGAAGTGAGATTAGAAGTTGTGTTTGATACAAGACATGAGCACTCTATTTATAGAGCCTCGAAGACTTACATTCAAAATAAACAATTAATAAGCCACTGAATAAAATGACCATATAAGGTCCATTGGATAAACAGATGCTATCACACTAAGTCAGTACAAAATTTAAGTCTTCATTGCGGTTCACTTCTACATTGCGGTAGCAGGGGAGTAATTGTGGTAGAGAAAAGAGTTGGGTAGTGAAGGAATAGATTGTGGTAGACAGAAATGATTGTGGATGACTAAGTTTAAGAGGGTCACTATTTTTTTGCTTTAACATTTTCCCCCCTAAGTGACCTCTTCAACTTTTCCTTACTAGTTGTTGAGCTTCAAAAACTTGATAAGCAACCACCAAAACTTCCTTACTTCTCCTAGCCAGGTAATTCTCCTTGTGATCTCGAACTTCACTTCATCCGTTGTATGCTTGGTTCTCTAAATTGAAGCCAATGTGACTTCAAGTTGTCTGCGGGTTAGACGATGCACTGCGGTGATAGGGATGAAGTATTTGATATTGTTGTTGGCTCTTTTAAACACAACTCAAAGTTCAGGGAAGTTGGTTTCTCCTAAGGATCTTTCTTGATATCCTTCGGTGAACACAGGTGCAGGTGTAACATCCTGTTTCAGATTTGCTTTACAATTCCAGACTCGGGGGTCGTAATCTGAGTATGAGAAGGTTATGAGATTTTGAAGGAGAAAGGTTTAGGCCTTCTTGGATATTGATAAGATGGATCGTGCGTAAGAAAAGGGTCCGGGTTGTACTTTAGGTCCCAAGATTATCGGAAAAGGTGTTGGATTGGGCTTCTCGTGAATTTTTGGATCTGAGCTCGAGTGGGCTCTAGGATATAAAATTGATAGAAGGGTAGAGCTTCTCGTTACCATCTCCTAGATATAAAGTTCGTCGAAAATGGACATTGAGTGAGGAAGATATGACGCTTGGAAGTTTTTGGCATAAATGGTCCTTTAAGGAGAAAGTTGGCGTGGAAGGCCATGCATGTGAAATGGAAGCGCGTGGGTACGCCCAACGTATAAGGGAAATGGTCGTGGGTGCTCCTTGTCGTACGCCCAGCGTACAGGAGGTACGTCCAGAGTCCAGAAACCCTAAATTTAAGGTGTGACACTATTTATAGAACACTATAGTTCAAACTCTAGCCTCCATGTTTGTTCCCCAACCTCAAAGAAGCCCTGGAACGTATCATATCTTCAACCTTGGGTGATTTGGCCTTCAAGAGGGTTATTTTAGTGATGTAAGCTTGGGATTTTCAAAAGAAGAAGTTGGTAATGAAGAAATTGGGAGTTTGGAGCTCATAGATCTGGAATATCGTCATCATTTGGAGCTCTTCTGAGGTATAAAGTTCATAAATTTACCTAAGAATGCATAGATCTTGTGTAGTGAAGTTTTGGAGTTGTTTTGGTCCCAAGTTTGGACCTTTATGTTGGAATCTCGTTTTTGAGCTTAGGGTTGCCACCTTTAGAGCTGAAAGGCTTCCATAAGCAATAAAATTTCAATCTTGATGGTCCTAATGAGTTCAGGTATGATATCTAGCCCTTGTTATGGAAGTATGTTGTTTCCTTTTTAGTTCGAGCTTATTTGGTGGATTGCAAGGCACCAAGATTATGACTTTAAGGATTAAGAGGATAATAAGGACCTGGATCTGAATTTGTAGCCTCTGGAATGAAGTAATAAGCACTTAATGGAAAAGGGCTTAATAGGAAGGTTACGCTGAGCGTACGTGTAGGTACGCCCAACGTACTTGCCATCGAGTCGGTACGCTTAGCGTACAAAAGTGTACGCCCCGCGTAACTTGTCTGTGTTGGACCTTGTGTTTTGGGCCATGCTTTGGACTGTTGGGCCATCAATAGTCTGAAGTTATGGGCCAAGGATATATTTGGGCCTGGGGTGAGGCCATTGAGGGAGTGGGCCCAGTTTAGTAAAGTGGGCTTTTAGTGGGCTTGGGGAGTTATCTAATGTTGGGCTTGCCATTTAGATTGAGAATTGGGTGTTGGTGGGCCCAATAGGTTTTAGGTCATTAATGGGCTGGTTAGTGGGCTACCTCTAGACCTAAAGAGGGAGAATTTGACTTAGTTCCTAATTGGGATAATTGTGGGTTTTGGCACAGAGTTACATGCCAGTGTATAGCAGCAGCATTGCTAGAGGTTGTGCATCATACGAGGTGAGTCTTCTCACTATACCTTACCTAAAATGGTAATTACATGTGACCGGAAGGTCCTATGTGCTTATATGTGATATGTGATATATGTGATATGCTATGTTATGAGTTGCTTGGTTCAGACCGGAAGGTTGATAGGGCTTGGATCGGAAAGTCATCATGGTTGGGCCGGAAGGTCAACAGAGTGGGTTCGGAAGGTCAACAGAGCAGGACCGAAAGGTCATCATGGTAGGGCCGAAAGGTCTACCAAAGTTGTGGAGTCGGAAGGTCCACCAAGACACATTGGCTGAAAGGCATCATAGATATTTAGCCTTGAGTGGCTAATTTATATGCATGTGGTATTTTGGGGAACTCACTAAGCTTCGTGCTTACCGTGTTATGTGTTATGTGTTTCAGGTTCTTATCAGGATCGCGAGAAGGCGGAGGCTCGATTGTGCACACAAGAGAAAAGAGTCATGAATGAGGATCCTGGATTTTGATAATCACTTTTGAAAACTAATTTGAAATATGTTATGACAACAACACTTGAGATTTTGAGAATTATTATATGTGATGTTGGTAATTGGAAATCAAAAATTTTGTTTGAAAATTTACGATGTTACAATTTGGTATCAGAGCCTTGGTTTAAGGGATTCGGCTGCACCTTCGGGTAAACCTGGACTCAAACTGAGGATTTGAGAAAAGTTATCAAAAGGACGATTTTTCTAAAAATGAGTAAGAGAATTTTAAGAGAAAGAGGAAACGAGCAGTGTGTACAATCAGCCAGCGCCGGCACGGTGATCTCCCAAAATACTCTTACTTTTATGTTATGAGATATTATGCATGCTAGAGATAAGCTAGGTATTTCATATTTTAGGACTATAGTGGCCTGATTTGTGATGCCTTAGCCTAGGAGTTGTTGTTATCTATGATGTACTTTCAAGTATGTGCTGAGAGAGAATCTCCAGCAGGAATCCTTTAGAGAGGAATTTGACACTACTAGAAAAATACCCTTTAATGACGCGCAAACCATGACACACGCTGTTTTACGATAAGCAAAAGTGGGTGCCCTAAAAATAATGTTAGATCTCCCAAAATGTGAAAGATTTAAGACGCGAATTTTTACGTGCCCTAAAATTAGTGTTACAAAAAAAACACGGAAGGCACCTATCACAAAATGGGCGTCGTGAAATCATGTCGTTTTATATTTTTTTTAATGAAACGTGCACATCTTCATTTTTAGTAGCGGGAAAAGGAATTCCCCAAAAATTAGAAAAGTTGAAAACCCGCCATGTCGATTTAGGTCAGGTTCCGTCTCCATCTCTCGTTCACTTCCATCTCCACTTTCTCTTCCATCTACAATCTCTCTTCAATCACCCACCTCGCCGACGATGAAGGTTTCTTGTGATTGTTTATTGTACTTACAAGCCCTAGGTCCGATTTCAACAAAAATCTCTTTGGCGACTCATTGCCTCTCCCTGTCGAGTTCGAAATTGTCACTGGAGGAAGTAAGGGCAGTGCAAGATGATGAAGGGTCTTCAAAGGCGATTTGTTTATTACAGTGTGGTAGCAGAGACGATAGTGCTACTGATAGCCCTAAACAATAGTCATCTTCAAAAAAGTTACCAAATCAGACATGCCTCCTTCATCTCTCTCTCCCCCCCTCTCTCTCTCTCTTTTTCTCTCTCTCTCTCTCTCTCTCTGTGTGTGTTAATCGATTGGTACTTTCATCGCCTTTAATAGCTACAAGAACCCTAACCTTTGTCTCGTCAAACAAGTCATTGAAGTTGGGTCATATACAAATCAGACATGCCTCCTCTGAAGATGCCTATAAGGTGCAAAAAATCTGCTAAAATTGACGGTGATTCAACTACATCTCCTGTTGTTTCTTCCGAATCGATGATCAAGGTGGAAGACATTTTGGAGAATTCTGTAGTAGGTGATGTGAATAAAGCGATAAATGAGGGCGGTGAACCAGATGTGGGTGGAGATAAGGTCACAGAGGATTTACCGCTAGTAAGTGAGGATGTTGGTAAAGGGAAGCAAGGAGAAGGAGATGGAATCGTTTACCTAGAAAATGATGAATCTGACGAGACCATAGTCTAGAAGATAGATGATTTATAGCATGGAAGCGAGAATGTGGATCAAGACAAACAAGGATCAGGCATCAATGGTCCCCAATTGGAGACTGTTGCAGGTAAGAAATTTTTTCACCATGAACATAAATTTTGATTTATCACTTGATTACTCTTGAAGATGGGGTGTTTTGTGGTTAAACTCATACATCAATGATAAAAAGATTGAATTTAACCAATTTGACATGAATTTGGATGATCATACGAAGGATAAGCTCGAGAAATCCATGGTTTCCAATAATGAATCTGGTAAGAGTATATAAAGTGAAGTTTGAACAAGCTCCGACATGTTTCTCAGCAAAGCTCAGGTAAACCGATTCATCTGTGATTCTGTTCATAATCAAACCTAAACATATGTAACATCAATGAAGAATTTTGAACAATATATGTAATGTTTGATCTTTGATTTGAAGGATAAAGTTGTTGCTGGAATTGAATCAAGGATTTCTGCTTGGACATTTCTGCCTATTGAAAATGGAGAAGCTATGCAAATATTTCATTATGAAAATGGTCAAACCTATGAACCACATTGGGATTATTTATGATAGGTAACATTTATTCCATTTATTCACATCAAGATTGTTTGACTTTGTTCTTGATATAATATTAGCCTTGTTAAATCTGATTACAACCATACAATCTATTTCTTTTAATTTCTAACATGATTGTTTTTTATGGAGTGGCTTGTAAGTTGGAAGTATGTAAGTGATAATAGTTGTCTCATGGTTTATCTTTATTCAAAATGCATACCAAGTGTTTGATGGATTGCCTCAATTAAACCAATCAACAAAAAAAGAACTGTTTATACCTAATAGATTTGGGACCGTCTCCTTCTTCTCCCTTTCATTCTTTGTTTTTAACTTTTTTGGTTCTTGTTTCTTTTTTAATTGAATATTATCAATTTCTTCTTACTGATATGGTTTATGAAATATGAAGCACGAAATTAAGGCTACCTTGATCTGGTCAAATTGATGACTGTTTTCCTATGATCAGAATATTAAACCCTAATTCCAGAAGAATCCGATTGGTTTTCTAATATTTCATATATCTTTTTTGATGTTTTTAATGATTTGTTTCTATGAAAACAACAAATGAAATGGGATTCATATCTGAAGATGGTGAACCACAAATACAAACAGATGAAATGGGGCCCAACGGTGTGCTTATTTTACTTTCGTATGAATCTTCTTCCTCTTTATCTTCCCGTAAATACAAAATTAATCCCACTGTTGAATTAGTGAATTAAGGGTTAGGGTTTGGAGTGATTTGGGGAGAAGATGGGATTGGGTAGGCTAAGAAGAAAAGGGCAAAAGGTGGAAGAAGGAATCAACTGAAACAAATTGGGAGATCGAGAAACGGAGGAGCAAGGAGAACATGATCGACGACGTTGCCGCTAATTCACCGTCCAATACAACAGATGAGACAGCGGAGAATCAACATCAAGAAAAGCCATGGCATTCCTACATTTACAAGGATCTACCTCGTATGGTTCGGGAATCTGCCGATTCCGCCGTTCGCTCCGCCCGGTCGCTGCAGCAGAATTCATCCACTCATATTCGAACTCTTAAGGTACTCTATCAATATCTATGTCTCATGTTTGGGTGCGTTTCATTTCTTGTGCATCTTTCCTTATAGATAGGGCTTCCGTATATACAATGAATGTTTATCTGCATGCATTCTATGATGGATTTTATTAAGGACTAGTATGATAATTTAAATTTGGTATTTTGATATATAGTCTAGTTGTTCGTATGCGTTAATGCGTATCTGTATCTCTTTGCATGCTATTTCAGGTGGCTTTTTTTTATCTATGGGATGATTGCTTGTCATTGAGAATCTATTGTTTTTAGTATGAAACTTAGCTTAATGTAATCACATACCTTCGTCATATGTAAACAAGAGACAGATTGATACATAAATGATCAACCGTGATGCAAGTTTGTGTATACATGCTTATATTTCGGGTAGGTTAAGAAGATGGTGCACATTAGAAGCTCTTTTCAGCATACTACTTATATACTCAACTAGATTATCATAATTGTCCCCCTAGAATATGAATTTAACATAAGACACTGACAATTCTTCTTAAGAATATAAGTTTCATGCAGCATAAGTTGGAGCCAAATTAGTTATTTCTCCTTCATTTATGCAATCTGATTGTTAACTTTATTACCCTTCTAGTTTGTTCTGTGTGATTATCAGTTAAAATCGCACCTCAATTTCTTATAAGACATTGGCAAGTCTTACTTTTCATGTTCATTTCCAGGATCATGTAGTTCAATACACAGCACAGTATAGGAGTTATGAAGATTTGGTGTTCAGTAAGATCAAAGGTGAATTTTTCTTTTTTACAACTACCAAACATTTATTTCATGATAAAAAATCAACAGTGATGCCATATTTTAGAGGCTTGATAAGTTGATATTTCTTGGATTAGTTTTCTCTCATACTTTTGTGTCTTAACAGATCAACTCACAATTGTAAGAGAACACCCAACTTTATCTGCTGGAATTGCAATTACAGCTGCTCTTCTCTTCATGAGAGGTAAAGAAAGTATTCCACTTTACATCTTTAGATCAACAATATATAACTGCATGCTTTACATTTCTCGTATGCACTTATGATTTTTTATTTGTAACCTGTTGGCTTGAATGAACTCATTGGCTTGCTATGAATGAGGTAATATTGTGTCTGTGGATCCCAACATCAACATTGTTGTTCATGAGGATATAGTTGGTCTTTATGCAATGCTTGGATCTTGATATGGTGAGTATATCCACCTAATAGTCAGCATTTTTTAGTTCAAACATTATTTATTTCCAAAATGTGACATTAACATAACAAACTGTTGTATTTGCATTTGTTTATGGAGGCACCACCATTGTTAGAGAAAGCTAAATGAACATTGTGTTTGGATGAGGCCTATCAACCCCCTTGGTTTGAAGAAATTAAGGGTATTCTTGGAATTTCAAGTGGGCATCATGTATATGAGTCACTTGCTCAAGTCAATCAAGAAACTGTAGAACATATATTCAGGTGTTTTATTTAATCTATTATATGTTTATAACTAATTAATTATTATGAATATAAAGCTTGACATGTATTATAATATTATATGTTTAAAGTACATCACTTCCTGCAGAACCTTCTATTGGAATCAAGTCCGTGAAGCCAAAAGTAAAGGGAGTATCAATGATAGAGTTGTTTACATCAGAGCAGGTTCGTGAACATATAACTGTTGGGTTTTGAGCATTCTAACACTTCCTAAGTGTACATGCAACCCTAAATACCTTGGATCTATGTTTTCTCTATTATACATGCAAATAAGAACTTCCAAGGTATTATCCTAATCTAGCATACAAAACGATGAATGTAACAAGATAGAATACATACCTCTTGATGAAGAAAGTCTTCATGAAGCTTGAGTGCTTAGTGCCCCAAGTGTGACACCTCAAATGGAATCACAATCATCAAAACACTTAGAATGATTTGAGAGAATTCTACACTCTTCAAAATCGGCTAGCCCTTTCTTCACACACACTAGTGGCCGATTTTTCCTCAATAATAAGATGCTTATATAGTTACACAATTAGGGTAAACTCTTAATTGTCATGGCTTTCCATTTCCTTGGATCCATGGGTACAAATACACCATGGAGCATCCATGGACCATCCTATGGGTTTTAGCCCAACTTGATTATCCATGGAGCATTAGCCCACTATACAAGTATGGATGATTTACACAATCAACCCATATATTTAATTAGTCTTCTTTTGATCACTTAATTAATCCTAGATTAATTCTTGATCAATACTAATTAAATAATCTTATTATTCTTATTATTAATATACTAGAACTTATAATATATTAATAACCATAAGTGTCTTATTTCTCTCATTCAAGTGCATGATGGTATGCAACCCAAATGGACCATGCCGGGTCGGGTCAAGTCTTACCAATTATAGTTATGGACTTAGACATTAATCCAACAGTCTCCCACTTGGATAAGTCTAAAACTATTATTGCGTATGACTTCAGGAACCAACCGGCAATCGTAGCTCTCAAAAGCTTCTGTCGAACTCTGACCTTGTCGATGAACTCTGACCTTTGTCAATGACTTGTCCATTAGATAAGGGATCATATATTCCTCCATTCTAGATATCATATGGATTGAGACATGGATTATAATCATTCTCTCTGTCCATTTGTTGTTTCCCGATTTCCGATTTATGACGACTGACTAATTGAACAAATCAAATCAGTCCTGGCCCGGCCGAGCACTTCCATTTGTCATCATCAAATCATCGAGGGGCCCACAGATATCGCTTTTATCCCGAAGGTAAAAGGAACGGATAAACTTCGACTCATATGGCTTGTTCTACTACTTGTTGAATCATACACAAAGGCACGTTTTATAGCACAGAGTTACCAAATGCGGTTTCGTGCAATCAATGTACTATCAACTCATAGTAACAACTCATATCTCTAGGTTTGAAGAATATAAGATATTATCGTCTCATGATCACTCGTGATAAAATCCATGAAGTGATTCCAATGAGCGCGGGTTGAATCCAATACTCAGAACTTATGAGCACTCATGATTGTTGTAGCCTTGTCCAACACCTTAGACCTCTACAACCCATCATGACAGTCTTAATTCATATCTACTTCCAAAATATGACCGACTGTGGATGGTTTGAATAACTTAGTCATTCCGGAAGAATAACCTAGTTTATTCGGGAAGTCAAAACATGCAAAGTGAAACACAATAATAATTGAATCTAATATGGTATCAACCCTTTGAACATAAATAAAACACCTTTTATTTATCACCATATGATTACACATTATTCATTGTATACTGTTTCAGCTATCAACTTTATTCTTGAATTTAAAACAATAGTTGTCCTATGCTCCAAGCATGTACACTATGTTTTCTTAAACACTAGTCATGCCACACACCAAGTATGCATACTATGTTTGTCTATGATCTTTACTTTGTGAACTAGATCAATTGAACATAACTTCAATGATTCTCTTTTCACACTCCCAAATCCTTACTGCAAATGCAAGAATTCCAAATTCATGCCATTTACTGAAATCTGTTAGATTCTAAACTTATATGCATTGATCCTCTCGTAATGATTATGCACAAAGTCATAAAGACTTGGCAACAATCATTACAGAGTATTCCAAAGGAGATCAACTCCTTGGAAATATCCTTCTTGCATTAAGTTTCCTTAATCTTACACAGATTGAAAATTCTAAGTTTGAAACATTTCCAGATTCCATTTTGACTATCACTTCTGAACAAGAGTTGCCTCCTTACAGATTATGTCAATATGGTCCTTCCAGAATTATCACTATACTTCCAACTGTCCTTGAGCAACCAATCTTTGGTAAACCAGATTGTTCTCGACAATTGTTTAATCCTTTTAGTCATATCCAGTTCTAAACCTTTTTCCCTTCTTAATGCCCCAGGCATTTGGAAAATTTTAGAACGGATGAATATAGCACATGTAATCGATCCTATATCCGAAGCATATGGGACACGATTCACGATGTCTCACATAAAGACTAAACCAGTCTTTTGCTATAATATTTCCATTTCAATTTGCCAAGTTCTCATAATTCAGATTATGAAAAGGGATGCCGTAATCATAATCGAATTTTAGAACGCAAATAATGGACCCGTATACAGAATTTCCTTATGTTGAGCCATTCCAACATGAAATTCATATATATCCTTGACTAAATGATTAAAACCTCACGATCTAAGCTTATAGATTTGAGATGAAGCATAATTTCCTCTCCCTTAATTATAGCAAAACAACTTTTTCCCAATTGAAACTTTTGTTTTCTATAATTAACATTGCTGACTTGCAATACTTATCATAATTATCATGCTCCCACTAACATGATGATTATTAGCATAACACTTATGCTCCCACTAGCTTTGACATGTACTCAGAAATCAGCTGGACAGTCTGAAATTTAGATTCATACACCCTTTCCGTAGATAGCTCACCTGTGTGTCTAAGCAATTTCAAGAACCATGAAAAGGGATACCGTAATCATGGTCTCAATTGCTTAGGCATTTGCCATTTCTCACAAGTCCATGTTAGTGTGCCGGTTAACCACACGCGCTCCACTAACGACTTTTGAAAATGCAAATGACACAATTGATATCTTCGTAAAATCTACTTAGTGAAAGCGTTTCCTCACCATCATTTTCATGAATCGGAGAGAAACCTTATGACACTTAGATTTATATGGTGTATGAGTTCCTACCCATATGAATTTGTCAAACCATAATCACAAGACAAAGATAATGACAAATCCAAAACCATATGGATTGAACTCAATCTTAACTTCTTGCCACCTGGCAGCTCAAGGGCCTGCCATTGCTTCCAAGTTGTTATGCAGCAAACTGAGAACTCTAAGAACTCATATGCAAAGCCAACTTTAACTGGAATGGGCACAGATATGTCAACACGATAGGTTATAAACCTCAAGTCGTGTGCTAGTGAAGAACTTGAGGTTTTATTCTTGATTATTTCTTGAGACTTTCAAGACCTTTAAGACTCCCACTGTCCTCTTGACATATAAGACTCCCTTGTCAAACATCCAAGAGATAGTGCGGATTCTAATCAAGAAAAACACTTTACCCAATTGGCCTAAGTTGGTCTTTGTTTTATCCAAAACATCACAACTTACCAATTTCAAATGTACAAGAGTAGAAAACTTTTACTCTTACATTTGACAAGTGTTTTAAACCTTCTTTTGAGACATGTCACTCAAGTTACAATCTTGGAGTATGACTCTAAGACTTGTATTGGAACGAAGTATGACTCATCTTCTTGATTTAACCATTTCAACAATTCAAGTTCCTCTTCTTAGTCATAAGAATGCACTAAGATTTCCTTAGAGAACTAATTTTGATATGGTTTCTTAATCATTAAGATGATCACAAAACTGATACTAAAGTACTCTCCCATCTTTTCAGATTTGAGAAACTTTTATCCTTCTGCCTAATTTGATTCTTCTTATTCGCTCTGCCTTACTTTGGAACCTTTTTTCCAATGTCTCAGAGTTACACTTAAGCTTGTAAGTATAATCATATTTACTGAGCTTTAGTAAACTATGACGAATAGTCTTATCAAACTTTTGTGGTGGACTAAATCAGTGAACAAGACTATGTATTCGATCCCTTAGTCCATTACTTGACTCACACATCCATGTGAATAAGTAATTAATCTTAATTTTTCCAAAACTTGAAAGTTCTCATTCATCATGCTATACAACTTGCATGATTCCAAGTTCCGGTCCACTTGAAACTTGGGTGATGAGAATCTTTCCTTATTTGGTAAATTTAGACATTACCACAAATGAAAGAATCAATTTCATATTTCCACTCTTGCTCTTAATGGAATCATATAAGCAACAATTTTTCCTCAAATGCCATTGTAAGGATATTTTAAAATAAATAAAATAAAAAATTTTCTTTTATTTTAAAACTTTGCGGAAAAACTTATCCTTACAATCCATATGAAAACTTGTTATCTATTCCTTAAGCAATATCTCATAACTCCTAAGAAGTAGCTCAAGAATCCGATCTTCAAACTACGCGATAGAAATCCATCTACGCCATCAGATTCAGCATATTCTTTCTTTAAGTTTCTTCACTTTTCTTTCATTCTTAAAACATCACCATGTGACCCAGTCACATCATGTATCAAGAATCTCAGAATAGAAACTTAACAGAGTTAGATAGTGGACTTTACCTGAAGTAGAGTCAAACTTATTGACTTTAACATCCTTAGGTAAATTTTGGCAGCTTCGCAACCAATGCCCCTTTCTTTGGCAATATAAACATATGGACCCTTTGATAAAGACACACAGGACTATCACAGACTTAGCTTTTCTCTTTACCATTTGGTCAACCGAATTGACTATGGCCGATCCCTTTCCATTGGGAAGAGAATGCTTTACTGGATTTCCTGTGTCACTATTGTCAATGTCCATCAAGTATTAAGGAAGTTGATCTTAACAAATAGATAAGATCATTAAGGGTCTTGTCATAGTCTGTTTCATAGGTGTCCCAAAGGAACTCACTATGTGACTTAGAAAGTGATTGAACCACCAACTTTCTCAAGACTTTGACACCCAACTCTCCCGGCTTGTCAATATGTGACTACATCTCCAAGATGTGCTCACACCTAGACCTTGCCTTGCCAATAGGGCTTGAGTGACCTTAAACTTTTCAAGAACTTGTGGGTTAGGGAGAATAATTGGAGGAGGAGAAAGAAGTATGATATCCATGGGACATCATCTTCATTAGGAAACCTTGTTTCAAGAGATTTGGGAAGATCATAAGTGTCTAAACCAGACATCTTTTGGGAGATATTCAAGATAGTTGATCTTAAGTCCTTAATATGACACCCAATATGAAATATTAAGGCTAGGACCCAACAAACTATTTTATAACTTAGAAGAGGTATGCCGTAATCCAAGCTATAAAATATTTGAAGGTAGGTGAATGACGATTCACCAATTTCCACCAAGATAAACGAAATGTATTATTAGGTTTTAATTGGTTTTGAAACTCCTAGATCTTTGAGATTCATTGAACTTTTCAAAGGCATGTTTCAATCTCGAGTGTGCCCTTCAGGTTTTGTGACTGGGATGCCGAGGATCACAAAACAAGGTGTGAAGTAACCATGCAAATCACTTGGTACCCTTAATAAATTACCCCTCAATCGATGTGCCGGTTAACCACACACGCTCCATCGATACTATGATAAATATTAAGTCACCCTTTACCTACCTTGTTAAGTCCAAGTTAGTGTGCCGGTTAACCACACACGCTCCACTAACGACTTAGACAAAGTGTAAAGTGTAATTTCATGGATTAGCACCTTATTCACATTTTTCCTAAGTAACTAAGATTGGGTATTATTAAGAGTTTAGTTACTTAGTATTATCATTAATACTTTTAATGAAGGGAGAATTCTAGTCCTGTCAAACCCGTTCGGCTAACGACCCTCCACCAGTCAAGCAAGCGGTGGGTGAGAGTGGACACCCATTAAGTTGCCATTTTATAGGCAACAACCTTATACCCACCTTATAGACCGGCTTCGTGAATGAGGCGTACTAGCGGTAAGACTGACTTTACTCTTATACATATATATATATTATTAACTTATAATATTATAAAGTATAAGGGTTGAATTTTAACTTTTAAAATTCTAAGGGCTAACTTGGAATTAAAGTATTCATTAGAGAAAACTTTACAAATTCCAAAACTTGAGGGCAAGTTTTGAAACTATTCAAAACTAATTAATTCCATAACTTATGTGTTTAAAGTAGTTTTAATCCAAAAACTCTTCAAGTTCCATAACTTGAGGACAAGTTATGGAAGACTTTAAACTAATAAAAGAATTAACTTTTCTTTATTTTATAACTTATGGATTTAATTATGGTTACATATTTTTCTTTAATGAAGTGACTCTTGAACTTCCATAACTTGAGGACAAGTTATGGAGTCATAAAAAAAAATTATTCAATGACACAAGACTCTTCATTTTGTAACCATTGCCAACTTTATGAGTTTTAAGATTCATAAATGTGACTTTTAAGTTACATAAACACATTTTATGAACTTCTTTTAGATTAATTTGGATTAAAACCAACTATCACATAATTTTCATCATTAATCTAAATTCACTCATAAAACAAGATAACAAAAAACTTTTGGTGATCCATAACTTATTCTTAAGTTATGGAATCCTTTAAAACATTAACACCAAATTTTGTAACTCCAAAAAAAAACTTTAAATCAATTTTTTTTTAAAACCTTTTCAAATCCATAACTAATGGAGGTTTCAAAAAAAAATAAAACTTTTTAGATCAAACTTTTAAAACTAATAAAATAATCATATTATTTTATCTTTTATTAAATTTGACCTAATTCAACTCATAAAGCAAATTATTCAAATTTTACAAATAATTAGTTTTTCACAAGAACAAGTAATTATTTTAAAATTTGACAAACTTCATGTTTTTTTTCTTTTTTTTTTTCAACTTTGAAAATAAAATATTTGCATCAATATAACAGAAAACAATCCGTGGCTCTGATACCACTGTTGGGTTTTGAGCATTCTAACACTTCCTAAGTGTACATGCAACCCTAAATACCTTGGATCTATGTTTTCTCTATTATACATGCAAATAAGAACTTCCAAGGTATTATCCTAATCTAGCATACAAAACGATGAATGTAACAAGATAGAATACATACCTCTTGATGAAGAAAGTCTTCATGAAGCTTGAGTGCTTAGTGCCCCAAGTGTGACACCTCAAATGGAATCACAATCATCAAAACACTTAGAATGATTTGAGAGAATTCTACACTCTTCAAAATCGGCTAGCCCTTTCTTCACACACACTAGTGGCCGATTTTTCCTCAATAATAAGATGCTTATATAGTTACACAATTAGGGTAAACTCTTAATTGTCATGGCTTTCCATTTCCTTGGATCCATGGGTACAAATACACCATGGAGCATCCATGGACCATCCTATGGGTTTTAGCCCAACTTGATTATCCATGGAGCATTAGCCCACTATACAAGTATGGATGATTTACACAATCAACCCATATATTTAATTAGTCTTCTTTTGATCACTTAATTAATCCTAGATTAATTCTTGATCAATACTAATTAAATAATCTTATTATTCTTATTATTAATATACTAGAACTTATAATATATTAATAACCATAAGTGTCTTATTTCTCTCATTCAAGTGCATGATGGTATGCAACCCAAATGGACCATGCCGGGTCGGGTCAAGTCTTACCAATTATAGTTATGGACTTAGACATTAATCCAACAATAACAGGTCTCGGGCAGTGGGTTGGCCAGGTCAGAATCTGCATTTTACTTTATGGAGGTGTGTTTTGTTTTGTGTTTGTTTTTGAATCTCTCATTTTATACAGAGCAAAGCAAAAGTAGAAAAGAATCAAGCTCTATAACACTCGATGAGTGAGAACTCGTTTCAACTATGTGCAGTTGAAAAGCTGAGTTTTGAACCCCTGCCTATACTTGTCCAAATTTTTATATGGAAGAAGTTGAAAGAGGAGAGCGGATGCCTCTACCACAGAGTGTTGTACTTGGAGCAAAAGATTTACCTCGAACCATACTCAGTGATCACATAGAGAGCAGGTTGTTTGGAAAACTGAAGCATGAGAGACTAGAGCGCACAAGGTTCTATGGGAAAACTTATGATGAGGTGATGTTATAATCCCCCCCAAAAAAAGAAAAGACAACTCCATACCATACATTGTGAATGAACAATAAAGTATGTATCTTACATTTTCTTTATTATCAGGTTCCTGGAGCAGAAGCACTTGTTGTCAGAGTGGTCTCTTCTGTGGACAAGAAGTTGGAAGTCAAGCAACAATTTCTTGAGATCTTTCAATAGGAAAATTACCCTGTGGAGTTTGGGTATAAGTCTAAGGTATTACAACCGTACTACTTTCGTTGATTTGTTTATTATAGCATCTTTCCCTACATTTCTTCCTATACAATATATTATACTCTAAAAAATCTACCCAGTTATATGCGGTGGCACTATCTTGTGGTTTTGGTATGTGAATCCCTAAACTAGGCTTTGTTGTTTTAGGTGGTTCTGTTGTTTCAGAAAATTGAAGGTGTAGAAGTGTGTCTTTTTGGTATGTATGTTCAAGAATGTGGAGCAAAGTGTCCGCAGCCAAACCATCGGCGTGTTTATCTTTCTTATCTGGATTCAGTCAAGTACTTCAGGCCTGAGATTAAGGCTGTGACAGGGGAGGCTCTTCGTACATTTGTATATCATGAAATTCTGGTAAGTAACTTCTCCGTCGTGTTAGATATTGCATAGCAGTTGCCTTAATTCTTGTTAGGCCGATTAAAAAAATTACCAATTTTATTTTCCAGCTACTTTCACACAAGGGCATTTTGGTCTTTTCCTAATATCTTTTGTATGTCTATTTCAGCAAGCTAGTACAACAAAATCTTTTGTATGTCTATTTCAGCAAGCTAGAAAAGTCCATATGTCACTCAGTTTTGTTCTTTTTTATTTTTAGTATGTGCAACATAGCGAGACATCAATGTCCTTCAAAACTATGGATGATGGCCAAGTCTTACTCTATGCAGTAAGTATTAAAGAAATAGCAATGCACTTTTATTCATTTGTTTCATATTTTTTCATAGTTCTCTAGAGATATTTTTCCTTGTGTCATAGAATGATTGGCTCCTATCTTGTTTTTTGATATTTATACGCATTTTTTAAACATATTTCTTTATTGTATTGCATGTTAAGTTACCGAGTATAAAAAAGCTTGCTGATCATGTAGGTGTTCAAAACAATAGAAAATTTTTAAACATATTTTTTTATTGTATTGCATGTTAAGTTACCGAGTATAAAAAAGCTTGTTGGTCATGTAGGTGTTCAAAACAATAGAAAATTTTTAAACATATTTATTTATTGTATTGCATGTTAAGTTACCGATTTGCCATGTGTAGGTCTTGTTTATGTGCATAATGTCAAGCAAAGTAGCTCGGATGTTGTGAAGGTGGGCAACAAGTTCTTGTAGTTCAACTATTATTAGTTGATGACTTTCATCTTTTTCACATTTGATGTATTACATTTGTCTACTATTAGAATGATTATTTGTATAACATTAACTTTTGTGCAATGCATTGTATTATTTGTATATGGTATTTTATTTTCCATTATGAGACATGAAATGCAAATTTAATATGAAAATAAGTAAATCAATAAATATTTTTTTTAAAAAAAATTTAAAATTACGATACGCAAAAATGTGTGTCATCTTCATTTATGACATGGCCTATCTTGACAGGGGCTTTCTTGATACGCATTGCGTGTCATTAACACGCGCGTCGTAAGGTTACGACACGCGAATGCGTGACGTCTTCCTTTATGACAGGGCCTTTCTTGATGCGCATTGCATGTCGTAAACGCGCGTCGTAAATGCGTGTCGTAAATGAGCGTCGTAAATGCGCATCGTCTATAGACGATGTGCAAAAGCGCGTCATCTCTCTTTATCACAGGGCCTTCCTTGACGCGCATTTGCCCGTCGTTTGAGCCTTTTACGACACGCAATGAGCGTCGTAAAAGGTTGTTTTTCTAGTAGTTTGAGTAGAGGAGTAATCTAGGAGAGACACCTAGATGAGCATTGAAGAGCCTACTGAGAGGGTAGTTAGATACCCGCGAGGGGTGGAGTTGCTTGAGCCCGGTGATACCTTTTGAGTATGAGTAGAGCAAGTGGAGTATCACCTAGAATGGGTTTTACGTGTTCATTCGATGCCCGAATGTTGCTTGCTTCGTGCTTTGTGGAACTCCCAATGATGGGAGTTAGCTACCAAGTGAATGTGACGATATTCAGGAGGTAGACGTCTAGCATCATAAGGAGTTTCTCAACAGCTGATGGCGGAGAAGTGTGAGGACCTATGAAGAGCCTAGGAAGTGACCTTAGTCAGATGAGTACGCTGACAGAGTAGAGCATTTAGCTGGGAAGCGAGCACGCATGTGGATTGGTGATTGAGAAGGTGAGCAGCTACTTAGAGACTCTGGAGTGGTCTGTGTAGAGAGTATGGGTAGATGTGGCAGGTAGTATGGGCCCGTACTACTGATAGCAGAGGACCCATATTCGATGCAGGGAGTATTCCGGAGGATCTAAGTAGCAGATTGAGAGGTGATGTCATGGTTCGAGTACCATGGTTGGTAGCAGATTAAGAGGTGATGTCATGGTTCGAGTACCATGGTTTCTAGCGGAGTAAGAGGTGATGTCATGGTTCGAGTACCATGGTTTGTAGCGGATTGAGAGGTGATGTAATGGTTCGAGTACCATGGTTGGTAGCAGATTGAGGGGTGATGTCATGGTTCGAGTACCATGGTTTGTAGAGGATTGAGAGGTGATGTCATGGTTCGAGTACCATGGTTTGTAGCAGATTGAGAGGTGATGTCATGTTTCGAGTACCATGGGTTGTAGTAGATTGAGAGATGATGTCATGGTTCGAGTACCATGGTTTGTAGCAGATTGAGAGATGATGTCATGGTTCGAGTACCATGACTTGAGGCGGATTGAGAAGAGAGAACATGGTTCGAGTACCATGATTCGTAGCAGATTAAGGGGAGATAACATGGTTCGGGTACCATGATGCATAGCAGACCGAGATGTGGTCACATGGTTTGAGTACCAAGACTTGTGATGCTTAGTGCTTCTGGTTTACCTGTTATCCTGATGTGGTAGGTTAGACTGAGATAAGACATGAAACAATATGGGGCCAGAGGGCCATGTCCAGTGAGTTTCAATGGAACATACCTTGAGAGGGAAATCGAGCTAGTTTCCGTGGAATTTTTGGTGAGATGCCTTTTGGAGTCGCAAGACTAAGGGATGAGTAGAAGATGGTGATCTATGGAGGAGTATAGTCTGAATTGAGCAATCGGCCGATAGAGGAGATGTCACTTTCTGTGACCAGAGGTGTCCTATTCTGTATTTTGTGAGAAGCAGAAGAGATATTGAGACTTTTGATTTTTGAGCTTGGGAGTAAGCCCTGTGTGATAACACTGATGGCAATCTTCCACCAGAGATTTTGGGCAGTATGTCTGCCGCGAGGTAATGATGGTCAAGGACCACGATGCACCCTATTTGAGTATCGTAGGGCATGTGTTAGCTGCATCGACGGACAATCAAGAGGAGTATATCAGGGCAGTGACTCTTATTGGTTATGATGGGTATCGAGTGTGGAAATGAGGTCTTTGCTCTTATGATAATTCACGTGATGGAACGTTGGTTAAGGAGTCGAGGATGAGGAGTATGATAGTTCATTATTTCCAGACTAGTCTTAAATGAAGCTCATAAATCGAGATATTCTGGAACATACCAAAAATCGAGACCAAAAATTTTTGTTTTAATTATATTTCTTAATAAAACTTGTTTGAGGAAAACATTACTGAAATCATAATAATTCATAAACCGCAGTTACATGTCTCAAAAACCAAATCGTCAATTAGTAATAATGTCAGAGTACAATCCCAGAAATCTCATATGCGGAATCATGTGTGTGTGATGCACTGCTACCCTGCCAGCTCCTTTCCCTTCGACGAAGAGGTGCCTAAAACCAAAACTGAAAACCGTAAGCACTAAGCTTAGTGAGTTCCCCAATCATACCACATACCATACAATCATACATACTGTCGGGCAATTATGGGGTGCCCTACCTACCCATGTCAAGCCATTCTGAGGTCTTTCCCTACCCATGTCAAGCCATTCTTGGGTGCTGACATATCCGTGTCAGGCCGTTCTGGGGTGCCTGCCTACCCTCCGGTCTATCTCAACCAGCCACGAGGACTATTTCACCCCTACCACTATCACATAATAACATATCATAATCATGTTGTCAGACATATCTGGGGTGTCCGACCTACCCTTTGGTCCTAACGACCGAAATAGGGGACTATTCCCCTCCTACTACCACTATCGCATATATCATATCATACTGGAACATAAGACACATCAGGTAGTAACTAACCTAGACAATTATCACAAAGACAATCATCTAAAGACAACTCCTACTGGTGGGCCGGCATTGTGGCCGCACACCCAACTCTACTAGAAGGTAACTCACCTCGATTTCGTGTAGTGTCTACACTGTCCTCGGTATGGAAATCAACTCTTCTCGACTCCTCAATCCTTACACACCATCCTTTGTACATTACCATTTCATACTCATAACCCTTACAAGGGTCACTCAACTCCAAGTCAAAGTCAAGGTCAAAACCCTAGTCAAAGTCAACATCTGGTTGACTAAACTCGTTGAGTTGGTTCACTAACTCATCAAGTCCCCACATCCACAAAATGCTACAACCCCTTCCCTACTCGTCAAGTCTAGCAAGAGCTCGACGAGTTCGCCTTCAACAAAACATCGGGATCTTCTTCAACTGACTCGCCAGGTTCATCCTTGAACTCATTGAGTTCATCTTCATCCGTATGAAGGTGTTTAGTCTATGACTCTCTAAGTTCTCCTTGAACTCGTTGAGTCCGTCTTCATGTGGTTGGGACATTGCCTTGAACTCGTCGAGTCCTTCGATTTTCAAGTCCATAACAAACCCCAACAGGATGAGTTTTCCTTCAACTCATCCAAAGACCATTTCCAGAAGACGTTTGGGGGAAAACTGCGACTCGGCTCACCGAGTCACCTAAGTGACTCGCCTAGTCCCTCTTTGTCCAAAACTATACAGTCGATTCCAGTGGGTCTCAAGGCATCTAAACCATAGATATGACCTCCTAGGGTCCATATTGTACATAAAGTCACAAACTTGGTGTCCGTACATGGGGTATTTGGCTCAAAAGGCCAAGAAAAGAGGTTTATAAGATGCATGGGATTCCTATGGCCATAAAGTTGGCAGTTTTATGCCATGGGAACCCTCAATGGTTCCAGATCCGAAGTTTAACTCCATGATACACACCCAATCCCGAATATGGCCTTACAAACCTTAGGAAAGGGGTAGAAATGATCCCTAACTAGAGATCTAAGAGTTAGATGGTCAAGGTTTTAGCTTTATACCTCAAATGAGCAGGATATGTGTCCAAACCTCTAGATCTACTTGCTTCCTCTTGATCTCTCAAGCTTCCTTATCTTCCCCAAACTTCAAACACACAAAAATGGCACCACAAAGCTCAAGAGCACTCAATAAATGGCTAAGGTTTCGAGTTAGGTTCTTCTAGAAGTGAGAGCGACGATGGAGGCTGGTTTGGGACGAGATAAGTTGTTTAAATAGGGTGTAAACCCTAAATATTAGGGTTTCATCCAGACAACTTCTATTCGTCGAGTTGGTCCCCCGACTCGTCGAGTAGGTCACTAAAACCCCCGCATAATTTCGAGTCTACTCGACGAGTTGAGCCTCCAACTCGCCGAGTCCCAAAGTAAAATACAAAATTACTTGAATTTAAATACGTACCAGGAACCAGGAGCTACATATTCGGTGCATCTCGGATCATATAAGTTGTAACTCGATCTCAAGAAGCTTTATTGGTGGCCCAACATGAAGGCAAAAATTGCTACCTATGTTATTAAATGCTTGACTTGTTCTAAAGTCAAGGCAGAGTACTAGAAGCCATTTGGTCTACTCCAACAACTGTCAGTCTGAGAATGGAAGTAGGAATAGATAACCATGGACTACATAACGAAGTTTCCAAGAACTTCTAGTGGTTATGACACTCTTTGGTTAGTGTTTGACCGTTTGACCAAGTCCGACCATTCCCTAGCCATCAAAGACCCCAACAAGATGGAGAAACTTGCCAGGACCTATCTTAAGGAGATAGTCAGACTGTATGGTAAGCCAATATCTATCATCTCGAACCGTGATAGCAGATTCACTTCCATATTTTTGTAATCATTACAGTGGTCCCTAGGAACAAAAATCAACATGAGTATTGCATATCATCCTCAAACAGATGGACATAGTGAAATAACGATACAAACTTTGGAAGACATGATCCGCGCTTGTGTGATAGGATTCAGTTAAGCATGGGATACTTATTTTCCGTTAGTTAAGTTTTCATACAATAATAGTTATCATACTAGGATGAAGGTTGTTCCATTCGAGGCCTTGTATTGACGCAGACGTGGTTCTCCAATATGCTGGGCAAAAAGTTGGAGATACTCAACTAGCTAAAAACGATGCTAGAGATACCCTACTTATTGGTCCTGAGATCATTCATGAAACAATGAAGAAGATCATTCAGATAAAGGAATGATTAAATGTCGCACGTAGTCATCAAAAAAGCTATACTGACACAAGGCGCAAACCATTAGAATTCAAAGCATGAGATTGTGTCTGATTAAATGTCGCACCATGGAAAGGTGTCATTAGATTTGGAAAACGAGGTAAACTAAACCCCCATTATATCAAACCAATTTAATCCAATCAAGTGTTAGTCCGATGGCTTACAAACCCAAGTTACCTCAAGAACTCAATAAAGTTCACGATACCTTCCATGTGTGTAATCTCAAAAAGTGTCTCTCTAATGAGAACCTTGTCATTCCTCTCAATGAGATCTAGGTCAACACTAAACTTCACTTCGTAAAGGAACCAATGGATATCATGGATAAAGAAATCAAAAGCCTCAAAAAAGCCGCATTCCTATAGTAAAAGCCCGATAGAACTCTTGTAAAGGGTCGAACACTTGGGAACGTGAGAATCATATGAAACAAAAAAAATCTGTAACTTTTCCCTCTACTAGTGGAACAAAACAATAGAGGAATGAAACAATAGTGGAAAAAAATAGTCTATGACATACTAATTTCGGAACGAAATTCCCTTAACTGGGAGGTAATGTGACATCTAGGAATTTAGGTCAAAGACTGTGAATGGTCAAGTTTATAGTAAATATCCTTATAATTTGACTCATTCAGTTTTAATGCATCTTATATAAAATAAATGAGTTCATTTCAACTAGACTATTGATTTCGATATTATTATCAATTATTAACAATATATTCTTGAAATAATGTATTATTATCCAATCCAACAAATTTGAGTTTTAACAATAAAGATAACATTATATTTTCCCTTGCGGGCATAACCATTTATATTGGTACATAAGTAATAACTTGTGATCAACTATAGATAAGTTATTATTGATTTTATAAATCATATAATAACTCATGTGTCCATTGAACATAAATTAATAATAGTATATATATATATATATATATATATATATATATATATATATATATATATATATATATATATATATATCATAGATGATTTACTAAACTTAATAATAAACTAAATATGATAAAAAAATGGGTTATTATTTATATAAAGTTCAAATCCTAATCACATAGGTCCATTTAACCCATAAAATGATACACATATATAACCTATAAAATGAATACATATACATTATATATGAAATTGTTACAAAAATACATAAAAACATACACATGTCTAAACATATTCACCAAAGGACCAACAATGTATGGAAATATATACACAAACAACCCATACAATACAAAGATAGAACAATAGAGTGTGTACTCTCCATAAGATTCATAGATACACTAATTTGACAACCATTAATTCTTACACACCCAAAACTGCACACAAAGTAAACAATTTTTAGACAAATCCAAACACAATGGAAACGTGTTTCCTTTCTCAATTAAAGTTGTCAAATGAAACACAAGTGACCAACATCCCATCTTCTTTCTTCTTCTCCTTCGTTCCAGCCAAGAACACCCCAAAGTTCTTGTGAAGTCAGTCAATCAAAGGGAAAACAACCACACTCGATTTCCTTCTTCTTCTTCCTATTGAATGAAACAACAAA